>NC_092206.1:22652448-22702459 GCF_043381705.1 Parasteatoda tepidariorum
GTGTGTATATATATATATATGCATGTTCCACATACAGCATTATTTTTTGCGATTTATAATTATAAATTATTTTTAACAAGACTATGTTATAAACATGGATATAGCCTCATTAGCCGTGAAATGATTTATTAGTTCGTCACTTACAGTGCAGGCTGTTTCATTAGAACATAGTTGGTGATTAATTGGGTAATTTTTCTTCGTAGTTTCCAGAGAAGTAAGCTAAAAACAGCACTTAATATATAGTATCGAAATTCGATAGTTCCGTAAAATGAAACTTTGCTTTGACATATATCGGTTATTAAGCGACAGGAAGCGCTTCGATTTCGGTAATGTATGTTTCTACGTATGAAACCAATGCATTTTATTTTAATCAATAATATTAAAAATAAAATAAAACAAGTAAGACAATAATTTGTTGCTAAAAAAATATGAAAGTAAAAAAGATTCTTCAAAATTTTTTGCTTGGTTAGGCTTTTTTTAAGTATCTTTCATAAAAGACAAATCAAATGATGTCAATAAATATCAAACTATATTGTACAGTGCAAAAAAAAGTACCAAACGTACCACCCAAAATAACTTCACGTTCTAGGTCTCAATCTTAATGGTTCAAGGGGTTGATATCAAATATAGTAATTAATTAGTGCAGACGATATTTTAAATTACGAAATCAGGCACAGAAACATATTTTCTCTTATAAACATACCTTTTTTTCAATAAATTTGGATTTCTGACTCCCAAAATATAGGAGGTAGTCGCAATCTGGGAAATATGGTCCAAATAGTCTGGCCAAAAGAGCGGTCCTAAATTTAGAGCCCTTACGGTTAATTTTACTTTTTGCGTATTTCACCATATCTCGCGACATTTTTAAGCGAATTGAAAATCTTTAGGACGCAATTATAAATTTTTTTTATCCGAACATCACACCATGCGGAAAATAAGTTTTCGTAAATATTTAATATCCTTTTATCATTGTATTCAATGATGGTCAAAAAGTGCTTGAATTATATGGTATAACATTTTTTACTTTATTTCAAAGTATATACTTTTGTAAGGCAAAATATAAAATTTGAGAGAAATCGTTCGAATAGTTTTTCTGAGAATACGACTCTTATTAAATGTACGACTTTTTTAAAACTTAATTTCTCAGGAACTATTTGACTAAATATTGTATACCTTACAATTCAAAATTTTTTCGACTATTAGAGAATAAAATAATGAAAAATAATAAATATTGACCAAAATTTATTTTGTTCATGGTCTTTGGTCAAACGAATTTTATAAGTTTTAAAAGTTTCCAATTCACTTAAATTTTTTTCGAGACATGACGAAAGACGCAAAAAATAAAATTAATGTTAAGGGGTCAAAAATTTTTTTTTCTGTCCTGACCAAAGTATGGGAATTATATTTCCCTGATTGCTGCTACCCCCTATAATTTTGGGATCAAAAATCCAAATCCGATAAAAACAAGGCATGTTTAATTAGAGAAAGTAACTTTTTGTGTCTGATTTCGTAATTAAAAATATCATCTGCACTTATTAATTAACATATTTGACCCACTCGATCCATTAAGATTGAGTCCTAGAACGTGAAAATCCGATCATTAGATCAAAGTTTTTCAAGGAGGTCATTTTCATTTGCGCACTATACCTAATGCAGTTTTTATTTTCTTATTGTCATAGTCATATATCTAAAAAATATTAGTTTAAATATTGGTTTTTTCAGAAAGTAATTTCGTTTTCGCTCAACAGAGGACTTAATAATATTTTTCTACAGCCAGTTTCATACATAAACCCCATAATCATAATATATTTTGACAGCTGATATAGCAATGCTTGTTTAGATAAGAGTTATTGATTTTAAGTAGAAGTTTTCGTTTGGCTCCTTAGAAAATATTGAATGTTAAAAGAAGGATTTTGGGCACACTTTGCTTTTCCCAATCAAAAAGGTAAAAATGATTTTCAAGCAAAAGCATAATTATTCCATGTGTATGGAGGAGACGTATTGACGGTACGTTTGTGTTTAATCTTCTCCTCGCCACTTTAAGCTGATTAAGACACTTTAAAGTCTTTAATTGATATAAATCGGCGAATAACAGCTCGCAAGATCACTGAGAGAATCAATTTATTGAATTCAACAGTTTATGAAAAGACCTAGCTTTAATTTCAAAGGTCAGCTTATGGGTTTCACATGACCTTAACGAAATAAATTTGCGCCGTTGCGCAGACGTCTGTCATTTGCTTCTCAAACGTCAAGAAAATGATCTGTTTTTTAAAACCCTTTATAAGCATTTTGATGCATTTATAGTTAAAATGTATCATTGAAGATACCTTTTCAGTAACGCAACAAATTTAATAAAACAAAAACACATATGGAAATTAATAATCACGAAGATAACATTTTTTTACAAGCACAACCTATATACCTTCATACCTATCTTAAAAAGAAAAGAAAAAAAGTTCTTGTGTGTTTTTCCCTCTCAGGGGAAAAATCTAATCGTTCTCCCTGTCACAAGTTTTATTTTCTTTTTTTTTATAGCTAATAAATTGGTGTCGTTGCGCAGACGCCTGCGATTTGCTTCTCAAAAGTCAAGAAAATTATCTGTCTTTGAAGCTCTTAATAAGGATTTTGATGTGCTTATAGTTAAAATGTATCAGTGAAGATACCTTTTCAGTAACGCAACAAATTTATCAAAAAAAAACACATATGGAAAAAAATCACGAAGATAACATATCTTTACAAGCACAACCAATAAACTTTCAGAGCGTATCACAGACGTTGCTTAGACGTCTGTGATTTGCTTCTCAAACGTCAAGAAAGTTTTCTGCTTTTGAAGCTCACAATAAGGGTTTTGGTGTGTTTACAATTTAAACGAATCATTGAAGATGCATTTTTAGTAGCACAGCAAATTTAATAAAATAAAACTGCACACAGAACTTAAAAATCATGAACATGACATTTCTTTACTAGTACAACCTATGCACTCTCATACTAATCTGGAAAAGAAAGAAAAACTGTTTTTGTGTATTTTTCCCTCCCGGGAGAAATATCTAATCTTTCTCCCTGTCACAAGTTTTATTTTTCCCTTTTTATAGCTCCGGACCTCAATCCTATCATCACTGGGAACAAAAAATTTGTTGTCTACAACTATGTTTTGGTTTCTACAGAAAGTTTTAGGTGATAAAACTTTTACTTTAAATAAGGATGTCAAAAATTATGGCTCAGATTTGTGCCAGCTAAGAACAAATATTTAATGCGCGTTGATAATGCTACANAAAATGTATCAGTGAAGATACATTTTCAGTAACGCAACAAATTTAATAAAACAAAAACACATATGGAAATTAATAATCACGAAGATAACATTTCTTTACAAGCACAATCTATATACTTTCATACCTATCTTAAAAAGAAAAGAAAAAAAGTTCTTGTGTGTTTTTCCCTCTTAGGGGAAAAATCTAATCGTTCTCCCTGTCACAAGTTTTATTTTCTTTTTTTTATAGCTAATAAATTGGTGTCGTTGCGCAGACGTCTGCGATTTGCTTCTCAAATGTCAAGAAAATTATCTGTCTTTGAAGCTCTTAATAAGGATTTTGATGTGCTTATAGTTAAAATGTATCAGTGAAGATACATTTTCAGTAACGCAACAAATTTAATAAAACAAAAACACATATGGAAATTAAAAATCACGAAGATAACATTTCTTTACAAGCACAACCTATACACTTTCAGAGCGTATCACAGACGTTGCTTAGACGTCTGTGATTTGCTTGTCAAACGTCAAGAAAGTTTTCTGTTTTTGAAGCTCACAATAAGGGTTTTGGTGTGTTTATAATTTAAACGAATCATTGAAGATACATTTTTAGTAATACAGCAAATTTAATAAAATAAAACTGCATACAGAACTTAAAAATCATGAACATGACATTTCTTTACTAGCACAACCTATGCACTCTCATACTAATCTGGAAAAGAAAGAAAAACTGTTTTTGTGTATTTTTCCCTCCCGGGAGAAATATCTAATCTTTCTCCCTGTCACAAGTTTTATTTTTCCCTTTTTATAGCTCCGGACCTCAATCCTATCATCACTGGGAACAAAAAATTTGTTGTCTACAACTATGTTTTGGTTTCCACAGAAAGTTTTAGGTGGTAAAACTTTTACTTTAAATAAGGATGTCAAAAATTATGGCTCAGATTTGTGGCAGCTAAGAACAAATATTTAATGCGCGTTGATAATGCTACAGCCAAAAAGATGGCAAAAGGTGTTGAACTAGACTGGACAGCGTATAATACAATGAAATATTTATTCACTAAAAGAAAATCGCCTTTAATTTTCATAAAAAAAACTACTTTTCAAACAGCCGAATACATCGCACAAAAATAAAAGTATGCACAAGAAACATTAGATTGTTTTCGTTACTGAAATATTAAGAATTACTGTGTAGTATACTTATGTTATAATTGAATTTGCGACAACATAGTTAATAATTTCTTCCTAAAAATATTTTCATGATAACTTTTTCTTCCATTTAATATTTGAAGTTAAGATATTTGTTTCTCTTTATAATATTTGTATCATTACATCTGAAAATATCAAATAAGTAATCATAAGCAATCAAAGAGGAGGAAAATAAATGCAAGTTAAACTTTAAACAAATTTTTCTAAATATAAATTTAATTTAAATCACAGTCCATGGATAATTTAAGTTACAAATTTGAATAATAATGATCACTTCAGTTGAATACCATACATTTATACATTTCTTTAAAAATAAATTAGTTCTCTTCAAAAGCATCTTATTTTTCTAAACATAGCTTATTAGTATTTCAAAGTTAAAATTTTTCTTCTCGGTATGTTATTTAAATTTTTAGTAAGTTAAAAATGTTAGCAAATTTTCAATTGAGTTAAGTTAGAAAAATGTCATAAAAATATACTTTGTTCAAAGACAAATTAATGTAACCTGATTTTTTAAAATCATATAAATTGGTTTACTTAAAATGAAAAGAGATATTTTTTCAATTTGTATTTTTATCTGTTTATTAAGGAGATATTTCTGAAATTTATTTGAAAATCGAAGAATCTCTGTAATAAAAAACAGCTTTTCTGCAAAAGATAAATATTTATACAACTTTTAACTAAAAAAAAAGTCTAATTATTCTTATTAAATCTATGTATAGTAATTGATTTATATTGAAACTTAGTATTCAAGAGTTTTATTAGTTTTGAAAAGTAGATACTTAAATTTAATTTTTTTTCAAAACTAATATTTTCTTATTTTTCTATGTCATAAACTATTAAAATTTTTTTCTGCTGATACAAATGAATTTCTTTCGCACTAATAAATATTTCCATAATAATAAAAAAAACTGTTTACATTCGATTTAAAAGTGTAAAAAACGACACACAAGAAAATATTTAATTGGTTAGCATTTTCTAAAGCTTTTTCAAGTTTTCATATTAACCTTTTACATGCAAATAATAATTATTATCCCCCAATATATTGTAAACAATTATGTGAAACTTGAAAACTAGCTGAAATAAAAAAGGAAAGTGTTTTAAAAATGTGACTAATTTTCTTTCAAATATTATTAAAAGATAAACCTCTTTAGCTAAATTGAGAGTGTAATACGTTTTTTAATAAAATAGAGAAACAAGTATTTTGTACCTTTTAAATTATAAAATTTATTATCTGGATTCTTTTTTTAAATATTTATAATAATGAGCTTGTCTATAGTTATATATAATAATGAAACTAACTTTTTGATGCATTTTTATCATCTTTTCTTTTCTTCGTGGTAATAAAGAGAAGTTAGGAATGACGTCTATGAGTGTGAATAACGATTGATATTGCAATTTGCTTTTTGGGAAAAATATATTAATTCTCAAGAGCACTTTTCACTATCATATTTTCATTATTGCAGCTTTCTTTTCTTATTACCACAGAGTGTCTAGAAGAATTATGATTTGGCAACTGAAGGTTACGAATAGTAAAAATATTTGCTAGTGAATTTAACCTTCACATTTTCAAAGCTCTACATTAATAGTAGTTTTAACTGGAACATTTTATAAAATTATCAAAATTACATGCTCTAAATGTTTATAATTAATAATGAAATATTTTTTAATCAAGTTTTCTATAAAACACATAAATAGATAAATAAAAGAGAGTAGAATTACTAAATAAATTAATATTAACATATTTAGAGCAATAACTATGAGTTTAAAAAAAATATTTAAACATTAATCTCTTTTCTTATATTTCTAAACGCTAAAACACTAACATAAAAATTATTCCTTATTAGTTCTTTTTAGGAATTTCCCTCCTTCCGTCCTTCATCCGTTTCCGTCCTTCATCAATCCGGTTAATAAAAATAGTTCGTTTAAATAACAACTGGACAAATGGTACTCTACTGTATGTTAACACATCTTACTAAGAAATGTATAAAAAAAAGTTTTTGAAGTTATACTTCTTATGCGACTTCCAACAAGGTTGCGTTAAACGTTTAACGCTACATTTTATTGGCCGGGAAATCACGCGGTAGGATCCAGTTTTCCCTCATTCATTTCCATATTGCTTTGGTTCTCACTAGCATAAAAATAATAACTGTCTTAAAAGTATTGTTCTCTATAAATAGTTTTTTAGTTTGATTTGATACACATATAATTTAATAGGATAGTATTTTTTATTTTCAAATTTAGTGGATAACAATTGTAAAAAATGAGTGAAAACAATCTCACGGACAATGCGACGGATTTAAGGTTATGTCAAGGTGCGTCTCTTGTGAATATCAATTGATTGTTAGGCTTTCTTCTTTTGAAATTACATTATGACGCATTCACATACATTATTAATACAAATACATTTTCCATGGCGAGACGATGAGGCAACCACAAGCACTTCCACTGGTTCAAGAGGTCCGCGAGGGAAAAATGCACAATATAACCGTTATTACAGAGCACGGAAGCGAGCGGAGCAGGAAAAAGAGTCGTTGAATAGAACTAGTGATCCTTCTACGACTGCTGATTCTTCTACAACTAACGTCGCAGGTTACGAAGTTCAACTTCTTCCGCGAGGAGGGACTCCACGCACTATTCTTTTTTCCACGGCAATCTCAATAATAATATCAAGTTGTATCTGTAAGCATAAATTCATTCTTAAGAAATACTGATAAAGAGTGGAAAAAGTCATTTCAGCTTATAAGTTTCGTGATATATGACATCAAAGTTTACTTTCATAAATTCTACCTCACTTGGCTCGTTTGCTTCAATATAAATTTTTAAAACTTTGACAAATAGCTACAGAGATTTTATTCGCACACTTAATCTGATAACAGCACTTGACATTTGCCACTTACTTCTATTTCACGCATGAAATCTTTTTAATCTAGAAAGCATTTCGATGATTAGAATGAATTACACTATATTTCCTAAATATATATACATCTTAAAATAAAGCATTCTTTGGACAACTTATTCCAGACAAGCGGAGCTAGGGTATTTTACGCTCCGCAATTTCGTGGCTGATGACATGATGATGGCAATGTAATCAGCAATACGTACCACCACTTTCACTAAAACCTGGTACCTAGCAATCTAAAGGGATATTTTAAGCCATTGTCATGCATCAAACCCTAGTTTTTCAAAATGAGAGTGATTTTATCACTAAGGCATCGAAGCTCTTTTGCATGATAAAATATTCACATGAAAAAAGACTTATGAATCGTAACACCTTAAGTATTTTGTTTGTTAAAGGGATAAAATTTTATTCAAGCATAACATAGCAACTAAATATATAATAATAATGCTCTTTAAATTTTAGACCTAAGGAACACGATAGATACGTCCGTTATCAAGAATTCGAGAAATTTTCAATTGCTTCACATTGTTGGAATCTTGGGCATAAATTCAATTTCGACAGTGCTAAAATTACATTCACCCCAATTACATTAGCTCATCTAGAAGCCCTGGAATCTTGTTTTTTTTTCATTTGAAAGCTGATTTCCTTATTAACGACATTAGTTCTTCCTTTCCTCTTTATAACGCATAGAAATGCATTTTACTCTGACTTTCCTTTCGGCCACTGTGATTTTTCTTTTTCTGTTTTTCATTTTTTATCTCTCTCGGCTTCTGTGGTTTTTCATGTTTTGCTTCTTACTTTTATTTATCCATTTTCCGTTGGCAATTTTATGTTTTTATTTAAAATCATTTTTACTACTTTACCTTCACGTCTAGCAAGTCTACTTTTAATACGACTTGTTGTTTCTAATTTGCTTATTTTTTAAATAAATGAAGTTTTTAATCGGGTAATGAACTATCAATACTTAACAGAATGTCTTGTACATCAACATTCAATAAAATAATCTGCTGTACATCTCAACAATCTCTTTTGTATTAACAGTCTAATAAAAAGCAATTATCTATTACACAATTTTATGTATATCAACAATCTATTATGCATGAATAATCTATTAAACTATCTTTTGTACATCATACAATATTTTTGGGAAAGAAACTTATGAATAGTAACAACTCACGTATTTTATTTATTAAATTATTAAAGAGATAAGCTATTTTTAAGCATGTAACAACAGTGTTTCTACTTAACAGAATATATTGCGTATCAACAATCATTAAATAATCTGTTGTACACCAATAATCTCCTACGCATTACAGTCTATTAAGCAAACAATTATACAACAATAATCTATTAAAATTTTTTATATATATATCAACAATCTAATTCTAGATCAAGAATCTATTGAACAGCATTCAATATTTACGGAAAAAAAACTTATAAATAGTAACAACAAATGTATTTTATTTATTAACTTATTGAAGGGAAAATATTTTTTAAACAAAACACTACAGTGTTTCAACTTAATAGAATATATTGCATATGAAAGATCATTAAATAATCCGTTGAACATCAACAATCTCATTTGCATTAGCAAAATCTATTGAACTATCAATTGTACATTGATATTCTATTAAACAATCTATTATAGACAACAATTTACTGTATAATAACAATCTATTAAAAACAACAATTTACTGAACAAAAACAATCTATTAAACAATATATTGTACTTCAACAGACATTATCATGTCTAGAATCTATTGAGCAACCTATTGAACACTATAAAATATTTATAGGAAAAAACTTTTTTTAATTTTTAATGACGCGAGTATTTTATATGTCAAAGGATTGTACTTTTTTTAAACAATACCACATCGGTGTTTAATCTTTATTTCAGGAAAGTAAGATGTAAACAAAATTATTATTGTTTTAGTTGAACGAGTATCTGTAAAGTCTGACAGAAAAATAAAATAAAATTAAAAATATATTTACAAACTTAAAAAAAATATATAAGTGAATATATATTATATATTTATATTTATATTCAATATATTATATATATTTATATTATATATTTGAACAAATATATATATTTTTTAAGTTTGACAGAAAAATAAAATAGACTTAAAAATATATTTACAAACTTAAAAAAATATATATATTTGAATGAAGTGATTCTTTTCAAGATAAAATGAAAAAAAAAATGAATAGCGGGTTTATATTTATAGGAACAAAATGCCACTATTTGTATTCACTATTGATTTCTGATACATTAAAAAACGAAAAACATGAAATAGGCGTGGGCATACACGTGG
The DNA here is from genome assembly GCF_043381705.1 of Parasteatoda tepidariorum. Classification (NCBI taxonomy): domain Eukaryota; kingdom Metazoa; phylum Arthropoda; class Arachnida; order Araneae; family Theridiidae; genus Parasteatoda; species Parasteatoda tepidariorum. The sequence goes on from NC_092206.1 coordinate 22,662,119, forward strand.
GTGACCGTTTCTTTTCTTTTCAATTCAGTTTCTTAGAATTGAGTCAATAAAGTTGTCGTTCGAAAAGTTTACAAACTTCCATGGCAGGACTGAGTAAATGTTGACTCGACATGTGCCAGCCGAGTTACTGCGATTAAACTGAAATTTTCTCAGACATCTCCTTTCTTTGGAAGGTAATTTCTTAAGAAAACAAAGTGATGCCTACCAAAATAAATTTTAACCCAAAACCAAGAAAGTTTAGATTATATAAGTATTGATTTGATTATTAAAAAGGATTTTCTTATGTATAAAGATACATATTTTGTTGAATTGTTTGCAAAAAGCAAATCAAATTTTGCTTTGGTGAAAATAATCCATCTTAAGCTTAAAATGTTTAATAATATATTTTAAATTTTCCATAAATTTTCGCAGTAACTGTTGATCATACTCATACTACATGATCGTGATTATATAGTTACTGTTAGGAGCCATCTTAAAGTGCATTCTAAAAAAAGATATCTGATTAAAAAAAAATCTAATCAAGGAAAAAGGGAAAGAGAGAGAAATAAAAAGAGTAAGGTAGTTTGTCATGTTCTACTAGAGTAAAGCATTTTTTTCAATTGAAACAACGAAGGTAACAAAAATAAGGAAGAAAGGCATAAAAAAATTTGATGCAGGACTGATACAGACGAACTTAAATTAATCATCACGATGAGAGAAGAAAGCAAATCATATGGCTAAAGTATAGATTAAGATAGAGGACAATGATAAAAGTTCTAAGTTTCAACTCGGAGAGAAGAGAAATATGTAAACTGTAAAAAGTTTTACATATTTCAACACCAAAGTGGTGTTTCACTAGAAAACCCAAGGGTAGTTCCTGGTGCTGTGACGCACATAGAATGTTCTTTTGTACTACATGGTGCAAAAGAGCCGTCTCCAACTATCATGTTAATTAGTGAAGCTAAAACTTATAATCATTGTTAGATATGATGCACATTAGAATAATTTAAGTTATTTTAATGAAGCAATATAGAGAAAGAATTAATTATAATTTTGGCTGCATACATACTCTAAGTTTTAAAATAAATCAGTTTGCTAATAAAAAATACATGTAGCAGAGAGAATATTAAGACGAATTTGGACTGGGCTTAACAGAGCAGGAGCGGATAGAAAATATACGTTATAAAATTATTGAACACAGTTTGTCGTCTCAGCCGAGAAGGTCTTTCCTGTTACCTTCATTCTCCTGTTTGCTTCCAATTGGCTTTCACAACCAGGATTGCTAGAAACCAGGATTGAGCAACCAGGACTGACCAGGACAGGAACAACCAGGATTGCTAACTATAAGGGACATATTTGGTAGAGGGCTTTCATCCACTTCAGAGAGATGGAAACTTTCAGTTTCTGTAACACGTATTTTTTTTTTGCTAGATAGGGTTGTTAACCCTATGATCAACCCCCAACCTAAAGAGCCAGAGTGTTACTCTTAATCTGGTGTCTCCCCACTGACCTGACCGGAGGCCATACCTGTAGCAACGGTACAACCGGTAAAACTCATTAGGTCCTTGACACACGCAAGTCTACTTACCACGACAAGATGATAACACCAAACAGCGGGTTAATACAGTTTACAGAGACTTAGAAATTAAAATCTAAATATCCTTACACTAATAAAAACATACCTGCCTATCTTTAGCGGCGAACTTTAGTTTCTGCAGATGAAAAGTAGTATTAAAGACAGCTATAAGCACTCGTCAAGAAGCTGTCGCATGTAAATAGTGACAGACGAAATCAAAACGCGTTAACAAAGAGTCTTAGGAAGCGAAAATATTTTACGTGTCGTGTAAAGGATACTGATCTTGGTGTAAAAGTTTTTCGGTGCTTAGAGCTTTTATAGATTTTTTAAATTATACTTGAAAGATTGATCTGTTGTTAACTTTAAAGAAAAGGTGTTCCTTCAAGCATTTTGTAGGGTTGTTTAACATTAAATTCGAGGAAATATTATGCTATAGTTATCTAAGGTTGGCAAGTTTCTGCCGAGGTGGTTAAAACCACTGGTAGAAACCGTTTAAAACTGGCATGGCAGCAACCCTTTTCTGCCACATTTGTGGCAGAAACTGGCAGAAATTCAGAAAATGACATAAAAGTTAAGTACTGAGATTAACATACAGTGGATAATTCACACTGGTTGGGGTTAATTTTCTAAAGTACCTTCGTATTGAATTTCTCTTTCTAGCATAAATTTCAGTACTTACAGTTTAGATTTTGTCTGATTGTCACCATCAGTTGCTCAAAAACCTGCTTTTCATTCCTTTTATCCCACATATGTTGGGGTCATTTGTTAATTTCTCCTATACAATGCTTCTAGCTGTTACTTTCTATCACCAACACCTTCCACAACTCATCGCCAACTTTTAGACAAGTCTTGGTTTCCCACATAGGTTGAGGATAGTACAAAATTTTAACCTTATGTCTGTTTTATCACAGCAGATCAACTTCACATACAATTTTATGCCCATCATGAAAATTCCTTCAAAAAAAAAAATTCCCTCTTAGGTTGCGGACGCAGCAAAATTTTACATTTAAGTCTATTTTTACTGTGTTATGTTAGTTTTTCAGGACTTTAACTTTTTACCATCAAACTAATTACTTTTTCTTTTCCCACATAGGTTGGGGAAAATTTAATTTATTCTGTTTTTATAGACTTTCAGCATTTTTAAACCTATGCTATGTTTTAGCTAACTATCTTCTGAAAATCAACACGAATTTTTCTCCCATATACGTTGGGGTTACTAATGGATTACTAATGGGGTTACTAATGGTCAGTCTAATGGATTTGGATCTTCAAATCCATTATCATCACCACATTGTTCCTATGATTGGAATTGGAGATTTTAATCATCAAAAATCTTTAAGACTACTTTTCCCACTAAGGTTGGGGACACTTCAAATTTTCACTCCAATTTCCGTTTTGAAATCGCTTAGAGACTACCAAACAATTCCAACATCAACTATGATCTGTTTATAACAATTTCTTCTCACACATAGGTTAGGGCATTTACAAGCTTTCTTATTTTTGTTCGGATTGTTCTAATTGATATCCGCTGTTTGGAATTTAATTCAAACAATCTTTTCTTTTCAACTGATGGTGGCATCGGCAATCATCATTAGCAACATTGGAACATTGGATTTCTCTAACTCTTTTGATAATTTATCATTTTCACGGGGGCCTATTGGTGGCTCGGAACAGACTCACAGTTGCCATTTTTTCTATTGTTAAATTTTTCCTTTACTACATTTTCTTTGTAACGTTTGAAGACTGTCGTATCCCACACGATAAATTCGAATAGTGGAATTATCATGACCGGGAGAAATACTCCGCAACGCATACTCGATCACACCATGCCATCTCGAGGTAGATCTCGTAGTCGTCACAATCCGGAGGAAATTTGTCCCTATTCATCATCTAAAAGAACCACTGATTCACCTATTAGACGCTCTGCCCGGATAAATCCTCCAGTCTCTAGAGAGCCTCCACAAACATCGCCGCATAATTTATCGAACATATCGCATAGTCGTAGTTCCCTATCAAACACTGATTCTATCATCTCAACTTCCTTTTATGGTAAAAACAGCATTAAAAATAGCTCAGTTGAACACAACCCTCCTGCTTCATCATCAGACGTCCAAGCGGAAATCAACGCCTTCCCCTATTGGCCTGCACTTGATTCCTCTTTTGAAATTGACAAGTATTTACTGATAATAGTGAAACATCTTGATAGATATCTGAACGGTCGGGGTCAACACAATACAAAAGAATTTAACGAATGCAAAGAGGCTATTGCAGAAATTAAAAGACTCTCCAATCAATCAGACCGACTTGAAACTCAACAATCCAACCAACTAAAATTAATTGAAGACCAGATTAAAGATCTCACAATACAGATTAAGGATCTGAAAAACACCGATAAACAACCATCGTACAGCGAAGTAGTCAGTAACCCTCGTCCACCTGCTCCAATAATCATCAGAACAGACGAGGATAAGAATCCAGACAATATCCTACAAATAATAAATACCTCAATAGTTAAACCAGTGGTCAAAAAAGTATTCAAAAATAAAAACCTCATTGAAATCAAATTCCATAACCAAAAGGATAAGGATAAATTGACATCATCCATTCAAAACAAAATTGATTTTCGAGATAAAGTTCAAAGACTTACATCACTCATAATTCTAAATGCTCCAGCTCAATTTGAAGGGGAGGATATAGCTACCATACTACAGCAGAACAGCTACTCATCGAACGACGACAACGTTATAAAGTATCTTAAATCCATTCCACACAAAAAATGCACGGACAAAAAACACATCGTAGTAAATGTATCGCATAGACTAGCTACCCATCTTCTGAAAATGAAAAACATCTTCATTGGACTTAACAAGTGTATCATCAAGAAACGCATAGTTCTCAGACGGTGCCAGTGGTGTCAAGGCCTGGATCACCATACGAACCAGTGCACGGCTGATTCTGCAACCTGTGCAAAATGCGGCGGAAATCATCACACCCATGAATGCAATTGCGATGAGTGCTATTGCATTAACTGTTGGCACTCGAACACGTACAAAGGTACCAACTACAACCCTGATCATTCAGCCTTCGTCTCAGACTGTCCGACATACCAACAAATACTACATTCGCTAAGAATGAAATTCATCGACAGCTAGATACATTTACAATATAAATGTTTCCCTACAAAATTTCGATCTTCATGAAACTTTAGAAGAAAAAAAAACTTTTTTCCATAACTTTTTAGACTTTTGAAAAACCTTTAAATTTTCTTTTCTCTTTTTTTTAGTATTCTTCAAAATTTGACACAACAAAAATTTAAAAAAAGGAAAAATTACGTTTCTTCTTGTCAACAACTTCATATGCTGTTTTTCATATCCATTTGCTGTTTGCTGTTCACCTATATGTACTGGTGTACTCAGTATTGTTCTTGCTTTATTTGTTGTTTCCTTTTTTTTATTTATTTATTTATTTATTTATTAACTAATGTGATACGCATTATTGTCATCTGCATTACGCAATTGTGCTTTGTAATCGTGGTGCAGTTATGAATTTTGTAATTGTTTGCTTATGTGCTGTGTATTGTGCGAGCTAGACTGTCGGCCAGACGTGGACTATACGGTTAAGGGTTTTGCAGACCTAGGTACGTGTCCACGTCTGGAAGAAAAGAAAAAAAAAAAGTGGATAATTCATAGAAAAAAATATTTAAATGTTAAACAAAGTGACCAGTGAAATTGCTGTTTACATTTATGAATCAGTGAAGTTAACCAATTATATTACCTCTTACATACAGCAAACTGTTACTGTTATAATAATTGGATTGTTGCCATGCAAATAATGTCTTGAAAAGAAAAAAAAACTATTTGAAACTATTTGTCTATTCAGTTACATCAAGAGTTAAATGATAATAATTACTGAATTTCAGAGTTTAATATAATAAACTAAAATCTAGTATTTAAATTTATTATTACATTACTTTATTCTTTATTTTATATAAATATTTGTTATACTGCACTGCATATTTAATATAAACAAAATATATATTTATGAGCAATGAATTAAAAAGTTTGCACAGTTACATGGAGTTACATTTTTCAGTTTACTTAAACAAAATCTCATAAAGCAATTACAAGAACTAATATAGAAGTTTTTTTTAGTTTCTGCCAGTATTTGCCGGTTTTTACCTGTTATAACCAGTTTCTGCCACTGGCATGGCAAAAACCAGTTTCTGCCGGCAAGAAGTCAATCCTGTAGTTATCACAGAGTATGCATTCTTGTTTTCATTTGTTGACTATAAATAAACTGCAATTCATGTTTTCGTTTGACTGAATATAAGTAATAAAAATAGTCTAATCTTCTCAGATATATTGCAACTTTGCATACTTAAACAATTTTAAATTGCATGCATGCACTTGATTAAACACATTTATTTACTTCGTGTGGTTTTTATTATTTTTTTTCAAGTCAAATTTTTTTTTCTCGGAATAAAATATATAAGGAAAATAGTTATTTTAAATATTAAAATGAAATGTTACCGAAGCATATCCAATCAATATGTACGCGAAACCTATCTTATGTATCGTAAAAATAAATGGTTATTATTTTCTTCCATGGTTGAACAATTTCTCTACTTAAGAAATAATAACTTCTGAAGTTTTGTGGTAACGGAAGGGCCTTGAAACGTGGTAACTGACGCAATATGAAGAAACTTCATTAAAGTCTAATGTTCTTTCTATCAACACTTTTTTTGTTATAGTTCGAAGAAATGCTTTTAAAGAATAATATGGCTAAAGTATCTGGACCATTAATTACGTTAAGCTCCATTTGCTGGACAAAAGTCTAAGATAATGAGTCTTTAAGTTCTGGTGCTGAAAGTTTGACAAATTATTATCGTTAATTTTTTAGTTTAAGTCACAAGCCATTATCCATAACAAAATTTCTATTTCGATTAGTTTTAAAGTTTGTAATGTTCATGACCATATTTGCTCTTTTCATTTTCCACTTTATTAATTTCAACTGGAAGAAAAAAAATTATTGATAGTAGCATTTTGGATTGGGATGATTTTAAATATCAGCGTCATCCTCCCTTTTATATAAAAATCAACATTTTTAACTGTCTTACAAGCATTATGTTCATTGTTTAAAAAGAGTAAATATAATAAAAACGGATAAATTTATTATTTTTCCGACATTTTTTAAATTTGTTTTACATTTCTTATTACAAACCAGGTAATCATTTTGTGTTTGATATTTCCCGTATCAATTGATAAATTTAGTTTTGGATGGGATTGACGTTTTGTTCTTTTTATATTTTTGATGTTTTAACGTTTTAACTCATCTATATCGATTGGCTTGATTTTCGATAAATTGACAGTAAATCAATGTTGTGATACTGTTACTCATCAGTATTTGATCTACGTCTTATCTAATAGACTGCTTGACCCTTCAGTTTCATCACCTATTTATTGCGACCTATTCATTGTGAATTTTAATTTAATCTAATTAGTTAACTTAATTTAACTTAATTTAATTAAAAAATTTTATCACCTATTTATTGTGAATTTTAAATTTAGAAAACTGAACCATATGTTCCTAACAATATTTAATTTTTCCTGGTAGAAACCTATTTTTTTTTGCTGCTGTTGTCATCGTCGGCCATTGAGGCAGAGGGTTGCGATCGTTCCTGTTTTCCAGTGGAGCCATCTGTGGCCAATAATTCGATTTCTGCCACACCCGTTTATAGAGCTGACCCATTCATACATCCATTCATTCATTCACAGATTGTAATTTTGACCTGAACCAGAGAGAGATCAATTTCCAATTCAGTACCCTCAGAGGTATGGATTTATAATGGGGACATCGAGGACTTTGTGACCCGGTAGATTTAGCATGCACCAGGCACCACTTACTACACGGTTTTCTGCCAGATGGATTCTAGCTCCCGTTCTTTTAAACACGAGCCCACCGCCCTGCTAACCAGGCTATCCCGGCCCTCTATTTTTTTAAAATAAAATAACTGGATCATTTTGAAATGTTTATCGATTTACTGATTCAAAAAATTTCAACTGAAGCTTTCCTCTCAACCAACGAAAACATTATGAGATCCTCAACAACTATCATTTAAAAAAAGAAATTCTCCATTAAAAAGCACTGCTATAACTAATATGAATGTAAAATAAAATGGTAAATTGATTGATAAATATGATTGATGATATAAAATGGTAAAAGCTTAATTGTTAACAAAATTCTATATTAAATCTCTGTAGTGGTATAAGACATGGAAATACTAAAATATTTGCCAATTGAAATAAAGAAATATATTTCGATCTCTATAAATCATTCAAAACCATTTTCATCAATCATTTTCATGGATACAATCGATATTTTAGAACACTAAAAATATATATTCATACATATCTCTGTTTGCCGATTTTATAAACACTATTCACTCTCGATATAGAGAAAAATAGATATTTTTGAGATACGTCTGTAAAGAAATAAAAACTATCAATCAAATATCTATCAAAACAGAAGATGACGATATTTATTTGATAAATATGCCAAAAACCTTTGATAAGAGCAATTTCATTCTTCCCCAAACAAATTAATAAAAGAGAAAGAATGGATATTCATATTGTTTACTTAAAACACCTTGTGTTGTTTTAATGGTAATTTCAAATATAAATATTTTTTGAATATTATTTTGCATAGATATATATATTTAGAAGTCTATAATAAGAACTCAAAATTTTCTATGAACCAAAACCAGTTTCCAGAATGAAAGTGTTTAAAGATATTCAGATTTTCAGGTTTAAAAAATGAAGGAGGCTAAATTTTAATGAAATATTAGTTGCAAGTTTTTTAGGCTCAAAATTTTCTTTTTCTTAGGAATAAATTTTGACATATTTTAAGGAACTAATGTCGTCTTACGCAGATAGGGGAGCCTCAAAATTACGACCTGTTCTGAAGCACATAAAGAAAGAGTTCAGAATAAGTAACCACACCTAGTGGCGTATGCCGATATTTCCGTGCATGGGTTCCAATGCAGTTTTAATCTTGATTTTGTAATCTGACTCTCCTAGAAGTTTGTAACAATACTTATGTGACCATCTGTTGCATATATTGTTTTTAAACTTGCACATTACGATAAAAAAATGACTAAAAATACTATTTAAAAAAATGACTTAGAGAGAGAAACCGATTGCAGATTTAAAAAATTAAAGAAAAATTAATTGCTGTTAAAACATTTCATGCTACAGAAATCAAAGGAAAATTTTTTTCCAGTGTTATTATTGATAAAAGTAATAAAATACGAAAAGTAGTACAGAAAATCTTTAAAAATATTCTCAAAAAAATAATTTATAAAATATTTTGCCGCATTTATTTCTTAAATATAAAATTAAAAAAAATATGTTGGTCAGTACAGGCTGGTTTTATTTTCAGGGGAAGTCAATACTGTACAAATTCCTTTTGTATTCGGTACGTACATAAAAAAAGCCATCATCGTCACAAATGTTTGAAATTTTTTTTCGTGAAATTTAGCAACCAGAAATTCTTCTCTTTGCAAGTTCAGTGGTATTTCCTATGCTCGAAATTTATGTTTCATTTTAATAATTTTTTATTCATCAGATCTAGTAAGTCCGGGATATAAATGGCAATATCTTCATCACCACTTGAGTCTATATAGCGTACTAGTCATTTTGAGACTATGTGACAGTTAGTAGGGAGATGTGGGCAAAGTAACACAAATATTTCAATGTTTCATTTATAGTCCAATTATAGATAGAAAAAAAGTAGGAAAAATAAGACATAAAAATTACAATTACATGTTTGCTCTCAGTTTTTCCCAATATAACAACTGGTGCCACGGTTGCTCAGAAGATAGAGCATTCACCTCCTAATGATGTGACCCAGACTCAAATCCCAGCTATGGCTGTTCGATACGAATTCTGCTTCTGGCGTGCACCGACCACTATGCTGACATATATTCTCAGTGTTTTAAGGAGTTAGAGCTTTCTTAAAGTCAGGCTAAACGTGGGAGATTTACGCGGTTTTCCACTGCAGGTAACGCAAATGCAGGTTAATTCTATAAAAAATATCCTCCACGAAATCTGGCTTGTCCAAATACTTGATCCAGGAGTTCCCTTGTTCTCTGTGTTGGGTTCAAAATTACAATGAATACGGAGTTGATTATCAGTAGTCGTAAACTCAGTCAAATTGGGTCCTTTTTTCAACACCGGTTATAAAAATAAAATAAAACGTAATAATATTTAGTCCATAACATTTAAGGGCAACTTAAATGCCGATAATTAATTTCTTTTTGTCACCAATAATTTTTTTAGAGAAAGTAACCACAGTTAACGGTAGCGGTACTAGCTAATTTTTAATCTGAAGACAGTACCAGAAAGTTGAGCAGTTTTTTTTTCATCCAGGAATCCTTATTTACTTTAAAGTTTGCAAAGATTTTAAAGAAAAACATAAGTTTTTCTGAAATATGACAGTATTTCTGAAAAAAAGTAAATAATCACGAAAAAAGTTAAAATTTTTTCTCAGTACAGCAAAAATTTGCATTGAGAAAAATGCCATTTAATGAATGTATTTGATTGTGTGCTTCATTGTTTTTAATGAATAATATGTATATGATATGATTCTTGCCCATATTACGATAATATTTATGCATTGCTATAGAAAATACAGAAAAAAGCCAGTTAAGTTTAAAATATTTTCAGTTTCAAAAATATATATATGAGAATATAATTTTCCTCACGAAGTTTCATTTACTTAAATAAATAAAATTAATTGCATCCTCATCATCATTTGCGCGACTGCCCGGAGTGCGTCCTGGCCTTCGTGAGGATTCTCTTACAATCTGACCTGCACAGATCAGAAATGACCTGATACTGTAAACATGGACTTTCTCGTACTGCACGTCCCGCAGTGGACTGATCGTTAAGACACGGTTCTCAGCAGATCACCGAAGTCAAGCATCACTGGCTACGGTCAGTGTGCGGGTGGGTGACCACTTGGACCAGTTTGCGTAGGGACCGAGGGTGTGTGGTATTGGTCCTCGTTAAGCGGTTCTACCGTAAAGTGCTCGACTTCGCGTGCAGGTCGTCGGGCTACCGAAGAGGGGGTGCCATCCCCTCCGCAGAGGATCAAAATTGTGATGGCATGTCTTCGGATCATCCTCCGGGATGTTTCCCAGACCGTCGCCAATAGCCCATTGTGCAGTTCTAGTGCGACGTAAATCAACAACAACAACAACATTCTCGTACTGAACACAATAAGTAAAAATATAAATTAATAAGATATTTTTTTCCCTAAAATATTTGATGTAGCATAAAAATTATTAATATAAACTACAAGTAATTATCTTTTGAACTAGTTCATAACTACATTGCTAAAAACTTTTGTTTAAACTAATGATTCATAGTACCTTCATACCTGGGAGGATATATTATTAAAATTTTTTTGTTAAAAATGTTCAATTAACTAAAGAATGTATATCCGTACCGCTTAAGTGTCATGGTACTGGTATATTTCAATTACGGTTGGGAACATATAAGTCAGAATAAAATTAGTTTTTGAAGCATAAATTCCATTAAGTAGGGAATTCAAGCGAGGAGAAAACTTCCATGTTTGTAATGAAGAAATCGACCACTTGGAGATCATTTGCTTAGAGAAAGGTAGGTGGATAATTATAAACCCCAAACCACGTACTGCTGATATAACAATGGTAAGAGAAGAACCTTTTAGATGCCGGGGTTCATTTGAGTTACGTAAAAAAAGGGAGAAAAAATAAGAACACCTAATTATTTAGAGAGGAAAAAAATGAAGTGGTTATCGAACAGCTTGAAGAGAATCCATTATTGGTATGATTACTTTTTTTTAGCAACTTCTAAGTTCTAATCTACAAAGAAATTGTATTCGTAATAATAAGAGATCGTACAATATATTTCACATGTACATAAATGGCATACGTGAAATGGTATGCATCCTTGGCGGCTTCAAAATTTTATTTTAAAAGGTTTATACTAATATAATAGGGTTAATATAATCTAAAACAGTTCAGTAGATTCGGGGTTCACAAGGAAGAAAGGGACTTTAATAGAGCAGTTAAATATTTAAAGAAGAAGAAAAAGAAGTGGTTATCAAATTGCACGAAGAGAATGTATATTGGTATGATCACTTTTTTTTACCAGATTCCAAATTCTTATTTTTATTACGAATACAGAGAAATTTTATTCGTAATAGTAAGAAATTGTGCAATACATTTCCTATGTATAGAAATAGTTGCTTTGAAATTTAATTTTAAAAGGCATATAATAGGATTATTATAATTTTAAGAGTTTTATTAGATTTCAGGGTTCACTTGAGTTACGAAAAAGGAGTGAGAAAATGGAACAGTAATTATTTAGAGAAGAAAAAGAAGTGGCTACCGAATATCATGATTTGATATTGTATCTGTATAATTACTTCCTTTTACTAGCCTCCTAGTTCTAATCCATATAAAGAAAAATCGTATTAGTACCTAGTAAGAAATCGTGCATTATTTTTCCATGTATATATATTGTTGCGTCGAAATTTAATTTTAAAAAGCCTATGCAAGTATATTAGGAAAATTATAATATTATAACTTATATTAGAACTTATAATCTTATAAGGTTTATTAGATGCCATGGTAATTTGTGCTAAGGAAAACAAAAAGATAAAAACAGAAAACCTATTTTTTTAATAGATAATAAGAAGTAGCTTTTAAATAGCACGAAGAAAATGTATATTGGTATGATTATTTATTTAAACCAGTTTTCGAGTTTATATCTACAAAAAAATCTTGTATAGTTTAGGAAATCGTAAATTTTTTTTTCATTAAATACGTACATATTGTTACTAAAAAATCTTATTTCAAAATGCTTATTCAGAATTGTAAGATGTCAGGGTTTTTTTGATTTTAAATAAAGGGAAGTAAATAGGTCAGTTAATATTTCAGAAAAGAAGTATAGTCATAGAACAACACAAAGATAATGTATATCGGGGTTCCGCGTCAATTCGTCACACACAATTCATCGTTGCACCAATTCGTTGTACACAATTTGTAGTGGGATAATTCATGGTGAGCACAACTCGTCACAATAACAATTTATGGTGAGCTCAACTCGTTGCAACGACAATTCATCACGAGCACAACTCATCGCGGTGACAATTCGTTGACGAATTGTGCTTGCGACGAATTGAACCAACGTAGAATTATCGCCGAGGTGAATTTTGTGCAATGAATTGTCCCACAACGAATTATGCGTGATACCTAATGTGATACATTATGTATGTCATTAAGGTTCTTTTTTACTGGTTTTCGGGGTCTAATCTATACTGAAATCGTATATGTTGGTTAAAAATCCTTCCTCGCGTTTTATGTTGTGCATTATTCTGGATTTTAATTTTCGAACGTTCGTATATGGTTAACAGTGTCCCATTTCCAGTTCATTCAAAACTGTAGCTTCCTCTTTTTGCACATGACTTACGCAGAATAAATTTTTATATTGTTTCTTTGAAAGAGTGATTTTAAAAGTTACTTACCCTGAATTATTTCAAATTGAATATTGGTCCTCGTCATTAATGAAACTTAACTTGTTATGCGTGATCTGCAAATATTTACGAAAAAAAAAAATCTAATGCAATTCTACCATGTTTGCTTTCCTGTCCAATTCAAACAGAGTTTTTTTCCCCAAATACCTACCATTCTTTAATCAGGGCATCATTAAGAATATCAAGGTAAAATAAATATTCATTTTACGTGCTGAAGTGAAAGGTAAACTTCGTTGGAAAAGTTAATTTGTCGTTAATGAGAAGAAAAAAAAGCTCACTAGACTAAGATTTTTTCCCCATCTGTTTGATTTACCATTAGAATGATATCTTAATTCCAACAAAATGAATTTTTTCTCAATAAGAGTTAGAAGAATGTACTTTTAATTTTTTTGGAAAGGTAATTTTTTTTACGTTTCTGTTAGTAAAAAATTGCCTTTGGTTAGAGCGTTACTAACAATTTTAAACTACTCAAACATTAACTAGCTCTTTGTATAGTACATTACTTAATTCCTCTATAAATGAATGATTTCATTAAAGAATAAATTAACTATTGCAGTGAAAAAAATATTCATCAATATTTTACTCTTTGTCTAACTCATTTTTTCACTTGATAATGTTACGAGTCTTGTTATTTTCGGTTAAATAAAAGAAATATAGCAATTAACCAAATATTTTTAAAGATATATACAGAATGTATAACCATATTACTTTTTAAAAGAAAAGTTTCGTGAGTGAATAATTATTAATTATGGTTGTAAAAAATTCCACTTTATTACTGTTTCAAGACATCGATTTTTTTTTTTATAAAAAAATATTATCGCTGTTATAACACACAACCCTATTAAACTAGCATTAAAATATTGTAAAATTGTAACTAATCTAATTGTATCTGTATACTTTATTCATTTCATTACTGAATGATTTTGTTAACAAATAAATTAATAGTTTTAATCATACAAAACCAATAAAATATTACTATTTTTCTCCTGCCAGGAACAGATTCAATTTTTTCTATACAGAAACTCTATTCTGGTTCAATTAAGTTGCATTTGAAAATATAAAACCTATTTCAATAATTTTTATTCATGTAAAAATGAATGATTTTATTATTAATTTAACTGAGCTATAATATTCAAAAAAATGTCCTATTCAATTTTTATTTAATTATAAATTTAATCAGTCTCAATTCGATATATCCTGCAGTTCATTTTACTTTGGTATTTTATAGAATGTTGCTTAATGCATCATAACAGCTGAATATGTTTTCAACTACTTATTTGTGCTTAATATTTAGTGTTTAACATTAGTTATAACATCACACGGTCCAACTTCTTTTATGCAAAACTTATTATAGCGTTTCTTTATTCAATTATTGTGAAATAGTTTAGCGATTTTAATAATAATATATTATTATCATAATTATACCCATCTATATGAACCTGTATTTTTATGATGGCTAGTTTTTTGTAGCATCTATTAGCTTGTTAAATCTTTAGATTAAAAATTACAATGCTATACAACTGACCTTAAATTCGCACGTGCACAGTCTGAATTCGTTAGTGCATGTGAAATCCTTTGCATCAGGACAAATTTCCATAAATTACTCAGTGAATATAATTAAAGTTTAATTAATAATTAAACAGAAATTTAAAGAAAAATATTTAAAAAAAACCCCTTCTTAGATAAACTGCAAATTAGACTTAATACAATATTCGCTGTATAAAAATTAACGAAAATCTACGATTGGCTGGAAACATAGCTTAATTTGTCAGGAATTTTGATTTTACTTGAAAAAAAAACCTAATGTTAAAAATATATAACGGAAGAACAGAATTTTAATCTTTCTGAAAGCAATATAAATCTTATTAAAATTCAAATGTTAATTAGCACAACATAGGAAACACTAATCCTTCCTAACATAATGCGAAATGTTTCCAATATTTTTTTTTCTTTCTGTAACTGCGGGTACTGAGCTTTCGTTCCTCACTTTGGAAGATGCTGGAAGTGTTGCTCATTTAACGCTACCCAGTGGGCACCTGTGAACCTAAGTCACGGAGGCGAGCAACATTACCCACGCCACACTGCCACAAATACCCGTTCATAGGGTGGGCCACATCCACACATCATACACAACAGATGACAGCACATAGAGAGAAACATCCATGTCCAGAGCGGGATTCGAACCCGCAGCCACTGGCTTCTCAGTCAGGCACACTAACCGCTCGGCCTCCTGGCCGGAATGTCTCTAATATGAGACCCTTTTCATAAAGCATTCTCAACAATAATTATTGTTCCTATATGAAATGTTGTGGTTGCATGGGGATATTATTAGAGATTGATTAAATTTGGCTAACCCAAAAGCACCGTAATATGCTTTTTCATAAAATAAAAATTTAAAAAAAAATTGTAAAATGCTATAGAGATGTCCTGATACGGGATAGTGTAAAGATAGTGCAAAATCTATAAGTTCTAATTGCAATAATCTTAAATAAAGATGTGAAATCTTTTTACCTATTACTTTTTTCTTTATTTTTTAATCTTTTCTATCTTCATCTCAATTACAAAATTTGTGCACATTAAATTGTTCTTTTAACGCCATAATTTTCACAAATCTATAGTCTGGACTGACAATTGAAGTTACGTTACCACTGCTTGTCCAAGGCCTGTGACAATTATCTCTGAGACACTATCTAATGAGATAGTATGTCCCATTGAGAAACCAACTTTTTGTAAAACCTTATGCTTTTGCTGCTGGCAGGAATAGACCTAATACATTTGTATAAAAATTTCCTCTTGAACAGACATAGGACACACAGTGACAACGTAAATGAAAACAATTTGATAAATCCAGATGGTGGTATCAAGAAAAGTGTATTGTCATGTTAGGAACCGTGTGATATCACATATTAGTAATTAATAATGTTTCAACTTGAAAAATTCGAACTAAAATTAAGCCGACAATGCATATTTATAGACAATTTTATGACAAAAAAGACCGTTTAAAACATGCCAGAATATTTTCTCGATTTCAACTATAAATAGTTCACTGAAGAGCTTAACCAAGGACAGTTTTTCCAATCGCTCTCCATACTTGCTCTAAAGCTCACGAAAGACTTTTTTTCTCTTCGTCTTTTATCCTTCAAATATATTTTATATTGTTTTTGGAGGAGATTACCATTCCTTTTTGTTAAAATAGTGTATATAGTATATTTGGGTATTATTTCTCATTGGGTATCTTTTCTAAATACGCATAATAGTTTTTTTTTCAATTTTCTAAAAACGAATTGAGCTGATCTTGATACTGAATTTTCGAATAAATAGATGTGATAAGAGCATTTTGAATTAAAAGATGATGATCTATTAACAACGACTGCTTAATGAAAGGTCAATTCCTGGTAAGAGGAGTCTTAATCCCTAGTGAAAGGAAATTTTTAACAACAAATTAAGTTTTCCTATGAATAATGCATACATCAGAGACGTTAATTACACAGAGTAATTTAAATTGGGATTTCAGTAGGAAGCTTTTGTCTAAGATCTTTATAATTAAAGTTTAAGCATCTTAACCTCTTAGTATCACTACACGAATACATTTTCTCTATTTCAAACCCGTATACAGTGTGCAGAACAAAAAATGGAACACTCTGAATAACTTTTGTTTTAACAATCAGATTTTTACATAGTAGGAGTTTATCTTAATGGTTCCCGGAAGTAGCTTCAAATATAATAATTAATTAGTGCAGTCAATATTTTAAGTTATGAAATCAGTCACAAACACGTAGTTTTCGAAATAAACTTACATTTTTCTTGAGAGATAAAGATTCTTGACTGCCGAAATATAAAGATAAGCCGAATTCTGGAAAATATGGTTTCAACAGTTTAGGCTAAAGAGCTGTTGAAAGTTTGGACCCTTTAGTGTTATTTTCCCTTTTTGAAAGATCGAGAATTTTTGCACACAATTATAATACAGAATTTAATCCATATAATTACATATAATGAAATTTGATAAATATTACTCTAAATAGTTCTCGAAAAATAAAATATTAAATGTAAGACTTTTGGAAATTTTGTAACCCAGTAACTATTGGACTGATTGATTGCAGTTAAATTTTGTATTTTGTTATTTTAAATTACATTCTTTAAAATCCTGTAAAAATATGGTATTCCTTACGATAAAAAATACTTTAAATTGCTAAATAAAATAATAATAAATAATAAAATGCGTTAAAGATGGAATTGATTTTGGAAGCAAAATGCATAACTGAGAATTTTTTTTTGAGATATGGAGAAATATACAAAAAGTATAAATAACTTTAAGTGGTCCTTATTTTCAAACGTTCTCCTGGCCAAACTGCTGGACATATTACCCAGACTACGTCCTATATTTTGAGGGTCAAAAATCTGAACCTTTCGAAAAAATGTGTTAATTCCAAGAGAAAACTTTTTCTTGTTAGAAAATTATCATCTACACTCACTAATTAGCATATTTGAGGTAAAATCCTTGAACTATAAATATAGAGTTCTGATATGTAAAAATTCGATAGTTAATTCGAAAGTTATTCAGGGTGTTCCGTTTTTCATTTTGATCACTGTACATTAGAGATTACTAAAAAAAGAGAAAATGAAAGATGGGAGAGATTCAGAAGCTACCCTACTTTTGATAGCAATTTACAATTTGAAACAATACGGCTTATTTATTAGTACTTTTTTCAAAACAATTATTAACGGCATCAAACAGTTAAATTTATGCATAACTGAATAAAGCAAAAACAAATGTTCAACACAATGTCGAAAAAATAAAGCTATTATAATGTAAATCGAACAAAAATGTTAAAATTCTATTGTTTTACATAAAAATACGTACAGATACTATAAAATAGTAAAAAAAAGTATATAAATAAAACAAATATTTTTATTTAAAAATAAAAACTCAGTTTTTAACTTTTAACTAATCTCTCAATGACATCAGAAATAAACGTATTTTGAAATATTTCGCATTTAACGTTTTATTGTTCTTTCTTTTTACAAGAAATATCATAATAAAATTCTGCATAAAACTTCAATAAGTATTTTTGATCACACATTTTATGGCTCTTTTATCGCAAATGTTTGGATTATGATGTCTTAAAATGACAAATTTTTACACCTTGTTTGCAAATCTTTTTCTATAGGCTTTCAAAAAGATTTCCTTTGAGACATCAAAACAGAGAAAAAAACATTAAAACTAGAAGATCTCTTTGACGATATAAAAAGAGACTATATAATGGATTCAATGCATTTTAGAACATTAAAATAAGAGAAACGACAAAATAAAAAGTCCGTAACAATATAGACAATGATTATTACTTTTAGAATGCACACTCGCTTATAAATTTATATTATTATGCAAATTTTATGGTCTGAGATTCATGAATTGAATAAACTTTATTATTCAAAGAAACTATTTTAAGATAAAGGATGTTTTAATGATATAGTTTAGGAATAATTATATTTTGATAAACCAAAGTTACGTTTTGTTTTTCTAGGGTTGTTAGGTATTATTGCTTACTGTGAAGGATTTGAAACAATATACGCATTAGTTTAAAACTGTTTTACATGTTTTTTATTTTAAAGTTTTAAAATAAATCCGAAAGCAAACATCGTTATTTGCTTTGCAGTGCTAGTGATTTTCTTAATGCAGAATCAAGCATTTTATTTTATTACCAGAAATGATGAGTTGATTTGTATGGGTAAATTTGTAACTTGCACCCAATCTAGCAGATAATAGAAAACTAGGACAAATTTAACATCGTGTGTGGCATTTTAAAAGAGCTAGTTCGCATTTGGGTTTCACTTTAAGGAAACTTTCTAAACTTTCCCTGACGTGAAGGATATTTTAACCGCTTATCAGTCAACCACTGAGGATGTTTTAAGTTAAAATTATTATCACTGAAAAGCCAGAATAAATACAAGAATGGATCAGTTATCATTGGTTCTCAAACCTGCGTCGTATCATCGTAGGCGAAAACTTTATGTAACTGTAGCTTACTAAAAGCTTTATGAAATCTTTTAGTAAGCTGCATAAAGCTAGTAAATTAGTAAAAACTAAAGAAAGTAATCTGAATGTAAGTTATACACTGACAAAAAAAGTATGGACACGTAAAATTGATTATGTAATAGGCTTTATGGTAACACCAAAAATCACGGTAATTTTTACTTAAGCGCTTCGGTAATAACTGTTTGGTAAAATAAACAATAAAATATGGCTTTAATTACCCTACTTTTTGGTAGTAAATGTGATAAGATTTAATGCTAACCAAAAATCGGCAATTTTAACAACAATAAAAATATAATTTGGGAAAAATGTAAAAATGCTCAGTTTAATAACCTCTATTTAGTGATCACTTTTCTCAAAGTTTAATTTCATTTATTCATATGTAAACTGCAAGTTAACATCAACCAACCATTAAAACTTTAAACATGTGCAGTGTTGTTGTAAACAGTGTTGTTCTTGCTGTTGTAGTTCATTTACGTCGCACTAGAGCTGCACAATGGGCTACTGGCGACGGTCTGGGAAACATCCCTGAGGATGACCCGAAGACATGCCATCACAATTTTGATCCTCTGCAAAGGGGATTGCATTAAGTGTAAAAAAGCCTAGAAAAGATTAAAGTGAATTCAGTAGCTTAACTGCTACTTATCAGGGCTATGCCAACATTCTAAAATAAAAGCATAGAGAATTCCAGAGAATTTCAGAGCAACCTTGGATATTTTTTCATTCACTGTTATGCAAGTATTCGTAGACTTGTGTGTTCATTACAAATCTCGGCTTATATGTCCATAGCAAGTCGAAATACATATAGTACAAGGTAGAGAAAGATGTCTCAAACATTTATCCTGGGACACGGAGGACTTCAAAACTTCTACCTTCATATTATAAAGTATGCATCTATTTATTGTCTTTTTCTAATTTTGGCAATGTGGTTTTTAACTTGACACTGGCTAATAATAATTCGTGCTTTGTAATGAGTACACAAATCCGCATATGTATGTGTAACAATAAATAAATAAATAAATGGAATAGTGTTGCTGTTTCAAAGTATTTTTTACAGCGTTCTCGTCTTCCCAATAGAGTCGAAAGTAGCGGGTTTGAATCGAAGTGTAGATATGGATGTGTAACAGTAAATAAATAAATTTCTTACAATAAGTTGGCTCGGGGGCTTAATGCAAAGAATAGCTTGTCTAGTCAATTTGTAGAACATATAGCACAAGAATGAGAAAGACAACGCAAGGATATTAACCTGCTACCTCTACACTTCAGAGCATTTGGTAAAAGGACAACACCCCTTCCAATGTAGGCTCAATAATATATGGTAATCTATATTGCACTTCGCTTTGCAGTATTGCTAACCAATTTTAAGCGTACATGTAGTGGGTTTGAATCTTGCTATGCTGGTTGTATATTCTTGCAATCTTTCTCAAAATTCAGCTATCAGTTTTTCAAACTGAAAAGATTTTGTAAGCCATACTTTGTAAGCAAAGAAGCTTGCATACGCATGTATATAGATACATAAATCCCACTGCCACCATATAAAATGGATAAAACATTCACCATAATTTGATATATCTGAGTTTAGTATCTTTATAATACTTCAACTGGACAGTTGAGATTATCATTCATGTTCTTTAACCTCTTGTTATAATTGAGGAACTATATTAGAATAAGAAATAACTAACAGTCGTCTAACTCCTATCAACTATTTAAATAAATCACCATTTTAAATAATCCACAGAATTGTAAATACTCTACTTGGTAAAATACATAGTCATCAAAATGTTAAAATTACCAAATAAATGGTAAATTTATTGACATTTCTGAAGAACATTTTGGTAATTTTATAGTGATACTTTGGAGCATTTCATTTATTTGGTTAAATATACTTTTCAGTTTTGTATTTTTTTCTAAATGATTGGGAATATAAACTGTACTTTTAAAGACCGAAATTTCCAGTAAATCGTTACAGTAGCAAACGGTAAAATTATCATATGAATGGTTTAAATGCTGTATATTTAAGTTCAATCAACAGATTTATAGTTTCTTTTATCAGAAACGCCTAGAAGTATAGTAATTTTGCCAGAATTTTTTTCTTAGGGTATCTGGCAATAATGATATGATAATAGTGATATCATAAAATTAACTTTATTATATCATGCTTATTTAATTGTTTTTCGTCCGATAGTTTTTAATGGTCATTTATGCTTAAATTTTGCAACGATATATCTTCAAGTTCATTTATGTGTAAAAATTACATGAACCAAATCTGTGTTAAAACGGTATTTAGCTAGGTTTTTTAAATTATTTTATAATTACTGATTAATAATAGATCCGTAAAAATGCTTTTTTTTATGATTTTAAATATATTTCTTTATTTTTTTTACAAAATATTTATGTGTACAGAATAAAATTTCGAAACAACTATTTTTTTTGTTATTGAATTTGCATTTACTATAAATACTCATAAGCATATTAATAAATTTTAAAGGTCTTTTATTTGTTTTCTAGACTTAGTTTTCAGACAATAATATTTATGACAAGAAAGATATTTTGGAATGTGATTACTTTCATTTCCCAGCTTTTTTTTAAAAACAAATCTGACTCTTATTTGTCTCCTAAAATTTTCATTTTAAAATGTCCTTCATAAATGTTTCCTTTTTCTATTGTAACTGTCATTTTCAAATGATAAATGACTTTATCAGTTGGTAGCTAAAATCATATGTCTTCCTTTTATACTCAAAAAATTGATATAGGAAGTATAGTAAATCCTTCTTCAGTTTTGTAGGAATTTATATATTATAAATGGTATTTAAAAGAGCATCAATCATATTTTTATTTGCTTTTAAGAAAAAAAACAAAAACAAAAATACTTATAAAATCATATATCATTCGGATTTATTCCTTGGTGGGTTAGCATTCCATGAAAAAATGTTAAATTATAATTTTTAAGAATAGTTTTGATAACTGTTTAAACCAAACAAAAATTGTTCCTTATCTAGATGTGTATTAAAAATTATTATTTTTTAGAGTTTTAAATTTCTTTTCATTATCAAATAAGAATTTCAATTCATTTCAGTTTAAGAATTTGAGCCACTAAAATATTTATTATATTATTAAATAAAAGTAAAGTAATAATTAATTTTAATATCGGTACATCATCGATCTTATATCTATATATGGACGCGCATGTGGTATTTTTTTGTTGCATTTCACAACTTTTTCATGCCACATCTTTTAAAAGAAAAGCTTTGATTTTTTTAATAAAAATAGGATATTTTTTTTCAATTTTTATCTCGGAAAAAATGCAATTATCTTCAACATTCTTTTTGTTATGAAATATCTCTGAAGTAAAATTTATAAGTTAGAATAATATGGGGGTAGTATTATATTGTATAAACATTAGAAGCACCATAACGTTATCAGATTTATTAATATCGACTTAAATATAGTTGTGAAGCTTTAAAAAAATTAAGAAGCGAAGAATTAAATAGATTTCTATAAATATTCGAAGTTATTATGTTATCCTGTTTAAACTTAAATTTCATAGAAAGTTTCTTTGCCTAATCTGATTTGAAACTTACTTTAAAATATTCGGTGATTTATCTACCATTCTGTCTTAATTATATATTTTAAATAATCAAATAATTAACTACTTGATTTATTTAAATCATGTTTTTGAGTTATCCAGCATCCTATAAAAGTAATTCATTTTAAACGTTTGAACAATTTAAGGTCTGTGAAGTGTTTAAGGATTCGGAAATTAGTTCAATTTAAGGCTTTGGAAATTAGTTCGATATGCAGATAGAGCCCTTTAACTTTTCACAATTCAAGGGAATTCAATAAATATGAATTGTGGCTAGAAATTTACTACAAATGCATTTCAGTTTCTTTTTCTTTATTATAGAATGTGCCAATATATCATGCAGAAAGATGGTTCGAATCAGCCAGTTTCAACACTCTTTAAGCAAAGCATTTAAACTTTTTTTTCCACATGGACTTGACACTACTACCGATATCGATGGACTTCAAGATCTACTTGCTGACAAAGAATCATTCTCAAGTAGGAAATCAGTCCAATGAAGTTAGTGGAAAATCTTATATACTATAATAACACCGGTGAGCAAATTTCTTGTTGTGTGTATACAAATACTTGATCTTGCCTAATTCGGGTGTATTTTAAATCTGTAATTAGTTTTGTTCCTAAAGCAGTAACAGATTTTTAGTCTTTCTTGCTGAAATGTTCAAATACAAAAAAGGCTGTATACAACAAGGGACTCGCGTTAATGTTGCGACAAAATTTTATGAAACTTAGGCGCATTATTAGACTAGAAATTGTATAGGAAACCATGACCAGAATTCTCGTCGTATGGGCACATCTCTATCATAAATTATTTCGTCATGTGCTTTTGAACAGATTAAAATTAGCGCCCCTAGCCCCGTATGACGACGCTTCTGGGTATGGATTCATATGCAATTTTAATCTTGATAATATGCCCGAATTTCTCTCGAAGTTTGACTATTGCAGATTCGAAGAAACTGATTGTAAATTTGAAATCACAGTGATACGAAAGTATCTATGATCTGTTAAAAGAATAGCATGCAACAAAAAAAAATTATTGTTTGTAATATTTGTTAGCAAGCATGAAAAAAATAGAACAGTTAATAGAACAGTTAAGATGGAACAGTTAAGAAATTAAGATTAGAGATTAGATTTTGAGCTAAAATTTAAAGATATAAAGATTAGAGATTAGATCTTGAACTGAAAATTTAACGATATAAAGATTAGAGATCAGATTTTGAACTGAAAATTTAAAGATATAAAGGTTAGAGATTAGATTTAAATCTGAAAATTTAAAGACGTGAAGATTAGATAATATGATGAAAAGCAAATATCAACCAAAACTGATGCTACAAATATTGTTGTACAGTGCGCAAAAAATTTTTTTTTCCTGGTAAATCTGATTTATGGCAAAATAACGTGCTTTGTAACTTCAACAGGAATGTTTGATTTTTTAATATTGTACAATGTAATGCGCATTTATATAAACACATATATTCAGTTTACTCTATCAAACATTAATAAAAATCTATGTACAACAATTTGAACTTTTGCACAGCATTAAAAATTCCCATTTAAATACATATCTATTTCAAATATGAAGAATTGAGAAGATCTTATGAAGCATAAATACATAAATTAGTGCCATCATTCATTTCCCTTTAATATGTTACGCTTGCAACAATGGTTAACCACTGAATGCGAGGAATAAAATTGACATTTAATCCATAGAGAATATAAGATTATTTCGATCATCCCTTTGGTATTATGCAATGAATAATGCATGTCCGATATCGAAATATTTCATCGCGTTTGTTGAGAAAGGTATTAAGTGTCTGATATTGGAAAGGGATTATAACTATCGAAACACCTTTTATTCTCTTGAGTTTTAGGTTTAGGAGATGGAGTTTCGATATTTGAGATCACTACTGAAAAGGGTACTCCTATTTGACTGATTGGGGGTATTAAGCTTTCTTTTGGAAGATGGAGATAGAGTTTTAAATATATTTAGCAATTCTTAAACTGGTTCACCTTTGTTTTAAGCTCCGGAAGAAGATAATCTGATTAATTTGGTTTTATTCATTTTGAGGATATGCATGTATTTAGCAAAATTTTTCCATGCTTGATGGAGATTAAATTGAATTATTGAAAATGTCTCTTTAATTTTAGAATTTTGTTACAAATACGAGGTTAGTTTGAGGTAGATAAAACTAGTTCATAGAGATTTATAGGTTCATAAAGAGCTATAAAGATTGACATACTTGTTAAAAAAGCACATTTATTTACGGAGTGCAGTAAATAGGGACAACTGATTTTTTAAAGAATTTATGCAGAACCACAAGACATTTAAATACTTCGAACTTCTACTAGAAATGCTATTCAAGAAGTTTCGAAGTGAATCCTCCGTTAATTTGAAGAACTTCGAACGTTTTATTAAAATTAATTAAATTTTTTTTGGATAATTTTGTTTTATTTTCGCCGGAATAATTGTTGTAAAGGCATTAAATTTTGTTAAACTTTGGCCTCTTCTTGAAAATCAACTACTAAAATACTTTTTGAAGACATTTATTTAATATAAATACTATTTCTCAGAAATATCCCGGACAAAATCAGGAATGCCGAAATTATGATGCACTTTTGGTTTCGTATTAAATTTGCCTGAGATTAAGTGAATATATCTTCAGCACTGAGCTATGGCATCAGTGTATAGAATACCGGGCAGCGATTTTCCAATCCAGCAGTGTTTAACGGACCGCTCTCTTGCTTGGAATTTTCCTATATAATAATAAAGAAAAATGATTTTCGATTTTTTTTACCTCCCGTAACAAATGTTAAAAGAAATTTAAACTTGCATTAGATAATTGAGACCAACTACAACCAAGAGAAAAATCTCCGAAAAATAGAACTAGTCATTAAAAGCCGTTACATTGTAAATTAGTTACCATGTACGGTAGTATAGGGAAAAAAACAACAACAACAAAATCTAAAGTTGTATCTTTAATGAACAGGGGATTTTTCATATTTTTTTATTTATTACAAACTTTAATACTATATTATTTTTGGCTGTGTAGTAAGAGAAGAATGGGTAATGACGAGTTTAGACATGTTGTCAATTTTTCTCAACTCGCGATATCACCTGTCAATATTTATTTGCTATCTGGTTTTTTCACATGATTTCGCGTTATTCAATATAGTTTTGTCTCTTCTTGGATTTGTCTAAACATTGTAAAAACACGTAAAAGAAAGTTTCTTGCGACTTAAATGCAATCGATTTCATATAATTCCACATGATGATTCGTAGTTCCACAGCATCCAAAGTAATGTTTGTTTTAATGTTCTGGCTAATTTCAATTCTTCCTTAAATGTAATACGTTATAAACAACTTTTATTCATGTAAATTTCCCCTCTATATAACAACAGGATACCCAGATTGTAGAATTTATTGCGAAGTTTACGTTGAAAACAACTGCATTTATATCCCATGTTGATATTTCTAAATTGTAAAGTAATTAACCCTTACAAAAATGGAACACCGGTGTCCCTTTCATATATTTTTTCCTGACGCTCTAATTACAAGGAAAATATATTTTAAATTTTTTCATTATAAAAAAACTAGTCTGACATTTACTAAGGAATTGTTATATTATCAAAATTATATTTGTACAAAAATTATCAATAATTGGTTATGTATTTCAAAGAAATTTCAAAAAATGATGAACAACTATTTCTCTCAAATTGAAATAACTGCAAATAAGATCAAATTTGAAATATTATTGCTTGGAAGAGAAAGATTCTCTGGATAATTTTTTATCTTTAACGCAGAAAAAGACACTGATATTTCATGCTGTATTTCATAAACATAAATTATTAAAATGCTAAATACAATATTTTCCTCTTATTTTGACTTAAATTAATGCAAAATAATAAAAAAAGTATAAAAATTATGCTCAATAGACTTTCTGAGTCAAAGTATGTTGCAGCAAAATGCAGCATTTTATACTAATTGAAGGAACACATTAACATAAAGAAAAATTCATATTTCACCATTTCCTCTAATAACTAATAAACTTTATTCGTATAAATTGAGTTTAATAAAATACCGATAACTTAAACTTTAAAAACGCAAAATTAATGATACGCAGAATTTCCTTCATTATCTCTCTAGCGTTTCACGAAGCTAATAAGCATTCCATTTTTATGACAAACTTTTTCTTTCCGGTGTTTATTTATTGACCATTCATTAAAATTTTTAAAGATAAACTTTATAGCTTGCTTTAAAAGTAATGTTATTGTGTTTAATAATAAAAATTTCTTATTCAATACCTCGGGCTATAAACTTAAACGAAGCTATAATTTTGAATTTATTACTTCTAAAACATAAAGGTTCTTAAGATTCGAGAAATATATTTTGATAAATTGTTCGATTTAGCTGCTGAAGTAGATTGAAAATTTCGCGGTTTTAGGCTTGTTTTTAAGAGCATATTTGTTTTTAAATTAATTGAAGAATTTGTTTTACTTTATGTAGTTTTTAACAATGATGTTATGTTGTGCCATTACATGTATTTATAATTTGAATTTAATTGGCAAATAGAAGAACGCATTATTCCATTTTCTTGCTTTTTAAGAGCTGCTTTTGTATCACAATCATATTATTTCGCTTTAGTTTTTATTATTATTTGCTTGGATTACTTTGAAAATATTCAACTACGTTAGTTTTTTTAATAAATTTTAAATTTTTTTTATAACCAGCGTTAAACAGCTGACCCAATTCTGAGATTACGACTAACAAAGCTCAACTCTGTTTCCTTGTAATTTTGACCCCAACCCAGAAGACAAGCGAACTTCTAAATCAAGCATTAGGAAAAACTATCCTTCATGGACGATATTTTGCGAGCAGTTTTTGCCATGCAAACAAAAATGCAAGTTAATCGTAACGCTAACATTAGAAGTAATTTTGAATTTAAATTTTTGTTTTCAACTGATATGAAATAGAAAAAAGTGAATAGATATTTTGATTTGTGACCGACTGACAACCAAATGAGTTACAATTTGGGCAAATTGTTGTGTTCTAACTATGGAGCCACACATAAACTCAAGGCATTGTGGGACTACTGATATTTTTTTGTCTAGGTAAAATTTTGAATAGAATATGGAATAGAATGTTTCTATGTAAAATTTTATATTTTTGTCGTGGAAAAAAATCCTCACTTAATTGTCACACACACGTAATAGATCAGTCCTCTTCTGCACAGTAAAGTGGAAACATAAAATTAACTATAACGGACCAATAGAATTAAAAACTCAGTGGTGCGACAGCCCATAGAGGGCCAAAGCCTACTGTGCCCATCTCAGTTTTCTTGACCTTGGGCTCCGGGGTGCAAGAGCAAATGTTCTGGTTTGGTGGTCAGCCGAACGCGAAACCCCCAGTGTTTATTTCCCAAGCATGCTTGGTACTCATTTATCGACCCACTGGGGGGATGAAAGGCTGAGTCAACCAACCAATGATGCAAAAGACAGAAATTGCGCAAATAATAAAAAAAGCTTAAAAATACACAACAAAAGTATTTCTTTGAATTTCAAGCAATATTAATATTTTTATCTAAATGAACAGAATTTTGGTACAAAGTATTGTACATTGTCAGATTATTCTCATTTATCCTTCGTCTTTCATCACTTAATACATTTTTATACTTAGAAAACGATCTTTCTGCGTCAACCGACAAACTTCGAATTGCCACTTTTGCCATTTTTGGAGCGTTCGGTCTTTGATTTCCAAAACTCGATCAATTTTCCTTCACCAACGCGCAATTCCTTGACCGTTGCTTTGTAAGTAGTAATTGCTGTGAAAACTCAAACATTCTACATTCAAACTACTAGTTACAAGTCCCTACTAACTACTAGTCCCCCCTTCATTTAAGAAACTGATCCATATTTAAGAAATCACAAGAAGCCTCCGAGGAAAAATCAACTGGATATGTAGAAAGGCGGTAGAAATTTCATTGCCCAGTGCAATAGCGTGTATAACAATTTTTCTGTCAAAGATTTGATTTATAACATTTTCCTTTTTTTGTGATTCCAATTTCTTTTGTACTCTTACTGGTGTGTCATCCCTAAGTGTAGAAAGACCACCTTAGTTGACAAGATTGTGATTATCTCTTATCTCTGAACTATTTTCATGTCATTTTGCTATTGATTCACTCCCCTAAATATCTAATCAATTTTACATGTTCAGCATAAGTTTCAGGAAAATAAAAAATTCTGTTTAATAAAATAATAAATAAAAAATGAAAAAAAAAATCAAATTTTAAGCAATTTTCGAGCAAGTCAAGACATATTGAGAAATTCGCGGATTATAGGAAAAAAGATGACAATTTCGCAGAAATCATCGCGGAAATTCGCGCCGCGACAAACCTGCAGCCCTAGCTATGAGACACGTTAGATAAAAAATCTAGGCTGTTTTGTTACAACGTTCGCTTCACGCGGATATTGTACGCTTACGCTAATGTTTGACTAAGGATGGAACTTTACTTTTTAAAACAATACTATGTATTATTGTGTATTATTCATATTCGTATCGTTTGTTTATTTGTGTAAGACTTGCGTGCCTACGAAATAGAAATTTGTAATTGAATATTATACTTTGCTATATTGTCATTATAATAAAAAAAGAAAATAGAAAAAAGAAATCCCTAAAATAGAATATGTAAATATTAGCATATAATTAGTATATAGTAATAGAATATGTAATATTGTTGAAAATAGAATATGTAACTATTCTATTTTCAACAATATTCATAAATTCAAGAATCATTTACTTTCGAATAACACCAGTAACTTATGAAGGTCAAATTGACCTCCAACTACTTTAGGTAAACCCAAACTCCACCTGTTCTAGTGTTTAACAGTTATTCGCACAAAAGTTTTCATAATAATACATGTACTACTTTCGAATTACTTTCTTATTTCAATTTGAGTATAATTTTCTAGTTTTTTGAAATTTATAACTTATTTATTATTCAAAACGTTCTTGATATGCAAATTAACAGCCTATTTAGAATATAGAACAGAAGCAAATTTGCATAAGCATATTTCTCCAAGGTAGTCTTGACAAATAAGGTCATAATAACTAAACATTAAATTGCTTGATATGTTAAGTCTATCACGCCATAAATAACAGTCTTAATATTGTTTGAAATTTCTGTTCAGTTTATTTCATCCGGAATATGCTCAGATAACATTCAGACAGAAGTATGTTAAATATTTTATTATACCAGATCATAAAATTTTGTCCCAGTTCAACGACTCTGGGCCTTAGAAGTTCTTAGAACGTCATGCTCTTTATTTGCATTTTCAAAAATCATCTACCGCATATCGTTAAGAAGTTGAACATTTATGGCATCGTAAAAGTAAAACTATTTTTCCGCCTTTAAAATTTTATTTTGAAAGTATTTTTCAATGTGAGATTAGGCAGTGAAGTAAAATTTACGAGATATCTGAAAAATAAAATAACGCATTTGATTATCGAAATATTTTTTAAAAGTTGCATCCAAATAAATATTTATATGAAATAAAACTTTATTCTAATGATGTTGTAAGACGCCAATTTATATTTATTTCTATTAAAAATTTAATTTGCCTGATATATATTGGAAATTTTTCGTTTGGTTAGCATAGAAGGGCTGATTAATTAATATCTTTTTTTCAAATGATGCTGCAAGAGGCCAATTTATGTTTATTTCTATTGAAAAATTTACTTTGCTTGTTATCTGGAAAGTATATANTAAGCTTAAGTAATGAAGGATATTTTAAAAGATAGAAAATAAATATGTGTATGCCAATTCTGGCATCACAATATCTTTTTTAAAACTTAGTAGAAATGTTAGTATCTCAAGATTATTTCCTTTTTTTGTTCAAATGATGCTGCAAGAGGCCAATTTATGTTTATTTCTATTGAAAAATTTACTTTGCCTGTTATCTGGAAAGTATATATTGGAAATTTTTCCTTTGGTTGGCATAGAAATTAATATCTTTTTTTAAAACTTAGTAGAAATGTTAGTATCTCAGGATTATTTCCTTTTTTTGTTCAAATGATGCTGCAAGAGGCCAATTTATGTTTATTTCTATTGAAAAATTTACTTTGCCTGTTATCTGGAAAGTATATATTGGAAATTTTTCATTTGGTTGGTGTTTAAGATTTTAAGTCATTAGCGTATNAAACTTAGTAGAAATGTTAGTATCTCAAGATTATTTCCTTTTTTTGTTCAAATGATGCCGTAAGAGGCCAATTTATGCTTATTTCTATTGAAAAATTTACTTTGTCTGCTATCTGGGAAGTATATATTGGAAATTTTTCGTTTGGTTAGCATAGAAAGGCTGATTAATTAATATCTTTTTTTTTTAAACTTAGTAGAAATATTAGTATCTCAAGATTAATTCCTTTTTTTGTTCAAATGATGCTGTAAGAGGCCAATTTATGTTTATTTCTATTGACAAATTTACTTTGCCTGCTATCTGGGAAGTATATATTGGAAATTTTTCATTTGATTGGCATAGAAATGCTGATTAATTAATCTTTTCCTTTAAATTTAGTAGAAATATTAGTATGCCAGGCTTATTTCCTTAATTCTTTCACGACTGAAGTATAAAAGAATATAGCAAAAAATTATTATACAGTTCTGAATTTCTGATTTACTGCCATAATAATAAGTTAAAGAGATTATGAATTATTCTGTCTAGGGGCTAATAATTTTACGTTCACATACGTGGACCTCAGGTTTTAAATAAGCAAAAGAGTACAACTAACAAATTCAATATTGAATTGCACCTAAAGTAAGAACAAGCATGCATATTGTTACATTATTATCTATTTAAATGCAATAATAAAAAGATTTAATAATAATTTAGAAAAAAAAATTCATTTTTTATAAGCACATTGCTTTAAATATCAGTTTCAAAAGTATTTTAATTATACATACCACGCAAACTAAATACTTATTGAAAAGAATCTAACATTAATTATAAAAATATTTAATTCTTGGGGGTCAAGTTTGAAAAATATGGAAAAAAAAACACAAGAAGTTTAAGTTGTTAAATGTGTGCATGTACCTTAACATAAAACACTTAATTAAAAGACACAATAAAATATTACTAAATAAATATAATCTCCCACAATCTTTCTGAATAGATATATCCAATATAGATTTCCTAATACTATGAGATTTCTTTCGACTACTAAGCTGTCATGAATTTCGCCATACAATACCAAGTTACACATGCGTGGAATTATATCATGGTTGTATTATTTTTAAATATTAAATAAATATAAATTTAAAAGCTTGATACAAATCACAGAACTACTAAATCAAAGGAAAAGAAATATTTTCAGAATAACTAAAATATTTAATATTTAAAATCCCTATAGTTTTCGAGCACGTGGATTTAGTCATTTTTCGAAAATCACTTCTGCTTATGTGGGAGTCTACCTAAATAACTTATATTTTCTGCATCTCTAAGAATCCCCAGGAAGCTTACGTCCACGGATGTTTCAGTGATGATAAAACTATAAATTTAGCGTGGTTTCAGAAGTTAAGAAGAGAAGATCGAAATATGAGGACCGAGGTAACGAAGATTAAATAAAGGCATACAAAAATAAATCTCATTTTTTAGCTTTTACTGTAGACCTTGTTTTTGCCCTTTCTACCTTTTAGCATTGTCCATTTTGTTTGTTTTGAAAACTTACTGATGAGGCAAACCTTCACTTTTAAAATCTTAAATAAAGCATAATCCGGCACCAATGAACCTTGCTTCAGCAAGAGTTATAAAATCTGAAATAAACCTTGAAAAAGTGAATTTAATCTTAGTTTAAAAACTATTTCCATTCCTGATTTGTAAATGATGATTCATTCTCGATTTCGGAAGGTTTTCCAATCCTTGTTTTGTAAATGCAGATTCAATCTCAATATGTTGCTGTTTTTGCAAGCTTAATGTGAATCTCATACCACGTATACTAGCATAGTTAAATTAAACATTGTTTCAAGTTTTCATACTTTATTTGCTAATTATTTACGAATCTTTCTGGGCTTTGTGATAAAGGTTGTTGCTGACATTAAAATCAACCTTACACGGCTATCTGGGTTATTTTTAATTATGAAATTGAGAATAACATTAAAATTTATGCATAGTAATTCTCGTATTGAGAAAATGCGGTAGTAATCAGTTTAAAAGATTAAATACGTAAGTCTGAAACAATTTATAAAAAAGTCCCAAGAGCGATAATTATTATTGCTTGTCAGTTTATAAGTTGTAACCATTGAAAAATATTTTTCAGTTTATATATAGATAATTTGCAGCCAATCACAATTGTAGGAAATACTCCAAACCTGAATTTATGAATAATAATTAATTTATAAGTCATAATTAGTTAATAAATCATAGATAGTCGTAGTATACCTCACCCTGCGTAGTATACCTTAATAATTTACAATGAGTTTACTAGTTGTAAATAATTGTTTTCCAGTTTCAAATGAAGAAAGGTGTTCTGAAACTGTACTTATGTTCAGTAAGTTTTCGATAGTGATCTTGACACAATATGCGTCAAAATTACTATCTAATTACTACTACTAGGAACAATAGTTTAGAGCTGAATTTCTGTTAAACAATAAATTTATCAGATGTATATAATATTTTAGAGAGAAATAGGAACAAATGATATAAACTTGACCTGTTATGCTGGAATTTAAATAAGTTATTTGTAGTCTCTTTAAAAAATTATTAATTTAAAATCAGAAATGTGAATGAGGAAAATCTTTTTTAATTCATTTTATGTATTAATTTTTCTTTGCTCAGAGTTTAAAAAACTATGGTTTTTCTTCCTCAATTTGGTCATTATCGGTCTCATGTATGCACTGAGAAAAAAAAAGAATGATCCAAATTAACAGAATACATTAAAAGTAAACATGTCTCTGGCTCTAAGGTAAGTCAAAATCTTGGTAATTTTTCTCAAGCGCGTTTTGGCAATGATTTTGATAAAATTAACAATAAATTATGTTTTTATTTCTGCCTTATATATGGTAATGAAGTAAATTTGGTTATTTTATCACTCTAGAGCGTGGCTTGAAAACAATTCATGTAATTAAATTTAATTTTTAGTTTTGTAATTATTACTAAATGTGCTTATGTGTCGTGGTGGCGACACCTTTTGGAAGAGTGCAAAAATCACTGAATTCGAATTAAATTGATGACTATTTTTTTTCTTTTTATCGAGAAATTAAACGAAAACACAAGGTTGAAAATAAATAAATTAAAGTAATCATGTTATTACTTTCTAGTCTTAAAGTACTTTAACTGTGCTAAATCGTTGGGTCTGAAAAAGATCTAGAACCATTATTTTGAAAATGAGGATTATCGTTAGACTGCTGTCATACGAAACTAAACAATTGCTGCATGAATGGTTTAAATACCGTACATTTCGGTCTTGTTAAACAAAATTATGGATTTTGGTTTTACAGGAAATGTAATTACCAAACAGTATGGTAATTTTACCAGACCTTTTTATCGCCATATGTAAAATCGTATTTCTAGTATCAGTTTTACCATCTCTTAAGATCTAACATTGAGAAAAACCAGATAAATTATAATTTATTCATTAATCGGAAATTACAACTTATTAACCAATATATTTATAATCAATTAAATCAGAAGTATTGAAAAAATCTCTATATTAGAGAATATATTTATTGTATACTTTGTAAACATTGTACTAAAATACAGATTACTTTTATTCTCTATACAAAATCAATCCATTTTTGTTTGAAATTTTCAAAACATTGATGGAACATAACAAGCAAAAAATTTCATTTTGTAGTTCCTTTATTCCTTGGCTTTAGCCCTCCGGCTACCAGAAACTTGATTTGAAAGAAATTTAAATCAAAAACAGTCTTTGAAATAGTTTTTGTGTTCTTTGATACGTAAAGGAAAAAAAAAACAAGTCAAGTACATATAAAATAATAAAACAATTTACATCATTTCAATATTCCTATCTTGGGAGCAATTCAAAATAAATTTAGAAAAAAATTTCAATATTTTGTTTTATGTTTATATTTATTCATGTTTTCGTTCAAATTAGTTTGAAAGTTATTAATTAGATCCTGAAGGAGAAATAAATTAATTTTATTTTTGTCAATTACGTTTCCATTACGATCAACTTTTATTTTATGACTTTTTATTAAAAATGATAGGAAATAAATTAAATTTCTTGCATTTATTTCACAGAAGTGCTTTTTAGTTACAATGTAAATCAATATTTAAATACCGAAGTAAATTCATTACTATGAATAATATCATCTCATTTTTATTTTGTCCTTTTTACTTTTATTTCCAATTATAAAATTGACGAGCAATTTTAAAACTTTCATGTCTTTGTTTAGAAGGTATCTTTATGCTTAAAAGTTTTGCTTCCTGTTCTTGCACGAAATTTATGAGAATTTAAGTTTCCGATTTTTTAAATTTCTTCTTACTGACCCTCTAAGAAAAAAAGTAAATAGTTTCGAAGTTATTTTTCTTCAAGGTACTTTTTTGTCCAATCAGTCGGATTCAAAGCTCAAATAATTTTCGATCAATTGATTCAATTTAAATATTTACTGCTAAAATGTTTTCTTAAAATGACTTTCTAAATGGAAGGATTGAGAATTTTTATATGTTTTATTTTGTTGTATCATTTTATGCTATAAATAATGTCCTAGAGCAGTGTTTCTCAAAGTGTGGTAAACGTACCCCCAGGGGTACGGGAATAGCTTAGAGGGGGTACGCGTTCTTATACGAAATATCTTGCAACAAATGAAAATTTCAAAAAATTTTATTTAAAAACAAAGCTAGCCATGAAAATTTACGATTACGTATTTTTTTATTGGCTATTTTTTGGAAGAGTTAACAGTTAATAGTTAGTGGTGTCAACAACAGGTTGTGAATTTTAACTTTTGCGCAATTTCTTATAGTAAAAATTACTTTCATTTTTTAATTAGTGGTATACATCTTTACGAAAAATTTAGAAAGGGTACACAAAAGTCATAAGTTTGGAAACACTGTCCTATAAAATTATTTTTATTTATTGACATTTTGAACTGAGATGTTTTAGGCATGTCTATTTCTTATCACTGTGAATATGTCACTGTAAAAGACACAAATTGAGGATTATAAACTTTAATTTATGATCACATCAGTTAAATGTGACTGCTAAAGACAGAGATCATTAACTTTCACCCGTGAATGTCAACAATCAAGAAGTCGCAATGGTGAATGTCAACACTCAAGAAGTCACAATGGTGAATGTCAACACTCAAGAAGTCGCAATGGTGAATGTCAACACTCAAGAAGTCGCAATGGTAGATGTCCGAAATCTATGATAAATGTGATTTGTTATTAATTTGCTTATCAATATTTAAACACAAATTCTATAATTTAATATCCGATTATGATAAATAAGGAAAAACATTACTATTGGGAATACCGGGCAGGTGTGGTGATAACAACCGGTATTCCTTTCCCTAATGTTTATTTTTTTTAAAACTAAAATGCTTGCTCGGCTTTTACTTGAGCGGGATTCCTTACTCTGATGATTTTTTAAAAAGTTAAGTGCCATAGAATACATAAGTACTCAAATACAAAACAAAAACGAATTTAATTTTAATTTTCCAGCTCAGCTTTAAAAAAATAAGGTTTCAGCGAGGACAAACTGAGAAATCGTCATTTTAATTTCAGATAAGATGAAAATTTTTTTCTTCTTCATTTCATTGTCTCGCGGAAAACAAAATCCAAAATATGCTTATTTTTTTGTTTATGGAATGACTTCACTCTTGAAAATAGCTCATCAACCTGTATACCTTTGTGATTCTGTATTGGATAGTGATGAAAGTCGAATAGAAGACAATTGTGCATGAAATTATGGCTTTATGCCTTTTTGCATGAAAGCTTTATGCATGAAATTGTGGCTTTATGCACGTTTTCTTTTTATGCGTATATTTTCGATTTATTACAACATGAAAAGCTATAATTACCTATCATTATTAATGTTAACTGTAGTGGTAAGTAGTGTTAATAGAAAAGTAATCAAACATGTAACAATTTACCCCCCCCCTTTTTCTTTAGAAGCAAAACCAGAAATAGTCTAACTAAGATTAGTAAAAGCAATTATTAAAGCTAATGGGACACAGAAATTTGCCAGATTAGTTGAAATAAAAGTGTGATACCGGCAAACATGGTAGAGACCTTTTTCAGTTCCCAACAATTTAGGTATTTGTTAGCAACTAAGCCAAAAACGCCTTTTAGGGAAATAATATATATAGTGCTGAAGGGATATAAAAGATACATTAAGGTACAATAAAATATTTCTGGCAGCTTTTTTTTATTTTTAGGCATTTGACAGGCATGAATTGCAAAATTTTTCAGGGACAATAAAATAATTAGGGCCGTTTAACGACTGCCAAAAGATAAGCCAGAGGTGTCAAGATAGGGTCTACATTGAAGCCCCAATTTTACTTTGAGGAGTAGTTGTTGCTTTACTTAATTTACGTCGGTCTGGAGTTGGGGCTATTGGAGACGGTCTGGGAAACTTCCTTGAGGATGATCCAAAAACTTGCTATCATGATTTTAATCCTCGGTGCAGAGGATGGCTCCCCCGCCTCGGTAGTCCGGCAAAGTTGAGCACAAAATAACGAGGACCAGTACTACGCACACTTGTTCTCTTCGCAGGCTGTCCAAAGTAGTCTGCTTGAGTATGGTGTTCTACTGGAAATCGAGTCCTTACGACCAGTCCACTGCGAAAGATTACCGAATGGTGGGACCTTACTATCAGCTTAAAGAAATCACTACGGCAAGAATCGAAGTACATTTACGGCCATTTCCGGTGCTACGCCATTTCTCAGGCATCTATGCGGAACTAGAAGTCTTATGCTTGTTGGGGTGTGTTTTTAAAATAATCACTATCGCTGTTCTAGTGCTTAGTATTTTTTTCTACCTAATTTCATTTTAGTACATTAATTTAATAGTACTAATTTCATTTTAGTACATTAAGTTTAGTTTAGTTAGTAACAGATTTCAAAGGGAATTTGCAAGGTTTCTTTTCAGGGGAAGTTTGTGTTATTAAATCAGGACAAAAAATGAGAAAGTGTGACAAAGACAGAAATTTAACACATTGCATAAGAAATTAAAAATATTGTTAATTGTTGACAGCAATATTGTTAACAGTTAAGTTATTTTGATATTAATAACAATAATTCGTTCATGCCTATTTTAATTTATTATTCTCTAAAAAGCGTAATTTTTTTTTGAGGAGCTAAAAATTACAATTCACTATAACTAAGGTGCGGGGGGGGGCAGTAACATTGATTCACTATAAATAGAAATGATCCTCGATTAACTGTTATTATCTGTTATCCATAGTAGCTGTTGTTATCCACGATTAACTGTTATATTGTTGACTGTAATATTGCTAATTGTAAAGCTACTTTGATATTAATATCAAGTATTCTTTCATGCACATTTTAATTTATTATTTTCTAAAAACGTAAAAAAAAATTTTTTTTTCTGAGGAGCTAAAAATTACAATTTACTGCAACTAAGCGGGTTAGTAACATTAATTGATCCACTATAAATAGAAATGAAATCTTCCTCAAAACTATTTTTATTAAAGAACACGCATTATCAATAAATGAGTGCAAAATTATTGCAAAAATATCTAAAACGAATTTAATGTCCCCTCTTAAACCCAGAGAAACGCTATTTTAAATAAAATTTATCTTCAATAAACAAGCAAAAATGGCACTTTAATTACACTCATGGATTTACGAATAGTAGTGGAAACCTAAATTGCAACGGTGCTTTAATTTTCAGCATAAGTTACATTTCAGATAACGCGCTAACTTAGAAATGATAGCTTAGAAATGTGGAACAATTTCCTATAGCTTCGAAACAATTTAAATGTTTCAGGGATTTTCGCCCCAGGAAATACATAAAGAAAAATCAAAACTCGCTGATTTAAAATACTTAGAATTATAATAGTAACTGATGCAAAGTTTATATTGAAGGTCAGTCAACTAGGAAAATTCAAACTTTGTAACTTTATACCACCGAAAGTTACAAAACATTAAATATTTTGCTATGAATATTTTCTGATAGTTAATGCTTCGAAATAGTTAGAAAAATATGCGCATTGAAAAATGCTTTCCAAAAAAGTTTATTGTTAAGGAATTATCATACTTGAAAATGAGACAGCATGGAATACGAAGTCAGATAAAATTTATTGCTGAATATTTTTCTATGGTTAAAATTATGAGTTAAAATATAGCGATACAGTAATATTATTGGCAAGCTTTAAAATTAAAGTTAAATTTTAATTTAGTATTAGACGTACACATATTGATAAGACAAACATGTTAATGACTACTCACAATATATTTCTTAGAATCCTTGTCTTTTTTAGAATATTCCTGAAGAAAGAAGTTCAAATTTAGTTAGCTATGAGGAAATGAGGAATACACATAATGCAATATGGGTTTTAAAGGGTGTTAGGTAATCACTACCTTTAATATACTTTTTAGAATTTTTGTTCCTTTTAGAATCCTTGTCGAGAATGAAGTTCAAATTTAATTTAGTATGAGACATACCCATGGTGTTCCGTATTTACTACTCTCTCTATATATTTTTTAAAATCCTTGTCCTTTTTATAATTCTCGTCGAGAATAAAATTCAAGCAATTTAGTATAAGGCATGCTCATTAATGCAATGTGGGTCTTTCATGGTGTACACATAATGATTATCTACAATATAACTTTTTAGAATCTTTGTCCATTTTGGAATTTTTTGAATCCTTGACGAGAATTAAGTAAACATAATATAGAAATTAACGGTCATAAATTATTATTTAAAGGAAGGAAACCAAAAGCTTTATCAAAATCTAGAGTGTCACATTCATCTGATTTTAATACTCACTCTTTTTTCATGTTCATTTGAAAACTTTATGTGAAAGTAATACTCTGTTTCCGATAAGAATGAATATGTAAGTAAAATGTAAGTAGCAAAATAATTAAGTAGTATATAAACGTAAACTTTTGCATAGGTATTTAATTTTAAAAGTAATTAAACTTGAGAATGGAAAAAAAATGTGATAATATATATAAATCGTACAAGACTGACTATTCTAGGCTACAATTTTTTCTTTATTGACTAAATTGTAACCAAGAATGAGTGACAGCCTACAACACTGAAAAAATCTCCTAAACGTATTACTTTAGTATTTTCTTCAGATTGAAAACACGTCAAAACATGATATGTAGTCTCCTAAGAAAAGCCTCTTTTTATAGAAGCAAAACTTCATAAATATTTTTATGAATTCAATAGTTTGCATATTCCGAGTAAGTAAATATTTATTTTCAATGCAATATATCAGGGTTGAAGGATTTTAGAATTTTTATAAAGGTTTGTACATAAGATAATAAATTTAGTGCTGCTTTTACTCGAAGATTTACAGCAGAAATAGCGAAAGCACCTATGGATATTTGATAGTACACACGCGATCAATAACACATTAAATAATATATATATATAGTGATGAAAGTCGAATAG
>NC_092206.1:22702915-22708440 GCF_043381705.1 Parasteatoda tepidariorum
TATATATATATATAAGGAAAACGATTATATCCGCAAAATCCAACTTACTTTCGAATATTTGATGAATTTGCTCCGTCAGTTACCTTGGATTGGCTCAAAACTGAATTTGCGCAAGGAAATTATGTTATGCTGCATAATTCAAAGTTTTTCTATGGATATATACAAGTGAATGTCTGTGTGTGTATGTCCTTTATAAGCTCCTAAACCACCAACAGAAAGAAATAAAATTTGAAATACAGATAGTACCGCGATAGCTCGAGGAAGGTTATTGTCAACATTAGAACATTCTACGACAAATCGTTCTAACAGGATGAGCGAAAAACGAAATGGAATATTTTGATTTATTAAGAGTTAGCCATTGTTTTAAATTTAGCGAATCATTTGTCATATATTTCAAAAATACATCAGTGATAATTGCTAGCGTTTAGCTCTATTTGATCAAGAAATAGTTGAATGAACGTATTTAAATATTTAATTATTTTATATTCGCTATACCAGTTCTTTCTATAGTTTAACTATAGTTTAATGCATGTATTTAAATATTTAATTATTTTATATTCGCTATACCAGTTTCACTGCTTTTGAATGCTAGTTAAAGAATTAAGAAATTGCGCGCAATGTACAAACATATAAATAATTATATAAGTAGAATTTAAAAAAAGAAATCTCAAAAAGTTGCAAATTTAAAGTGTAAAATTGAAGGGAACCACTGGATAATATAAGAGATTTTTTGAAATTCCTTTGGCAGCAATGGCACAATTGAGCAAAATGGAAAGAGAAGAAGTGCATTGTAGTTTTGTAAGAATAATTAAAGATATGGTGCACAGTTACGCATACGTTCAGCTTTACACGAGATGTCACCTTCAGATAAAAATTGAAATATTTAAAGTGGCAAACATCACTATAATTATATTTAATATTTATAGTGGCGAACTCCGATTATATTAAAAATAGTGTGTTTCGAAAGCGAAAAATGGGCTTCTTAAATTCAAGCTTCAAATGCCTTTTATTCTGAAACTTTGGATTTTGCATAGTTTCACACAAAATTTATACAAAACAACCTTTAATATTAGAAAATTGATTTGAAATACACAACCCTACAATAATAAAAGAGGGACTTCGAACTTTTGACATTCTTCTAAATTTTTCACAAATACTTGGAGGATTCTTTTATAACTTTAGAGGTACTTAGTTTGTGCGCTTTTTCATACTTAGCAATAAGATTTAAAGCTTTCAGTGTTTTGGGAGACCGACAAATAATGGAAGGAAACAAGTATTTCTGAACGCCCTATACCAGAAAATCAAGCAATAAGTTTTTAACTTGTATTATTTACTTTAAATATTATTTTTAATAACCGCATTAACTTTTGCAAACCTAAGGTAAATGTTATGGATATTTAAAAAAACTACTTTTTAAACATTCAATGGAATCAAACAAAATTGTTAAAGCTATTTAAAATTTATCACAAAATTTCTTATTTAACATTAAAAAAATATCGTTAAAAATTGTGCAAGATCTGATTATTTAAAGTTGTTCTTTTACCCTGCTCGAGAAAAATTTGAATTTGTTTTATCTTAATTTTGTAGTGAATCATATTTGGCCGCTAATGAAAAACGTTTAATTTGAGTACTTAGAAAGTTTAAAAAGGTGATCGTTTTGAACATTCTACTAAAACTATTTAGTAAATTGCTTGAAACTTCTTAAATTTTAAAGATATTCAAATCAAACTTTTTTTATAAGTTGCTAAATATGATTCACTACAAAATTTAGAAATTTTAAAGTTTTTTTTC
Organism: Parasteatoda tepidariorum; assembly: GCF_043381705.1. NCBI lineage: Eukaryota > Metazoa > Arthropoda > Arachnida > Araneae > Theridiidae > Parasteatoda > Parasteatoda tepidariorum. Next base: position 22,704,707 of record NC_092206.1, read on the forward strand.
CTTACATGCGTAGAATGAAGGAATTACCTTGAAAACTTATAGCTTGCGCAGTTTTTAATGATTTTTTTCTTCAAAATTTTAAATAAATAATTTTGCAATTAACTTTAAAATGCTACAAAAATTTTACTTGATTCCATTGAATATTTATAAAGTAACGGAGAGAAAAAAATTAGTTTTTTTTTATAAAAATGTGCCGATTTCCATAAACATTTACTTTAGATTTACGACATCTTATGCTGTCATTGAAAATCGATCGATGCAAATTACAAGCTTTTTGTTTGATTTTCTAGCATAGGGTGTTCAAAAATATTAGTTTAATTTATTGTCAATTTTTCAAACCTATGAAAGCTTTGAATTTTGTTCTAAGTATGAAAAATCGCATGAACTAAACATCTCTGAAGTTATAAAATAATCCGTTAAGTATTTTTTGAGAAATTTAGAAAAAATGTCAAAAACTCAAAGTGTCTTTTTCATTATTGTAAGGTAAGTATGTGTAACGTATTACTGTGACATTAGAAATAACTCAAGGTACTCTTATATGTTGACACTGTGCAATAAAACTTTTTAGCGAATAAAATGTTACAAATAAGTTTAAAGAAACTTTTTCACGTAGATTTATCCGTAAAGAAATAGTGGAAGCAGTGTGATTTATATTTTTTTGCTAACTTCATAAATCTAAATAGAGAGAATCTATATTATTTCTATGACTACTGGGCAATATCTAATAAAAAAGGGATTTTTTTTAAAAATCACTTTGCTCCTTTTACAACAAAAAAATGAAATGGAACATTTCTGGAGAAAAAACTGAATGCTATAAAAATGAAAATATTCTACGATTTATTTCAATTGTAATGGATAAATAATTTCAAAAATAAATCAATGAATAAATATTTTTAAATTCATTTCTGCCTGAATAGATTGATCGTTAAGGCGCTGGGCCCATGTCCGAGAATTTGTAGGTTCGAACCTCACCGGCCGAAGACTCTCCGTGTAGTAAAATGGTGACTGGTGCACGTTAAATCTGTCGATTCGCAAAGTCCTCCACGTTCCCATAACAAATCACAACCTCCGGGGGTACTGAATTGGAGATTGATCGTTACCTGATTCGGGTCAAAATTACGATTTGTGGATGAATGAATGAATGTATGTATGAATGGATCCGCCCTATAAATGGCGAGACGTATGGGTGTGGCAGAAGCGCCACTGGAAAACAAAAACAATCGCACCCCTTTGTCTTAACAGGCATGCATCAACAACAAATTCAGTTTTACAAATAATGAGTTGCGTTTTTATTATTTTATAAATTTGTTTTTGCAATATTGTTTTATGAATTTGTATTTAAAATAAAACTTAGTATGTTCGCACACACTAAGTTTTGATTATTATGATTAGATAATTTGTTTTTGTTTTTCTTAAATGCAACTTAACATGTTTCAGCCATTTAGATAAAAGCATCAACTGCATTTTATCTGAATTATCCAAATAGTAAGATTTGTTGCCATGTTCTATCAGATGCAGGAAGAATTAGGTCACACCCATGCTTTCAAATTGATGACACTACTAGCTAAAGAATAAATCTTTGTTCTCTTTTTCTAGAAGAAGTTACTTTTGTTACTCCTGGAACAAGGGATGATGGGAGATTCAATCGTCCTCTATCATTAATCGACTTACCCCTTTATCTCATTCTATGCTGTTCGCCATTCACGCTTTCTTTTTACGTTGTCACTGAAGAAAGAGAACTAGAAGAGAAGTTTGAAATGAAAGAAATTCCGGATGAATTCACCACACTCAAGCAGAAGCTTAACTAGAAGAGGAAGAAAAAAAAAGAATGCATTGGGAGGAAAGTAAAACCACGGATTAAGAGCTATTTTTCTTTTTTTGCATTTCTTTTAGCTTATGGGAGAGCGAGAAAAAATATCATCCAAATACAATGTATTTAAGAGAAGTTATTAATTATTATTATTAGCATTTGGAATTTCTTTTTATAAATTTTTTTATTTTTATTTCCAATGGCAAGGCAAAAATAAAAATAAATGAACACGAACAGAAGTAAAGATGACACAACAATAAATTGACCGAAGTCATTGCCTCATAAGTTCTCTGCCCTTCCAATAAAGCCCAGTTTCGGAGTAGCCCCTAAGGACTGCACAGTGGTGGAGGTGATGTCTATCCATAGGGATATTAAAGTTACAGAGGGGGCAGTAAGGACTTGAGAAGATCCGAATACGGTGAAGGTGATCTGCAAGGCAATCAAGTCCGGTTCTAGTTTTTTCAAGACATCATTACTTGCGGTATGAATTAGGCCAATCCTTTTAAGTAGAGACAAACCACCTGCGTTGAACTGCAGAACGTTAAGGCTAACCTCCGAAGCTTGGTGAAAATGTCGGTGGGAAGGCATCCAGATAAAATGCCGAAGTTGTGGACCACTTTGCCGTTACTGGAACGTTGTCCAGGGTGAACCACGAGGAGGTAGGTCTACGTTGCACCCCGCATTTGGAAATTAAAAGAAAGATTCCAAAAGCCCTCTAAAAGAATCTAAAGCCTGATTTCACTTTCGTCTTCAAAAGCAGGTACGATGTGAGCTTTTTTTTGAAAAAATATTTATTTTATTTACAGGAAATATCACAGAGACATTGTTAATACATTTTAGTTAGTTTCAAAAGCTGTGACGTAGAAAATATTTTGCTTTCATTCATTGGATCATTGAAAATATTCAAGAACAATTTCTTTAGACCAAATGTGGCTAGTTCAATGCATGCTTATCGTAATGGGGAATTGACATGATCGTTAATTTGTTTGAAAATGCCTTTATGTGTCAAGAAACAGGCACCGAAAATTTTAGGGGAGAATATAAGTTCAAGAAACGCTAGGTTTGAACACGCATATAGCTAGCAGAAAGGAGAACGCTTTGTGAACTTCTTTATAATTTTTTGAAATGCTGAACTCCATTTGAAACTTGCTCCATTTCGGAAAGTGCGTTTTAATGTGTTTGAAAATATGTATATATGTTAAGATTTATATATGTAAAGATTTATATAAGAAGAACCAAAACAGACTGAATGCATATATATTACATAAGGGAGAATATTTTTTCTAATTTGTTTATAAATTTATCGTAGTGAAATTCATTTGAAATGTGTTTCATGGGAAGACGGGAACGCCAATTTGTTTTAAAATAATCATCTATGTTAAAAAGAATTTTTTTTTGAAAAGTTTTAAGAAGAACTTGCTTAGTCCAAAATATGCTTATTTAGGAGAGTAAATACAGCTCTTCAACAGAAGAGAGGAATATTTGCCACTTTTTTATTTTTTTTTGCAATGTGGAACTTATTTGAAAATTTTTCATATTAAAAAGTGGGTGCCAATATGTTTGAAAATACAGATATAACAGAAGAAAAAGATATTGCATTGTCCAAAACATGATAAATTCAGATCATACATATTATATTAGAGATTTTTTTGTTAATTGCAGAATTTATTTGTAACTTGTTTTCATATTAATTCAGTTTTAAACTACAAATTTAATTCAATAATAATCTGCATAAAATTTGAGGAAGAACTTTATTGGGCCAAAATATGTTAAGATTAAAGTATTCATATCGCTAATATAAGTGAGGCCAGTCAGATTTTTTCAATATTTTTTGCAATTCGATATTGATATTAAAAGGTAAGCATAAATTGAGCATTAATATGTTTGAAATAATATAAAAACATTTAAAAAAGCAATGTATATA
>NC_092206.1:22708455-22717230 GCF_043381705.1 Parasteatoda tepidariorum
TCTCTATAATCTTCCTATATATATATGAATAATTATGTAATGCTTCTAGTAGACAAATATTTGCAAATAATGAATATTTTTGTTTTTATTGCAATGGTTTTACAATCGGTTGAAAAACGAAGAAGAAATAAAGGTAAAAATATTTAATACCTTCTAAACTAGTTCTATATTCAGAAGATTGGTGATTTTAGAATTCTTTAAAATGTCCTGACGAAGTTTTTTGCTGTTTTTCAGCTGATAAAAAAAGACAGAAACAAAGTTTATTGCAGCAGTTGCAAAGTTAGATTTAGAACTTTTAGAGTAAAATTAATTATATTTAGTTCCCAACATAAATTCTTAGACGGAAAGGTTTTGGAGATAAATGGATGCATAAATCTCTTTCAACATTGTTTAAAAATGAGAATCCGGTCTGATTTACAGCGAACTCATAAATATCTTTCAATGGATAATGCAATATTGTGACTTTTTTTAAGGAAAGTCTCTTGATAGAATAGGTCCATGAAAGTATATTTAGGAACATTCAGAATTTAAAATAATTTCTCCATTAATAATAGTAGAAAATGCTTGATTCATTGAATTATGAATAAAATGTAAGAAATTGTTTTGGAACAATATGTGCTTTTTAAGTTACTTTCAGATTCAGTTTTAAGATGATTGATAATTAAATTTAATCTTTGAAGTAATGTTAATCTTTATTGTTCCATATTAGACACACAGTGATATAAGATTACTTTAATGTAGCATCAATTAAATGGTACTTACATACTATCGCAACCGTAATGGCTGCATAACATAATAGCCACCGCAAAAAAATGTCTTCGGAGCTATCCCAGCTAGCTAACTCTAATAAATAATAATAGAATTGCAAATAATAATAACAACAATAATAAATAATAATAATATTTTGTAGAAAGAACACGGCAAATTTTTCAATAATTGGTAAATCCCATATTTGCTATTCCTATATTTGCACTTGCCACTATATTGAACGTTTATAACGAACACAAAAAGCCGGGATTGTGTTTCGAAAGAAACTTATGGTTGCAATTTTGGTGACTTTCTTGTTACCAGTTTATCGCATTATCTCCAAAATTAATTGATTGCGATAGTACATAGTACTGATTAAACATATTTATGAAGTAATCGCCATAAATTAACTTATGATTAGTCTCAATAACGCAGTCAGAGCTCATTTTTTATTCCCAGAAGAAAAAGAAATTCTTTAAAAAAATTGAAATGTTTACGTTAATTTAAATTTTTTATGTAATTCTAATATGAAGATCCTAATACCTAATATGATCCTAATATGTAGATAATATATCCTAATACCTAGATGTAGATTAGAGAAGGATGAGAAATTTTATTTAATTTTATCTAATTCACAATTTTTTGATAATATTTTGTATTGAACAGCAAAAAAAAACTATATTTACATACATGTATATATAACACAATATAGATAAAAAGGATAAAAAAAAGAGAGATTTAAGAAGAAAATTAAGAAAAATAAGTGATATTTACTGCGCTTAAACTGCAAGTATTTAGAACTCATAAAATAAGTTAAAAATATAGACAAAGCATGGAAAAAAGATGTAACGATTTTTTTGCAGGAAAAGAAAAAAATATAATACAAAAAATTTAAAAATTAAAAAAAATGAGGAGAAGATAATTTTGTCACCAGCTAACTTTATTTCAGATAAGCATCAAATCGAACGTTCATATACTATTCAAATGGTGCAATTTAAATCCAAACACCAGTTTAGAAGAATTTAAAGAACGAAGAATTAGCTTACATTTTCTCTTATTCATACAAAACAAAAATTATATATTCCTTTCCGAAAACACCGATGAATTGGCGCGTTTATTTTTATTGCCAGAATTAAGCGTTATCGAGAAACAGTCGGCGAGATTTTAGTGATTTCTTAGTATCTGATTGAATGATTCGTTGTCCGTCGTTAAAACAGATTGTGGAAAATAGAGTGATAGTTTTTGTAAATATATGTCTGACGTCACAAAGTTATTTTATATGTTCTTTAAGCTGTAATTATTGTATATTTGTTAAAAGAGAAAATGGCAACGATGTTTGTATTCGAATGTTGATTAAATGAAAATGGTGAAAGTTAATGCATCGTGTCAAGTTATTTTCGACTAGAATTATTGTAATCTTGTAAAGTAAAGAAATTAAATGGAGTCAGATAATAAATAAGCTGAGTACGACTGAGTGAAATAATATTCAGGGAGATACTACCGACACAGATGTTGTAAATTAAGTAATAAGGCTAATTATATTTAATTTTCAACTCTCTGCGAACTACATTAACTGGGTTTAAAATGTAAAATCTCTATAATCTTCCGCTCTGTTAAGATTTGTTCCAGTTCGCCTTTGTTATCTTTGTGCTAATTCTATATTTGATTTACTTTTATTTTGAAAATTAGTCTATTCTGAATTTAATGATTCGTACTTTATACTGTATTGTATTTACCTACTCTTGAGAGTTTATCTTATTATACTATAATACTATAATTATAAATTTTAGTGTTATTTAATGCGAAAAATGCTACTTGACACCAAGTAATGTAGTTTTAGCTTACACCACTTCAGTGTGAAGTAGTTGTCATCATTGTTTGGGTGAAGGTAGACACTTGCATTGCCAAAAATTTATGTGAAATCAACTGGAATCTTCTGGATTCATGACTTATGCCTGATATAATTGCATAATGTAAATAAAATAACTTTTAAATAGCATAATGTAGATAAAATAGTATAACGTAAACTAATAATTGATTACTTACACTTAGTTCGCTAATATCTTCCTAAATGAGGCATGCATTTTCTGCATGATAGATGTTAAAAGCGATGAACTAGATCATTTATTTGAAAACGACAATAAATTAAAAAGCGATGGGTGATCTAGATGCGCCATTGATATTTTTCTGTTTTGTTCATCGGTATGATGTTTTTTTTTGTTAGAACTGTTATGTTTAAAAGAATTAAAAGTTAAGTGTTTTAGCGTTGGTACTGGCAGTTCCTTTTAAAAATAGAGTTGTGTTTTAATCAGTTCCAGTTCATGTTTTAACAATATGTTTCGAATAAAATAAGTCCTAACTTTTCAAACAATGCAAATATTTTTGAATTGCATAAAATTTAGTGTCTATCTTAGTAAGCTGTAAGGAAGGATAGTTTTTAAAGTGAATTACCTCAAATTTTCTTTTAATACATATAGTTCTAAAGTATTTTCAAACATGATCGAAATAGATAACATCCCCTTTTTCTTTAGAAAACATATCTTGGAAAACATTTTATATGCTTTTAGATTAATAGAAAGTCTCTGCTATTTCTTGGAACTACTGCTATTTTATAAAAGAAAACAACGACTTCCATTAAAAAAAGCAAATATCCTTTGAGGCTGTGCTGTCAAAACCAGGAAAAAAAATCATTGACGGCTGAAAGATATCAGTTGTCTTGATTTTTTCTTTTTTCGAGATTCCTACTGTGGCATTATCTGAAGCGAAGCATGAATATAGACCTTTTTATACTACCATTCCTCTCATCCATTTCTAGTGACTTCTTTTATTCTTGATGAAAAGAAAGATAGAAATAAAGTCATTATATTTCTGACATTAAAAGTTCTTATAAGGAGTCATTTTCTTAAATATAGTACATGCAGTTAAGAAAATAACTTGAAAATAAATGCTTATTCTTAAATCATAATTTATACGATTGAATTCTAATTAAAGTTAATATGTGGCTAATTGTCTCCAATCAAAAAATGAAACTGATTTACACAAATTTAGAAAAGGATAAAATACGATAATAACTTTTGAATAACACTTGAAATAACACATAATAAGTCGAATTGGAAAAGCGCTAAAAGCGCAGCTGAAACCAAATTCGTCTTATTTTAATAATTTAGAAAGTTTAAAATACAAATCATGCAAAAAACTAAGAATTTTAAAGATGTGTATGTTAGCAGGACGGCACTTTATTAGAGGACACGCTGTCTACCACAGAGCCCATAGAGCCCGAAGTAGATAGACAAAACAAGAGCAAGCAATTAAAAAATCCAAAATGGAAAGGTAAATGCAATGAAAAATTAATGAAATACAAGCACAATTTAAAAGTACAGAGTAAGACCTAATGATGAAACGCCTACTTATAAGAAAAATAAATAAAGATAAAGTTACAGTTAGAATAATCAAATCAATATAAAATATAAATTGCCAAATCTTTAAAAACTTAAGAAATAAATCAAGTGCTGACCCCCTTCGAAATCGTTTAAAAATTAAAGCAAAAATATTCAAGGAGTAAAGTTTCAAGAAAGTTTTGCTATCTATATGCTTCAGGAACAAAGATAGTAAGAAGCACTCAAAATAAATAAGCTCAGGCTAAGTACATTTTAAAAATTGCCGAATTTCATATCAGTAAAATAAGATGCGCTCTTAATTCAAATTACTAAAATAAGTATATGATAAATTGAAGTAAAAAGTAGCACTAAGGATAAATAAGCTTAGGTTGAATACTTTTTATTTCTTTTATCAATTTTCATTCAAATGCGCTTTGAATTCAAATTACTAAAAGTAATGTATAGTAATTTATTGGAAAAAGAAGCACTCAAAATAAATATGCAAAATCATTCTTAATTTTCAAATTTGATAACAATAAACTTGGATGTGCGAGTATTTCTAGGAAGTGATAAGCTCACTTCATAAATATATTCAAACAAATATATTCAAAATAAGTCCACAAATATATTCAAAATTAAAAAAAATGCATCGAATGCAGTTTTTATTTTAATTTGAATGAAATACTTTTAGAATATTGATAAAAGTTTCGTGATATTGTGTCATACAAACAAATGAATCTTACACTGACTTTGTGACATCTGAACAAATATCATCTAGACCATTTTCGGCTTTACCGTCACAATTATTGACGCATAACCATGGTTACTATGATACATACATTTTCAGGTTATTATCTTCATTCTAGATATCGCTTGGCACTGAGTTAATTCTCATGGCCCAAAGTCATCTCCATTTTAAGGAATAACCATGGTATCAAATTCACATATGCAAAGGTGGAAAGAAATTTATTAACAATGACAAATATAAGCAGGATGTTAAGCGCGAAATTGATTATGCCTCAGGAAGTGGAAATTCTGAAGTTTAAAGTTATAAGTTTTAAAACTAGTTTGAGATTGAAAGTAAATAGCGTAATACAGAACTAAATACATATTTTAAATAAAGTTTTATTAATGCATTTTATTCAGAATATAGATGTAAGTGTCAGTTTGCTTTTTAGTACAGAACTCAGCTTCGAAGCTATTAACATATTGTTCGATAGGGTTGCTTCAAGCCAATCTATATTTTCATAAATTTTCTATTTTTTTTTAATTAGTCACGAATCTAATGCTAATTATAATATCCAGAAATGATTGCAAAATATTATATTCACGAAATTATTTTTAATGAAGCAAATACATTTTTATTTTCCTTGAAATAAGAATAAATAAAGTACGTTTAATTTTAATTTTAAAATGAATACAAAATACATGCATGATGCTGAATTACGCTTGCCATTATTTCTCCTCATTTTTAGAACAGAATAAACGTGCTTTGATCTCAGTAATGACCTTCGTTTCTTTAAATAATGTTAAAGAAAGGAAAAAAAAAGTAGGTAAATATCCTTATATAAAGTTGCATTCGATATTACAGAAAATTCACACAGAAGATAATACACATACGTTAGAAAGATATACAATTTACAAGTTCAAGGCATTGAATTAAATTTTTCAACGATTATTAAAATTGAGCAATAGTTGAAGAATTAAAATATCATAAAAGAAATACTCAAATTTGAAATACATCCTATTTGCTCAATGTTTCCTACGCAAATAAAGATAACTTATTTTTTTTTTTGGAAGGAAACAAATAATGAAATTTATGTTTAAATATTTTCTCAGCATAAGCTATGTTGATACTAGGTAAAACTGAGATTTATATCATTGTGAAAATATGTTTTATGCATAGAATTTCGTCACATTTTCTTTACAAGATCATAAATGTAGCGAAAGTGTTGATGACATGCAGTTCAAAGTTTACATGTTTCGAGAAGCATTTACATGAACTCTAAGAAAAATAAAATTTGTCGAGTGTAACGTGAAAAGTGAAATCTGTCCATATTCAGATATGCACATATTTATGAAGTCACACCTCATCCTTATTCAGCGGTTACGTTTTTTTTCTTCTTTTTTTAACTTAACGCTATAAATGCTGTTAGCTTAGAAGCGTCGAGGAAGCTTCGATTTCATTTATCACCCAATAGCTGTATTTCTTTACATATGTAAAGTTGTCTTAGAGATGTCTAACATGATCATGTAGATATACAGTTTTTTTTAAACACACCACCAGCTAAGATACATTTTCTACTTCATTTTTAATTTAATTATTTTCTTGTAGTGAAGATTTGATTTGGTTTAATTACCTACAATGACGAAATGATCGCTTTGTATCGTTCTTTATTTTTCTAATTGTGGTTGGAATCATCTTATTTATGAAAAAAAAAGTTTAGAATATCAAGTTTTAAGAGGGCCTTCCTCTTTCGAATGAACTAAACTGTAGAAGGATTGGAACACGGAGAGAAAAATTTTAAATATGCTTTTAATTTATATATTTTTTTTATTAAAAAAAACTGATGAAGGATATTTACTCTATTTAGCAGCGTCTTACGATTCATGTAAAATGCAAAACAGCTACCCAATTTGAGATACAAAGTATGCGTTATTTATCTATTTATTTATCTGTTAACTTTTTGTGATAAAATTCTGTCAATACCATTCTGCAATTAACAGTTTTTGATAGGCAAATTATTTGTATACAATCGCATGTTTTTAGAATTTTGATAAGAATTTTTTGATGCAATTACCGTTAATTTTTTTGAGCTTCATTCTAATTGGTTTTCATCAAATTAAACTGTAATAAAATTAGATCTTAAAAAATCTAAAAATTGAGAAACGTGTAGCTTTAAACTACATCTTAAATCTCAAAACGCATCAATTTACTGTTTTAAAGTTTTGAAGAAAAATTCATAGAAGTTCTAAAAATTATCAAGCTCTATTTCTTCTAATATGATAAAGCGTCTCCCTTTTTTTTCTATATTTTTTGAAAGTTTCTGTGCCGTCTGATAAAACTATATAATAAAAAAATTAAGTAAAAAAAATATCAAGAAAACTCTAATTGAAAATTTAACCTAAAATCCAAGATGGCTAGGGTAGAGCCCGCTTATGGTATAATGGATCTTAATCGTAGCTTTTTTAAGAAATAAGTGTAGTGTAATATACTAATTCATTGTGAAAGAAAATTAATTTCAAATTCTAAATACTATAACCAGATTCAGGAAGTAATACTTTTTAAAAGCAAAAAAAATTAGAGCAATAATTTAAGTCAAATTAAATATATTAAAACTCGATTTTAGTAAATAGTGCATATACTTAAAATTTAGCTTAATCTTTATTTCGCTTCCTTAATATTTAGAAAAACGACTATATAAAATTAACTTAAGATTTAGGCTATACTTTTAACTAGAGTCTATTTATTATTGTTTTCACTTAGTACTCTACTTAGATTTGTTTTCACTTAGTACTCTACTTAGTTTTATTTTCACTATGGTGATAGTATTTTTTTCACTCTAGAAAGCAATATCATATCATGGTATGTCAAAGGTAATGGTGCTCTAACCCATAATCCCCATAACTGGAATTTACATCAGTTTTGTAGTTTCTGTGAGTTAGGAAAATATAACGAATAAAGTAACTTGGATCACCTACAGCGAATGTTTTATAACGTCTGGAGAAATACTATAGTGAACAATTTTATAAAGTATAGATCTCATTTACATTCTTCTATTTATAGATTTCAGTAACTATTATTTGTTAGCTAAATATTATACATCGTTATTTTAAACTAAAACCTTATTCGAGAAAGACCATTCTCTGTTGCAAGTTAAGAAAAAACCATTATCTCTAAGGAGAGAGCCTATTTGCATATAAATACTTGTCAAATGAATCCCAAGCTTCCAGCGTGAGCGTATATCAATGTCGCCAGCTCTCATTTAAAGTGACTGATGAAAGAATGATAAATATTTTTCTTGCAGACGATTTTCTCCAACATCAAAACAAAAGTAAAATTTCTTTATCTCGCACTTTATTTGCTAAGAGCATGTAAGCATAAGCATTTTTAATTGTCCAATCAAATCTAAATGCTCTTGCAATGTCATATTGTTGTTTCTTTTTCAAAAACTAATGTTCTCCTTATTTATCGAAATATGTCGCCAAGTCTAGGATTCTGGTATGACTACGAGACTGTTGCTTTCTTTCAATAATTCTGTATATGTTCACGGCGTGAACCACATAGGATTGCGCATCATTTCTCGGGGGTTGGCGAGTGTTAGCGAGCAGGGGGCGGAGCCTCCTAGTTCTAAATACTATAACCAGATTCAGGAAGTAATACTATTTAAAAGAAAAAAAAATTAGAGCAATAAGTTAAGTCAAATTAAATATATTAAAACTCGATTTTAGTAAATAGTGTATATACTTAAAATTTAGCTTAATCTTTATTTCGTTTCCTTAATATTTAGACAAACGACTATATGAACTTAACTTAAATAGGCTATACTTTTAACTTGAGTCTATTTATTATTGTTTTCACTTAGTACTCTACTTAGAATTGTCTTCACTTAGTACTCTATTTAGATTTGTTTTCACTTAGTACTCTACT
>NC_092206.1:22717730-22744192 GCF_043381705.1 Parasteatoda tepidariorum
AATTAGGCTGTGACCTAATGTCACACAGAGGTAATATTTTTAATAGAACCATACAATTATTATGTTTTGTTGACGATATTGATGTCATAAGCAGAACAAAACGAACAGTAATTAATGCTTTTGTCTACGTTGAAGAATCTGGAGGAAGATGGCCAAGATGATTTTGTAATGACTAAGAGAAAATTATTTTTTTTTGTAACGCAGAGAAACTAAGACCTTTAAAAACTAGTAATTTTGCTTTTGAGTGAGTACAATAATTTAAATACTTTGGAACTGTCACCAGTAATATTATTATATAAAACTTGAAGTAAACAATAGATTACTTATGGTAAACAAATGCTTCTAAGAGTTGAGAGACCAAATCAAGTCCAAGTTTATTAATCTTAAAATGAAAATTACATTTACAAGACCGTAATTAGGTAAACCGCTTTGCATAGCAATGGGTGCTGGTTATTAAATAATCTGAAAAAAATGCTGCTAATTTTTGACAGAAAAATACTTCGAAAGATCTTGGTTGCAGCTAAGCCAATTGATATCTACAGAATACAATATATTTAAGAAATTGACATTGGATTTAAGGAATCAGATATTGTCAAAGTTATAGAGGCATTAGGTGGCTAGGACCCCTTTTTAGATACAATGACTGAAGACCAACTTAATAATTGACTTTTTAAAAATAGAAGATACGTAAAAAAGACCGCTCACCAGGTGGGTTGATTCCGTCGCGTGAGAATTTAGGGTACTGGGAGTCAACCAATGGCTATCTTTTGCGAAAGAGAGAGTCAGATGGAAAAGATAGCTTTGGCCTGTGATAGTCTGTGGAGCTGAAGAAGAAGAAATTCAGTATGAACAAGTACATTTTAATACAGATAAATTAATTATTTAATATTGGAAAAACACATTACACTAGAGATTACTTAGAAAAACACGCATCTTTTTGCGTTTTAAGGTATGAAACAATGAAGGGTAAGTAAGAGGTATGGTTCCCTACTACGGATATAAAGGATTTACAACGCTGCATCATGCTGGAAATATGGCAGTTTGGCACTTATATCCACTCTTCAGCGGTCCTTTTAAGGCCTTAAACCGTTGTTGGAACAGTATTGTTGAGAGTTATAAGTATACGGCTCTATAATATAGCCCTCTAGTTTCGTTACCATATGGTCATTTTTTAGAACATTGCAGGACATGATGCATGCTTAAGGTTCTCTGTTGTGCTTTGTATCTAATATGATAACATAGAAATTTTGTTGTCACAATGGTTGGTTTCTAAGACATTGTAGGTCCGAAAACATGCCACAGGTATTTTCTTGTTACGTATATATTTTTCTAACATGGTTCCTTTCCATACCATAACATTTTCGTTGCCATAATGGTTGATTTCTTAGATATAATAATCCCTTACCTTCTTTGAAATGTCTGCGAAATCAACCATTATGACAGCAGTGATTTGATGGCAAAGACAGGCTTAATGGTGGAGAGGTGCATACTTCTTCATATAGTTGAAATAAGCTCTGTGATTGGTTGAAGGTATATAGGCACAGTTATCTTTCTGATTAGAAGAAATAAAGCGACATAGCTATCAGTTTGGTTTGATAAGCATTTGCTGAATTCTTCTTCAGCTTCTATTCAGAAGCAATTGCAGCAGAAACTCTTGAACTATTTTATCTCCAGCGTTAAACCACGGTGCAAAGCTTATATGTCACGCATGTGTATCAAAAATGTAATTTTTAATTTACTTATATTATATAAATATTTGATTATACTGAATTTTACTAAAATGTGTTAAGCAGTTCTGAAGAAAATAAACCATATTATAAAATTATGTTAATTTTGAATAACAATGATTAAGAAGTTATGTATCGATTATCCTAAGTGATTACCAATGGATATAAAATTAATGGTTTTTATATTGTGCATCCAGTATTATTGTATAAAAGGAATGTAAATAGTTGTAGCCTTGAAATGTTTTTTACAAGATTTTCTTGATAAATAAGGTTTTAAATGTAATGGTAACGAAAAATAAAACGTTTTAGTCTTCCTACTGTCACACATCATCTTTTGGAGAAAAAAAATGCAGTTGGAAAAATTGTCACTGTTCAAAGTAGATCACAAACTTTTCAAAAGAAAACTGTTCTTGAAAAAGAACTGTATTTTTTCTCTGAAATTAGTGACATGAAACAATCTTTTTTAGGAGTTTTATTGCGTTGTTTGATTTTCTAAGCAGCTTATTTTTAAAGGCTTAGAGTGTTTGGATTCTCAGAAATATTATTTTGAAGAACTTAATTTTTATGCAGGAATATAGGAACTCATATTAAAAGCGAAATTCTTTAATTTCGCTCTCATTTACATTTTAACGACGGGACTAACACAGTGATGACAACAAGAGTAAAAGATTTCGCATCAGCATGCAGATGAAAACAAGACAAATAGTAATAAATCATCTTGAGCAGACATTTATTTATTTTAAAGTCATTTTAGTTTTTTACAACACAATATGGGAAAAATAAAGAACTATTTATTACAGTATTCTAAGGCTCCAATCAATTCTTGCTTTTCCGGCCAACCCACATGATTGCTTTTCAATGAATTTCTTTAAAGTATATCAGATTATTACACAAAAATTTAAAAAAAAACATCCCAATTTAAAGAATTATAAATTTATCTGAAATATATTAACTTCGATTAAACTGAAATAAGAAAAATCCGTGTAACAGGTAACACCAGTTACCAAAAACATTAGGATAATTAAATAGGAAAGAAAAGAAAGTGACAGATATGATGGAGTATCACAAATCATGCTCATGAAGTTTGGTGAAGTTTTTAGAAAAACATTAGGCTAAAAATAATGCTTTCTTTTATGGCTAATTTTACTCTTTACAAACTTTTCTAATAAGTAAAAAGTAATATTCATTCCTAGAAATTACTTTTTGAGCTTAAAAATTCTTTTAAAAATCTTTAATGACATAATACGCATAATTTTTACTAAGCAGTTCCGTTCAAAGGCAGTTTTAAAACTAATATAATTAGAAAAGTTTAACTTCTAGTTAAAGCAAAATAAAACAATTACTACTAATAAATTTTATGCATTAGACATATATTCTAGAAAGAGTACATTATATGCTTGAGCCAAACATATTTTTCGTTTCACTATCACAAACCTGGGGGTTATGGAGCTTTTTTATTTTTAAATATTTTTAAAATAATGATACTTCTGTTCAAAATGCATTTTTTTATTTAAAAACTCAGATTCAAATTAAAATTAAATCATGTAACTTATGGTTAATAAATTTATACTGGATGTATGCAAAATAAATATAATTTTTGTTTCATTTTCTATAAATGTCGCTTTTTTGAGAGCTAGAATTGTAAAAGAAAGTTCTTTATAAATTTTAAACTTGGAATTATTTTCGACATTAAGAAAAATCGGCGTATCATTTATGTTTAAAATGTGTAGTTTCTTATGTAATATAATAGTTTATATAAGTTTTATATAATATATAAGTTTTTTGTAAAATAAATACTACAGCAAAAATATCAGATTAAAATATATGCAGTGTTTCAGATTAGTAATATATCATGGTCAACTTGATTATCTTAATTTTTTGTGTGAATAAAATGTAATAATAAAATAGTTAAATTACTGTAGTTTATTATTTGGGCATTCTAAAAATAATATTAGTAATATAAGTTGATTGGACACACTGTTGAAATTTTGATTCTAAATTTACGGTAAAAGGCACAACAGTAGTCTGTATATCCATTTAACCGTAATGTTTATGGTAAAGATTAATTTTTGACTTTAAAGCTTCAGAACCTCTTACAACTAGTATGGTTAAAAAGCTATGATTACTAATGTGTATGGTTTTTAACCATTTACAACTACCATAGTTTCCTAGCCGTAAAAACGAAATTTAACTGGACATTAGAGCTAGGTTGTAGTTGAGTTGTGTTTTATCAAATGAACTAAGGAATGTGGTCTAATTAGTTAATTAGCGTGTTTCACCTATCGTAAGAGATAGGGAATATTATCCTTTTTGTGTTACTCAGGGTTGTGGTACAGCAATCTATGCATGGACGAGAACCTCGTATTCCAATAGTCCTGGGTCCCAAATTGGAGAATGAAGGACACTGGAAACTATTTGTTGAAGAGTATGGAGGAAATATGGTGGTGTCAATGCTGGGACTCGAATTCCCTCTCTGTCGCTCATTTGTGCACGAAGATTAGCCCCCTCCACTATAATATTTACTCAGCATTAGTCGCTTCATTAAGTGGGCCTAGTAGGAGCAAAATTTTGGTTGCTTAACTAGGCAAAAGCAGTTAATAAACGGTTTTTCTCACAGTTAAGAGTTTGAATACCAATTTATTTATGATTGACTGTTTCGTTTGAATATGATAAAATAACAGTTAAATCTAGAAATGATTAAACTGTTATTTAATAATTTCTGGAAATTTCTGACAGTGTTGATTTGAGTAAGTGTGTGCAACGAAAGAAGGTTAAAGCATGCTAAAAAGAAGAAAATGAAAAATCAGATATTTTTCCAAAATAATTTCGTTAAAAAGGTTGTTGGTAATGGAAACTCTCTGCTTCCGTAAAATTGTGGTTTCAAACGTGCTTTTATTTAACTGATTCAGTTTTTGCCAATATCGTTTTTATATGATCTAAGTCAGAAACCTCTTGCTATCGGTAATGTTTTCTGTTCTTTTTTATTCTCAGTTCAGTGAATACATTTTAAATCTAGAAGATTGAAATAAGATATAATTGAATTACTTGGATTCAATATAAATAACGTTTTTGACGTCGAAAAAAGAGAATCCTACCTGTATTCAAATTTCATTCACCTTTATATAATTGAATTTCTTATAGTTCTTTGTAAATAAAGTTCTTTAGTTTAATAAAAATTAATTTCTCTCAATTTATCTAAAAGGAACCGAGGAACATCATCGAATTTAATGCAATTATTTTCAGTAGCTTCAAGAGTATTTGATATACATCAATTGAAAACTGAAAAAAAATAAATTAAAAAAATAATCATGAAAATTTGCAATTAAAGTTTTATTACCAATTATATTATGAAAAAAGGGGAAGATATTAAAGCTTACCTTACTTTCTAATTAAGATAAAAACATAAATATTGCTATATTCGAAAAATAAATAATAGTATAATTTCTTAAATAATAATTAATATTAAAAGCATTTTTTTTATAACCATTTTTGAGTTTACGACTACCAATGCTCAACTTCCTAGCCTTGCAATATTGACGGAAGACAAGGGAACTTATGGATCAGACTGGGAGGAATTTGCTTTCGTGGAGGACTTTTGGATGGAAAAACCTGCATTTGCATGACATGGAGAAGAAAACCACGAAAATCTCCCCTCCTTTAGCCTGATAGTAAGGAATGGAGACTCAAATTCATGATTCGTCTACTACTGAGGTTATTTTACGTCAGCAATATGGTCGATGTGAGCCGGGGGAGGGATTGAGGTCCACCAGTCTTTGCTGGGATTCGAACCCAGGATACCTCATTGGGAGACAAGCGTTCCATCTCCTGAGCTACCATGACTCTAATATTGAACATTTGAAGATTATTGTATCACAGACCCCTTTAGTTGAATTTCTAATATTCTACGGAAATAAACTTTTCTCGCCATGCTTCAGAATTTAGCCTTGGTATTAATCTCTTTATGTCGACTCTGAGATAACAGCTTAATAAACTTCTTTTAAGGCAATGGCTTTGGCTATTTCTTTTAATTGTATTTTACTATTACATTTATTACTGGTTTTATTACCCTTTTATATTTGTTCCTGACTTGCCATTAGAAATGAAAAATATTGTATAAACAAAAAAGAAGGATATTTTAACAGTTTCACAAAGCAGTTTCCTGGATTCAATTAACTTTAATTTTCTTGAATAACGAGATTGAATATAGAATGATTAAGATAAAAAAAACAATTAACTTTAATTTTCTTGAATAAAGAGATTAAGAATAGAATAATTAAGATCGAAAATTAAAACAAAACAAACAAATTATTCAAAAATGAATAGCAAATATAAATACATTATTTACAACAGTGTATGTAGCAAAGAAGGCACTGTCTAACAAAATGTCGAAGGAATTCCTCATTAATTTTAGCTCTAAAATAATTAATTTGAAAGGGAAGGTGTTTTCAAACTCAAATGTAACAACGTCAAATTGTATGTTCAGTGCGAAGCAACAGTCAAATTTTCCATTTCGCAGCTGCTTTACTGAAGGAATACACTCAGGTGAAAACTATGCATGGAATTAATTTTAGACTGTATTATAATTTAGAGTCTTCTAACAATTCTGAATTTTTGAAAACTCTTTCTAAATTATACTTTCGTAAAATTTAAACTAATATTTGTTTTATTAAAAAATTAAGTTTAAAATTATAATAAGTGGGAAAAAATATTTGGTTTTAAAATTTGTTTCACAAGTATCTAATGCTTATTTATGGAACAAATTGAAAATTGAGACATTGAGTTTTCTAACAAAGTTTGGATGTAGCTTCTATTATTTAATGTATTTTTTTTAATTATTTATTTTTATTTTTTTATATTTCCAATGGCAAGGCAAAAAGTACAAATAGAAAAATGAAATAAATAACGAAAACAAATGTACGTAGGATAACAAAGAAAGAAGACCGAAGTCATTGCCTTAAAAGTTCTCTTGCTTCCCAATATGTAATGATGATAAAAAATTATTCACTTTATTATGTAAGAAATATTAATAATACTATTTAACAAACAAACATTGAGACTATAATTAATATGTATATGTGTTATGATTATGTTATGTTTTGTTAATCAAGTCGTATATGACACTGACCATTGTCATATGGTCACTTTGAATTGGAAAAGTATTATGAAAAGAAAACATTTTTTGAATACCGAATAAGTAATATGGATGATTTTTCTATAGATATATTTTTGATCATCGCCACCTTTAAAATATAATTTTAGAATTCTTATAAATATTTAGTAAAATGTCTATGCATATGAAACATCATACAATATTATTTTCGAGGAGAGAAAAAAGGAAAGTTATTAAAACTTGACGAATCATTACAATATTAAGTACACAGAGAATTTCCTGTTATTAATTTCAATTTCAGTAACGTTTTTTTAAAAATCTTTAAAGTTTTAACTCACAATATTTAGGTGCTTGTGTTTTTGACAGGTTCATAAAATATGTATACTGTGAGTGCAGAATTCACTATGTTTTAACAACTCTGTTGATTGCTAACTTATAGCTTAAAAGTAATCGAGCAATGAAATATAAAGTTTTCAAGGATTTTTATCTACTTCTCCAAATTTAACGTTTGAATCACTAATGGAGAGCAAAAATTGTTAGAATATAATTTGCATGAATGTTGACCGGTTAAGTAGTGAATTTAGAGAGCTGACCTCACAGCAAAATGGTCCTGGGCTCGAATCCCGGACTAGGCATGGATGTTCTTTCCTTCTCTGTACTATCTGTCTTTACTGTGGGAATAACGTTGATCCACTAAATATGGTGCTTATAAAATAGTGGTAAACAAATCTGCCCTACTGATACCTGAATGACGAGTACCAATCGGTTGGGTATTGGAGGTATTTTTTTTAATGAATACACGAAGAGAAAAAATGTCGGTAAAATTACAGTACTATATGGTAATGGTATGAAAAAACCCCCACAATTCTTGTTAATTAAAACAAAATGTGCAGTATTTAGACTATTCATTTGGTAATATTTCGTTCATATGGTAACAATTTGCGGATAGTTCTAATCTTAAAATTATAGTTCGTATTATCCCACATTTAGTAAAGTTTAGAAAAATAAAAAAGTACATTTTTACCGAATAAATGGTATTTATGCCATATTTTAAGTATCATGATAAAATTACTAAATTTTGCTACATTTATCAATCTTCATTATTTATAAAACCATATTTTATTGTTATTTTTACTAATATCATTACCCAAGCTCTTTGGTTAAAATTACGAAGCTATTTAGTATTCCCTTAGAGCCAGAAACAAGGTAATTGTATTCCATATTTTGGTAGTTTTGATCATTTTTTTATCATTGCAGATAACTCAAAAAATAGTACCTTAGTATTACAGAAGCTTAATCGCTTAAGGTATAATATCTTTTCTAATGTAGAATGAAATGCAAAATCATTCTATTTTTCTAATGTCAGGATTTTATTTTCTACATAAAAAATTTATTTCAAAAGTTTTGCGTTTAAGTGTTTTCGTTGTCTGTCCATTTATCATAACGCAACTTATTGTATCAAATTCAATTTATTTTTCCAGTTTCCTGTCTCCTCATATGACAGGAATAGTTTGTTCAGAAAAGAGATTTTTTTCTTTTGAAAAATAAGACATTTGAGTAATGATGTTGAAATATGATGCGTGGGACGACCGTGGAGCTATTTGTATCATGAATATCTTGAACCATCCCTCCGCCTTTTTGGCACGAGTTTGAATTCTGAATAAGTACCGGATAATGTATATTACTTTAAAATTAAAATAGCACCTAAAATTCAATTTTAAGTACGAAATTTTTCTCATGCATATATAGTTTTTGTCATATAATTACCATTTGTAAATATTAATTCGAGAATTTAATAAAAACATATGTGTATCTGGTTTATTTTTTGCTAAAATGAAGAAAATATTAGTGAAAAACATTATTCTGGAATTATATTTTCTTCGCATGCAGGTTTGCTTGCTGCATTATTTAAATCTCAACTAATTTAAAAAAGTAACTTGATTGAAATTTTAAGTAAAAATTTCACTTGTATGTATTTTTTGTCAAATCGTTACAATATGTAAATATTAATTCGAGAGTTTGATTAAAAATAATTTGTGTTAGAAGTTTATTATGTGTTATAATGATAAAGAAAATATTAGTGAAAAAAAGTATTCTAGAATTAGATTTTCATCACATGCAGATTTACTTGCAATAATAATCACAGTTATTTTAATCCCAGCTATTTTAAAGTAGTTACATAAGTTAAAATTTTACGTAGAGTGTTTTTATGCATATATTTTGTCAAATAGTTTCTATATGTAAATATTAATTCATAAATTGAATTAAAGAATATGTTTTTGAAATAAGGTAGAATTGTTGTTAAAATAAGGAAGAAAAATATTATTGAAAAACAATATTCTGGAATTAAATTTATTTCGCATTCACTTTCACTTGCTATAATAGTTAAATCATAACTGAATTATAATTATAGTTTGTTTATATACGTTTCATACACAACCGATTTGCAAAAAAAATTATAGACTAAAATTGAAACAAAATCTTGTTGTACTCTTTTAAGTTTTAACTTCTTTAAAGATGAGAAGTTTGTTGTAATTCGAAATTTGAAAACATAAGATAAGTTTTGTTTTAACTTCTTATTGTTATTGAAAAAAAGCAGAAATATTGCAATATAAATTCAAGTTTTTACTTAAAAAATCTCTGTTTTGTGTTAGTTCTTCTGCAAATGAAATTAAGGGATGAACTAGATTCTACTGGGAAAAAAGTGTTTTTAAATTATAATTCAGTTATTGAAATATTTATTTTCACTAATATTTAAATCATAACTAAATTATAATATTTGTATATTTTCCTTTAAAATTTTTTGGATCATAATAAGTAAAAATCTCAGTTGTACTGCATCTATTTCTTCACTATGAGATGGAAGATATTTTAATTTAGCAATAAAAACATAGTTTTAAAATTTTTTTGTTACCTTTAAATAATTATAATTGGAAGTGTAACCCCCAAAATATAGGGGGTAGACAAAATTTGGGAAATATAGTCCCCATAGAGATCAGAAGCGATCTAAAGTGTCAACCCTTTCATGCTATTTTTAGTTTTTGCGCATTTCGCCATAACTCGAGAATTTTTTAATAAAATTGAAATTTGTTTTCCAGCATTTGTAAAATTTGTTTAACCAAAGATAATTTTATACAAAATATAACTTCTCGTAAATATTTATTACCTTTTTATTATTTTTTTTAATAATTGTCGAAAAAAATTTGAATTGTAAGTATATAATACTTAAAATTTTTATATACAATTATAAATTTTCTTGCATAATTTCAAAGAAAGTAATTTTGCATGACGAAATAACAGTTTGAGCGAAATCAGTTCAATCAGATCTTGAATAACTTGGATTTTAAATACTCGATTATATTAAAAGTAGATTTCTCATTGTTCGACAGATTTTGCTCAAAATTTGTATAAATGTAAAATTGCAATATTTAAAGTTACTTAAAATTTGGGTACTTAACATTTAAATTTTTACCAACTGTTCTTAAATAAAATAATAAAAAATAATTGATGAGTTATCTTTCGTGAGGAGTTATCTTTGGCCAAGGTATGAGAACCATATTTCCCAGATTGCGGCTACTCCTGTACTTTGGGGGACGAAAATCCAATTACATCATAAAAATGTATGCTTTTCATAGATAAAAAAATTTTGTGTTTACTTAAACTATCGTCTGCACTAATCAATTAGCATATATGAGATCATCCCTTCAAACTCTTAAGATAGAGTACTTAAACGTGAAGATGATTAGATAAAAAGGTTATTGATGGTGCGTGTATTTTTTAAGAATTGCACAAATTTTCTAAATTAAAAAAAAATAAACGAAGAAAAAATAATGTTGCTTATTTCTTTCACTTTTCTACTTTACTTGACAAGGAAGAACTCGCCAGAATTTCCGCCAATATTTCAATACATTTCAAATGAAAACAGCAGATATCTTACAAAATTTTATTTCAGTTATAATTAGCCATTATAGCTCGAATTTAAAAAAATTAACAAAATAATATACGTAGTATCACCTTCAACATCAAAACAGAAAAAAAGTGTAAAAAATAACTGTTTATTTTTCTTCCAGTTAAGAACATAAAAATTTTGACGCGAAATTAATCAAACACGGGAAATCTTTGTAACTAAAATACTTTTATTTCTTCGAAATGCTCTGGGAAAATTTCGAGAGGGCATCAATTTTAAATATGTCTAATACCCAAGTAAAGAAATATACACATTCCTTTCATTTTTCATCATGTTCTTAAAACTTTCACTAATGTTTCTTAAAATGACTATGAAAATATTAATGCTGATTTTTAAGAAATGGTATGCAATAACAATATATTACAATGTTACTTAATGACTTCGGTCTAAAAAGCAGCATACATGGTTAAAACCTTCATGCATTTGAACGCCCTTACAAAGTGATAAAAATTCACGTCAGCTATCATTAAGAGATAGATAATGGGCCATTATCAAAATATATGCCGGACATTTATTCTGTTTGCTCTCTTTATTTTATTGCTCATCAGGACAATAATTCTTGACGTGAAAATGCGATATTTGCTTCTGCAATAGTTCTATTAGTTTGTGGTTTTGTTTGCCAGTATAATTGTGGGGGCTGAAACTTACTTTTGTTGTTCAGTTCACTGTTTTCTTTTTATTTTAATTGGAAAATTGGGAGTTCTTATTTCAAATATTTCAAATAAGTTTTAATATATATAGATATATGTCTATTATTTGCATGCATGAGCCCGAAAAACACACTGCCAAAAATTTAGGCTTATAATAAGTAAATAATGCTACTTATTGTAAATATACAAAAAAAAAATAAATAAAATGTAAAAGTGTATTTTTTTATGCATCCTAAAATTCGTATTGCATTATTTGAAATATTTCTGAAAGTCCGCAGTATTATTTTCAAGTTAAAGTCGCAGAAATATATTGTGCTCCATCAAAACAAACCTTGCCGTGTATGTTTTTCAGATATATTCATAAAGCTATATCTTATTTTCTAACAAATTTTCACCTAATTTAAAACGTATATGTGGCGTTTCGCGACATATGGGATGGTATTAATGTATGATTTAAAGGAATCGAGAACAGAGATGACATACGCTGTCAAAAATAAGCCATTCCCATTTAAACCGTTCCAATCATTAAATAAATTTGTAAAAAGGGATTTAAATTTCTTTAACGCATCACAAATTTATAGAAAAGATTATTGAAAAAATATCTTGAACATCCTAGCTGTAATGTTTTCAAAACTCTCGAAAACAGATTTTGTGTGCTCGATGAAACAGATAAATATTTGATATTCTGTTGCACCACTTGAAATATTTCTCAAATTTCCCTGCAATATTTTGAGGGTAATATATCAAACATGTATTATGTCGACCAAAAATTTATGGTGAAGAAATATTTGTGAAACTATATAATATTGATAGATTTTTTTAAACTTATCTGGAATATATTTGGACTATTTCTTGACACATAAAAACTTAAGAATTATAAAACTAAAAGGAATGTTAACGAATGTAATGCATTGTTAAAAAACCGACAAACAATTATGCCAAATAAACATTATAAGTCATTTCAGTCATTAAATTACTTCTTAGTAAAACGTTTTTTGAATTATTGAATAGTTTTTTCGAAGTTTTAAGTTCTGTAAGTTTAAATTACGAATTTTTGCGGAAAACAGTTTCCTTTTTTTAAAAAAAAATGGTGTCATATAGTTTAAACTTTTCTAGAAAGTAATTAAAACAAGTTTGTAAACTATTATTTTACTTTTAAAATCAACAATGTCACTTGACGTTTTTTAATTGCAAAATTTTTAGCTATTTAAAACTTAAAAATTTAAAGTTTCTTTTACTTTTTTTCTGTTTTTGGCAACTCACTATTACTGAAGTGCCTAATAAAACTTGTGAAAAAAAATTCGTTTCTAGTCGCATTTTCTTACAAACATTGAAAAACGTGTAGGAAAAGAGAAATTAGGAATTTCATGGTGCACGTATTTGTTACTGACAGTTGGGAATTACACGGACAAATTAGAAAATGGAAATGTGTAAATGGAAAAATATATTTATTGCTGGAAGCTTCAGCCATTACACAAAAAATGAATGCAGAAAGTTAGTTTTATTTGTATTTATTATATTAGAAATCGTAGGTTGTATAACTCATAATATCATTGGATTGTTATACATAAGATCAATTAAACTGCCCTATTTAATTTCTTAGGTATACAGAGAAGAAAAACTCTAGTAGTATTATCGCGTTGAATGGTAATGAAATTTTTGGAGAGAAAAAAACGCAAACCATATATTTGACAATTCTTCCCTTCATATGGTAACAGTTTACCACATGAACGAACCATATAACTGTTGAATAGGGGAGAGTCGGGTAGCCCCGACCAACGAGTACCCCCGCCCACAGTCAATTTCATATGTATAGAATATTTTTTCAAGTACATGAGCCATCGGACATTAATTGTTATACACTCATGTCCATAAATTAAGGATAATGAAGTTCAGGCACAGAAAGAGACAGAAGCCAAACAAATTTGACTTATTTGTAAAGTCTATGTATTAAGCAAAAGGTAAAGAGCAAGGAAGATGCTATATGTTTGACATAATTAATGAAAATTGCGATTTTTACGCCCTGGAGCAAATTTCAAAAAAGAACCTATTTACAAAAAACAGTATAACATGGTTAGTATGATGGTTAATACGGAGTAAGTCTCCCGGACGATGCAATACAGGCCGTACAACGCTTAGGCATGCGGAGTATCAAATTATCAATCTGATCTTGGGGAATATTACACCACTCATCAAGCAATGCCCTCCGAAAGTCCGGTAGATAGGTGGGAGGGGGTTGACGGGATGCAATTCGTCGGCCAAGCATATCCCACACATGCTCTATTGGAATCAAGTCCGGTGAGTATGCTGGCTAATCCTTACGGGTGATATCCTCCGATTGAAGGCATTCGTCTACAATGTTTGCACGGTGAGGACGGGTGTTGTCGTCCATAAACAGAAATTCAGCACTCATGTCGCCCCGAAGCAAACGTACATGTTGTTCCAGATTGACATCCCTATAGATGTGGCCTGTCATCGCTACACTCTGAACATGCAGGTCAGTTCTGGAACCAAGAATAATTCCTCCCCAAACGAGCCATCTTGCACCACTGTAACGGTGTCGTTCAATGGTGTTATCTTGGTGGTAACGGGTACCTGGCGCTCTCCATATGAAAGTCCGGCGAGAATCAGACTGCAAACTAAACCTGGACTCGTCGGAAAACATCACACAAGACCACTGTTGCGGTGTCCACAATGCATGCTCTCTACTCCAGACTAATCGCAGGCGACAGTGAGTTGCGGTAAGCAGAACACATCTGACACGCCTACGAGCATATAGACTAATGTGTCCTAAGCGTCTGTACACGGTCTGCCTTGAAACTGTCGTACCGGTAGCTGAAGAGAGCTGACGAGACAGGTCTGATGCTTTGCTCTGTCGGTTTCTTTTGGCAGAAACTGCCAAATACCGGTCTTCATTCGGCGTTGTAACTCGGGGGCGACCTGTGCTGTAACGTCTACTCACATTACCATCGTCTTGAAATCGTTGCCAAAGCCTGGAGATGACACTCTGGGAGATTCCAAGTTCCTCGGATACTTCAAGCTGGGTACGTCCACTTTCCAGTCGGCCGATGATTCTGCCACGTAAAAAATCATCCAAATGCTTCCTTTGTGATATAACTATGCGGTTATTGCACTGAAAGGCTTTTAAAGCGCTTGTGAGCAATTTTACTTCTTTGCCACCTTTCTTTATATACCCCTCTCTTACGCTCTCGTCATTGTGACGTACTACCAGCGTCATCTAGTGGTTGTCTGTAGTTTGCATATTCTTCTTCAGGATATGTGTGATAATTCTACAAGTGAAATTTTAATTTAGAGTTTGATTTCCGTGTGATTCTGAATTATCCTTACTTTATGGATATGAGTGTATTACAAAAAGATTATTTTCAAAGTTTCAAGTATTTATGCAGCTGTTAACATGGTAAACAATAGTTTTGAAAATATGCTGAATAC
Organism: Parasteatoda tepidariorum; assembly: GCF_043381705.1. Taxonomy (NCBI): domain Eukaryota; kingdom Metazoa; phylum Arthropoda; class Arachnida; order Araneae; family Theridiidae; genus Parasteatoda; species Parasteatoda tepidariorum. The sequence goes on from NC_092206.1 coordinate 22,732,635, forward strand.
AGTAGTCATGAAATTAAGAAAAATTGGTTGAATGTTTCGATTAAACTTCATTTTAATACTAAAAAAATAATTTTTTCTATACATACAGCATTAAAGTATGTAGTCTTAACATTAATTTGCACGAAGAAAGAAGTTAATATTTGCAAAATTGTTCGAGTAATTACAAATTTACAAAAAAATTGGATTTCGGGTAGCCCTGCTCCCATGAATGTCGGGTATCACCACCCAATTTTATTTCGTCGATAAATGTACGGTTGCAAAGATTATTATTTTACTGTTTCAAATTTGAATGTTAAATGCATTTTTAACAACAAATATTGTTGTTATTAAATGATTGTTATTAAATGATAGAATTCACTAAAAGTATATAAATATGTAATAAATAAAATAATTTTGTGATAAAAATGATAAATGAGGTTTATCTATTGTCAATACATTGGTCACTTTCATTTACACCTGAAAAAACAGTCAAAAAACATAATTTGTGTAACTGGGTGGGGCTACCCGACACATTTTTAAAAGAGCTGAAAAACATATATTTTTTTAAATTTTTATTTTTTTAAGTTAAACTATTATTTTTTTGGTTTATTCTTTTTGCATTATTTAATTAGATAGTAAAACAATAGAAGCATACAAAAATGTTGATTATTACTCAATATTATACAGAAATATAAGCAATACTCCTTAAGTGGGCTACCCGACTCTCCCCTACTGATTTTCTGAATTATAGTCCAGTTCTAAGCGATAGCAATAGCAATCATAGCAATGTTCTAAGATATAATAATAGAAGTGCAAAATTTTATCACATTTACTAAGCTTTATCACATATTAAACTTTATCACAGAAAATATTTGAGTTCATATTCGAATCGTGGGTCGTAAAAAAGACCGATCACTACCGTGCGTGCATTAGCGACCTAGATTATATGTTGATTACTTATAGCAACTTTAATTGTCACCATAATACGCCATAGACGTTATAGACGCTCATAGACATCATGACATAAGATCACACCATGACCATACTCTTTTCCTCAGTGCAGATAATGATAAAATGCTTTCTCTTTTAACACTAGCTTTTTATACTTATAGAAAATAAATTACTTGCTTTTTGAAGATTAATTAAGTATTTGTTACATTGCAATTTCAAAAGGAATAGAACATCAGAACATTTGAATAGTAAACCAATTATGCAATACTTTGTGCATCATCAGGATGTATTTGGCTCAACCAGGCTAAGATAGTCTGGTTGGTAAGGCGTTGCGTTTATGTCCAAGAGTTTGTGAGTTCAATCCTCGCCACCCGACGATTCCCCGTGAAGTAAATAGGGGCTGGTGCTCGCTAAATCAGTCGGGTCACTAAGTGCTTCATGTTTCAATAACAGATCATATCTCTGGGAGTACTGAAATGGAGATAGATCATTCTCTGGTTCAGGTCAAAATTACGATCTATCTGACATTCATCAACCGTGGATCTTACGAAGAATGGATTCCCCCTTCCCTATAAACGGGGTGTGACGTATGTGTGTGACAAAAGTCGAATTCTCGGCTATAGATGGCGCCACTGAGAAACAGGAATAAGCGCATACTTTTTGTCTTAATGGCATATGATAACAACAATATTTTGCCCAATCATTTTGCACTTATAAAGTAGTTATTTATAGTCATGTACGAAATGTACGAAATATGTGCGAAAAAATAAATCATTGCGGTTAAATGGCTCTTTGAAACTAAAACATATTAAAAATACATTTAATAAGTAAAGCGTTTTAAATATAAAAGACGGAAAATAAATGGTTTATCTAATTTCCAATGCAAAAACTAATAAACCGTTCTTTATTGTTGTACCGAAAGTTGTAAGAGAAGAACAACAAGGCGAAATCCTATAACACGCAAGCTGCCTACTAGATGAACAGATACTAACTTCCATCTATTTTCGGTATGTTTTGTTTGCTTTCTCGTCACAATCAGCTGTAGCGTTGATGATAAAGCAACAAGCGAGAACTGAATTAGGAAGCCCAGAAGTTCCTACAAGTTATAACAAACAAGACTTAAGTTACGTGACTTTTCTGAAGTTCAGGCACGAAGATAAATCCATGCACAAGAGGTGAACGAAAAAGAAAAATAATAATTCGTTAACATCGATGTTCTTTTTTTTATTACGTTGCTTGTGTTTAAAAATGGAAAAGAATGTAGTTAGTTAAAACAAAATGGATATTGTTTTAAAGTTTTAATTAAAAGAAGGTTTAAAAGTGTCTCGCCTAACAAGCTTGTAATCTCTTTTTTAGGCTAATAATGACGTTTAAAATAAAAGGAAGTCATTTGTGAATGCTTGAAGGGTGAATTAATAATTATTTATGTTAGAGGCTTAAAAATTTAAAAAATGGATTTAGAATTGGTACTGACTTTTACTGGGAAAGTTTCTATGTTATTCAAAAAAGGTCCAAGGTAAATTGCAGAAAAATACTAGTTTCTAGTGACAAGGATTATAAATTCTCAATAAAAATAGTCTGAGCATTTTTAGTTAGAAATGTTACTGACATAAATTAGGAACTATAAAAGCTCATGATTTTCCAGGTACAATGTGCAAAAACACGGACCACCCTGAATAACTTTTGATCCTAATGATTGGATTTTCACGTTTTGGGACTCAATCTTAATGGCTCTAGGTGTGACCTCAAATATCCTTATATACAAATGCAGACGATATTTTAAGTTACGAAATCAGGCACGAAATGTACTTTGTTTGATTAAACATAACTTGTTTTTGATAGATTTGTATTTTTGACCCCCAAATTATAAGGGACCAATCTTGGAAATATGATCCATATAGTTTGGTCAAGTGAGCGCTCCAAACTTTGGATACCTTAATGGTAAATACTTCTTAAGTATTTCCCTATATCTAGAGAGCTTTTTAAGCGAATTGAAAAATTTTTACGCACAATTTTGAAATTAGTTTATCCATAGACAATTTCATGCAAAGAAATAACTTTTAGTAAATATTTATTATTTAATTTAAGAATGGTCAAAAAATTTTGAATTGTAAGGCATATAATTTTTTACACAATTTTAAATATGTAATTTTATATAGCAAAACAGAAATTTTGAGCAAAATCGGTCGAATAATTCCTGAGTAATTGAATTTTATAAAAGTCAGTAACTTAAAATTAGTTCTATTAATTCTTTATTCTATTCATTACTTCCTTATTTAATCTTCCATTTAAGTATTCTTCTAATTAAAATAACATTTTATTCAGCCAAGCACGCCATTTTTCAGTTGAATTATTCAAATTTTGCGATGTATCCAAGGTAAAAATTGTAGCTTTTTACAATCAATAACTAATAAGTACTTCGAAATAGGCAAAATAAATTTTGTAAATTATTTCCTCTCCTGAAAAAATATCTAAAAATCAGCTTGAGTGACACTTCCAGTTTTTTTTCGGGGGGAGGGAGGGGGAGAAGAATTAAATGTTATACAAATGTTAAGATTATTAATATTTTTTCAAAATAGGGAATCATGAATTTTAAGATATTTTTGCAAAATATTTGAATGTTTTTATTTGATACAAAAATGAAATTGTAAACTCAATATCATCAGGTTAAGAAGCAGTAGGTTAAGCAACGCAGTTTTGCAATATTTTATCACAAATATTTGAAATCTTCCGAGAATTCCATACTTGTAGACTTTTTGCACATTCTTATTAAACTTGTCCACTTTCCGTACTTTAAAAAGTAAAGTTTCACTTCAGTATTTACTTTAGCTTATGTTGTAAGTTAGTATATTGAAGAAAAGTGATGAATTTTACACCGGAAGAAAATTTCCCTCTTTGTATCCATGGAGAAATTTTTTTTCTGGCAAAAGGCTTGATCTCATAAATTCTTTCATTTCTCTCTATAAAATTTTCTGAAATATAAATTTATTTTAAGCACTTTTTATATACCTTAAAAATTAAATCGATCTATTCTTTCAAATCAATATTTACATTTGTAGTTTTGAATATATCGCTCATAATTTAAAAAGGTGATGTTTTTTGACTTGCTGAAATGCTATTTTTAATATATGGCTTGATAAAAAATAAAATATTGTGATTTTTGTTCTTCATTTTATTATTTTCCTAAATACCGATTACAAATCTCCTTAAAAGGTTCCTAAGAATGATTTAAAACATAAATTTTTAGTGATAGTTTTCATGCTGTTTACGTTTAAAATTCCATCGGAATTTTTGGTTTTAGGTGTTAAAAAGTTTCAGTTAATAAAATTAATAAAAATGGGGCGAAATATGTTCGACAAAAAGAAAATTCAATAAATTTACTTTTAATTAATCCATTGCAAACATATTTGATAGCACTCTACATAAAATATACAATAAAAACATTCTGAATTTGTTTTTTATTGTATTTTTTATGCAAAGTGCTATCAAATATTGGCGTGAAAATGATTAAAAAAGCTATTATAATTCTTTTAAAGATAGTTTTTATTTCAAGGAAAATACTTTTATTTTGGGATGGTACCATTTTATAGTTAGATGTTTGTTCATTGATTTTTTATGTTTATTTCTTAGAAAATATTTTTAAAATAGTAAAATGTTTTGCAGAATAATATGAAATTAAAAAATATGTTTTTTCGTTAATTTCGTAAAAGTTTTAACAAAAATGTTATACTATTCAAACTATTACTTTTCAAATATTTCTTCAGTTTATTTTTAATTATTTTATTTTTTCAAATTTTCCGAAGCATTTAAATTTTCGATTTTGTTAAGGCATTTGAAAATGATTTAAATTATCAGCAAAGATTTCGAACTAAATAACGAAGCTTAAATATCAATTTTTGCTGCAACAAATCATAATGGAAAATAGATGTTGCTTACATAATGTTTTATTGATTAATATTTTGTTTATGAATATTTCAATTATTTGTGTTTTATTAATGGATTATATACTTAATTTAAGTTTATTTATACTACATTTATTTATTTTTTATTCAATACTTATTTATTTCAATTTTATTTATTTCACTTTTAAATTTAAAATTAAGTAATTAGTAGAATAATAGAGATTTTAGTAGATGAAATCCCAGAGTATTTTGATAAGGAATTATTATAGTAAAGGAATTAAAAAAAATGCATTATTTCAAATGTGTTCTAAAATATGCTTTTCTTTAAAAAGAGCTAAGCAAACTCTCTAAATATGCATTTAAAAATTATTCTTCATATTTAGTTCTAAATTGCGTCCTTTTGAAGGAAAAGCTTTTTTGAAAAACAATAAATAAATAAATAAAATAAATAAATTAAAAATAAAAGTCTAAAAGTTGGAGTGCAATTTTCTTGACACCTGTAATGTCTTTCTGTTTTTGACAGATGCTTTCAAGAGTTTTTCTTCCATTTTTATTTTTAAGGTGGAACTAGACGTTCAAATGATTTTTAAAATGCTTTGTTTAGTATATAAGAATTGTTGTAAGTTATAACCAGTACGCGCTAAATGTCGTTGAGATATGTCAAATTAGCTATAGATTATTACATCTATAGGTTACATAAACATTATAATATTTTTAATATATATATTTTTATTAGACATTAACGTGCCATCCGTAATCATTTAATTATCAAATAAACCACCTATTTTGTTACTAATTGCTTATAAGCTAGCTATAATGCTGATAAATCACCCGTAAATGATTTTTGCGACTTATGTAATATATTGTTTTTGGTTTGAGCAGATTGTTTCCATTTTTAAATAATGCGAAATAGCTACTTTTTAGATACTGTCCTTTTCATATATTGTTCTCTTTTCATAACATACGACCTATTTTTTAAAATTATTTAGAGGTTTTTTATTGACCTATACGCAAAAGCTGGGCATTTTCTGCCATTGTAAATTTATAAAAAAATGCAAAACTTATTACTTTAAAGTGCATGCAAATTTTCTTAAACTCTTTTTACTTCAAGTAAAGCATATTTAGTATATTTTTATCATTAGTTTCCTTTAGATTTCAACCTAAATAAACAATTCATTTGAATTCCGCTGAAAACGTTCTGATTTAAATATGCTCAAACAAACTTTCGTAGTGGTTAAAGGAAGTCAAAATAAGAGCATAGTAATAATATTAATATTAATAATAATAATAATTAATAAAAAATAATCACTAGGTAAGAGTTTATTTTATTATTTTGGCTAACATAGATATTTGTAGAGCTGTGTAATTTCATAAATTCACCAGACTATGTTTTATGTATTTCTGGACAAACCATGTGATCATACTCATCTGAAAGTGTGCTCTGCACTTTATGATTTAAATTAAATTATTGAGAAATATTAGAGAGGCTGTTGCCTAGTGACTTGTCAACTGCCAGGAATTTTTTAAATAAAATATGGGCCTGGATAGCTAGGTTGGAAGCTATCCGAAGAATTCCCGTGAATTACATTGTGAATGGTGCACGTTAAATCTGTCAGTGTCACAAAGTTCTCCATGTTCCCATGACAAATCAATAACTTTGAAGTTACCTTGGGATTTTCTTTGTCCTCTGAATTATGTTCAAAATTATAAGGCTGCGAAGTTGAACAATGGTAGTCATAAACTCAAAATTGGGTTGGCTGTTCAACGACGATTATAAAATAAAATAAAATATGTAAAACATTCCATGGGAATCATTGTGCTAGAAAAATGGTATAAAATATTATTTATTACAATATTATTCGAAGAAGTGTAAATCTTTTAATAATAAAATGATGTTTGAAATGCGCAGTAAAATTCATTTAATATCGTAGTTCATATCAAAATTTTTCAAACGAATATTTATGGTATAGCAAAGTGTCTACTTCATGCCTTAAAAGCAAAAAATTATTTTCTTATTTATTTAATTATAAATTATTTTCTTATATATTTCATTTAACTAATAAAAATAAAAAAGTGCAAATGTTACTGATTTAATCAGAAAATATAGACAGGAATATATTTTTCATGATTTAAGAAAAATGGCTGGTATTTTTTTTTCTCCGTCTCTAAACTTCTACAACCTGGAAATGCGTAAGTAATAAATTGAATCTTCAATAAACTTATTTCTTTAAGAGGAGTTGGTGCGACATATGACAATTATGCTAAAACTGACCTTTTTCGAATCTAAACCCGATATTACTTCAGTTTTTTTCACAACATATTTACATATACATGTTTACACAGCGATAACTGTTAATACATATGTTTGGAAGAGTACTGTGACATTGAGTCACCAAATCTTAATTTTACTGTTGGGATTGTGACCTAGAAATTAGGCCGACACCCCTGAACCCTTTACTGTGACGCCTCACTGTCTGCCGACCTTCACGCCTGTGACCTTCGGCAGTCTTTGATGTTAGCACATGTTTTTAGTTACTGTACGGTCACCGTTAGTGTTTAATTATGCTTAAATTTAAGGGGTTAGTCAACTCACTTCAGTTCGCTCCTTAAGCTAGGTTCTTTTGCTTTTTAGGGAGTTTAACTTCCACTTCTGGCCTTTTATATAAATACCGCCCATTTTTTTGAGCGGGCAGCATTCGATATTTGTTAGCATTCAAAATCTACGATCCTTTAACAGGGATTTTTAGTTTTCACCCCTTCTCTCCTTGAGAGACGGAGATGTCCCACAGTTTTTCTTCCACCCCCTCGTGGGTGTTTCCGCTGACATTCAATGGCGATCTTCATCGTGTATAATTTTTATTTGAAGTATCCATCTCTTCTTGAAAAGTCAATTTATGTCTTTTTGCTATTCTTAACTCGCCAAAAATGGAAGTATTCCGAGATAACATCGATGCATTTCGTGGTGTCTTCGATTTTTGTGCCTTGCCCGCCGCTCCAGATCCCCACCAGTTGTACCACTGTTGTTTTTAAAAAAAAAACAAATTTTCTCATTTCCGGCTGTTGATGTGCTATGTGATTCCTGTTGAATAGTGTGACGTTGTGTTCTTTTAGTGATCTACATAAAATAAGAAAAATGTTAGTGCCCATAACATGGACTCGCTCATTCTTATAGTGGACTAGAAGTTTTTTTCCTTGTAGCCTAAAAAAAAGAGGACAACTTCCAAGGAGAGCAAGAGGTATGTCTTTTTATGAAGTGTATTTCTTCTGGATAAGTATGAACATTTGCGGCATGATGTTTTGTGCAAACCTATACAGATTCGTTTTCGGCCCCAATTTATCTCTCAAATTCTCATCATCATTAGTATTATTTTTATAACAACCCTATAATCTAACCCATCCATTTAACAAGTACTTTTAAAAAAATTATTAACTGAGAACTTTAAATTTTTTTTAAAAAAGTTTCTTAAAAAATCTTTCATTACTCAAAAAGTATTCCCGTTAACGCTAAAACAATATTACAGCATACAACTGCTATTATCTCAAATAACTCTCAAAGATTTCAAAGCGATATCACTAGTAGTTTCTTCGAAAAGGTAGATAGAAAAAGGTCAGTTTTATCATTGCTGATATATTCCCTACCGACTCCCTTTAATCTTTTTTTCTTCATTTTTTGAAAACAAATATGAGTCTTTTAAGATATCTTGTGCATTAAGATGACCCATGACTCATTTCTGGCAAATTTCTTTAAAGTTTAAAGCAACGATTATGAAAAACATTTGTTTATTAAATGGAAAATATTAATTTCATTAAACCTCAATTGTTTATAAAAATATTTTGTTTTAAATTAGAACTTTCAAAATACAAGTTTAACGAAAGCGTTTTTTAATAAGTTTCTTTTTTGATTTTCGCTGTCTGAGAGTTTTTTTCAAGAATATTATTCATATTGTGTAATAATGATTAAAAAGTTTAAAGAAAGTTTAGTTGAAATTTCGTTTTGATTGTGTACATCTTTCTGAAACTTAAACGGTTTCTTATTTAACTATTTTATTTATTATCGTATTTGTTCACTTATTTGTTTCTTTTTTTTCATTGACTTGTCAGTAATTGCGAAAAAAAGTATTTCTTGATATTTTACGGATAACAAAAGCGTAGTGACTTAGCGTTATATGTAACTTTAATTTTTTTCTGATTTACTTTAAAATTTGCAAAAACTTATTTCTTCAATAACGGCAGAAATAAATAATTTTTCAGTTTTTTAAACTCCAGTACAGCTATTTTTTTCGTTTGCAAGGTCTTTCAGACCTTACAGCTGTAGAAAAAAACAAAACAAATAGATTCACTTTTCGTTGAAAGAATGCAGAATTTAATCTCTAAATATACTTTAAAGAGAACAGAAGAAAAAAAAATTAAAATCGATAATAGCTCTATTAAATAACAGAATGTTCTGGAATGTGTAAGAAATTATTCGAAAATAACATTTTATATGACAATTTTATATCATATACCTACACAAAACTATCAAAAACTACACATGACGTAAAACTGTACCTTCTAATTTTTAAATTTTTTGACTAAGTACTTTGACGAATTTCAATACTTAGATATTGAGAAAAAAAAATAAATGAGGAGGATGAATCATTTTTTCAAAAATATGTTTTCCTAATACAGAATTACAAAAAAAAATGAAATGAAAAACATCAAACTTTAAAATTGACAAAAATGTAAAATAAACAGTAAATAATTTCTTTGAGGATTTTATTGGCTGTTAAAGTATAAAGCTTTTCTGAAATTTAGCAGCTGTGTTTGGCATTTTGAAATAACTTTTCATCTTTTCTAACACTTTATCCTGTTACTATAGCGTATGCTATTATACTAGAAGTCATATTTCATTCATAAATTTAACTAGAAAAATGCCATTCTGTCGTAAATAATTGTTGTTTGTTTTGAAATTATTAATTCTTGACATTTTAATCTATATAACCAATGCTATTAACTAAATCGGGATTTTTTTCGAGTTTAAATTTGACAACTTTCCTGTTAAATCAAACCTGGTATATTCTATATTAGTTTATGAGAAATTAGTAACTGAAACCACATTAAATTATTCGAATTTAAAAAAGTCAATTACAGTTTTTCGCATATTCTACGTATTGGTATGAATTTTGAGCTCTAGAAATCTATTTTCCAAATTTTGTGCTCTAGATTTTGTAGTTATTTATTGAATAAACATATATAGTTAAACCATTCCTATCACTGCTTAAAAGGAACTAGAGTATTAAAGAAAAATTTTTGCATTCTTTCGTCAACCATTTTAAAATTAAACATGAACACAAGAAGAACTTATAATTTTTTTAACATTTTAATTAACATTTATTCTAATTCATGAAATTAAATTTTCAAATTAAAAAAAAAATCAGAAAATATCAAAATTAGTCTCTTACTGAATCTCTTTCTCGGTATATGCTTTTTTTAATTTTATATCTGATTAGAGTTTCGCAATGTTTTTAATTTTATTTGTAGAATGATTTGAGAATTCTTTAATGGTAAATAATGAACAGAATTAGCTTGGCATTAAAAAAACTCTTATGCAATCTTATGCAAAAACTCATATGCAATCTTAAATTTAAAACAGAATTACAAAAAAAATAACATTAAATTACATAAATTACTAAAAAATCGTACGAAACGCTAGTAACGGTTGTATTCTTTTTTATATTTAAAATCAAATTAGAGTTTCGCAATGTTTTTGCTTTATTTAGTTACTTAAAAAGATAAACAAAATATGTTTACAAAATATGTTAATTAAAATAGTTCACAACAAATGCAGAATTGGTCTTTTTATTGTTACGTTGAATCTCCCTTTCGGATTACACTTCTTACCATTTAAAATCAGATCCAAGTTTTACAATACTTTTAATTTAATAATTTTACAAAAATAAAATAGAATTCACTTTCTATTAAAAACACACTCTATACAATCTTAAATTTGGAACAAAATTACGAAATTTATTTTTTAAAAAAATATTAAACTAATAAATTACAATAAAATTGTATGAAACTCTGTTAAAAACAATGGAAAATAAAAAATAATCAGAATTTGTCTTTTTATTGTTACATTGAAGCGTTTTCTTGGTTTACATTTTCCATAATTTCTTTTTGCTATTTTACATTTATATTTATTTAGTTACTGTTTAATCTTATGTAATGTGATTTTGTTCGTTAGAATGTAGAGTGTAGAGTTAAGAGACAACTCACAATTTAAATATCTTGAATTTCAGGCGCAAATATTTTTCAATATATCCTACTACAGAAATAGTTGAAACCTGAAAACGTTTTTAAACTAGCGTGGAAAGACGTAATATGACACCGATTTCGAAAACGATCAAGTGTGACTTAGGTAGGAAAAACGCTGTAAATGCAAACCCCTTTTCGAATAAGAACAGCTTATGGCACTGCTCTTTCCTTCAGATTATCACCTTTGAGCGCATATTTTATAACCTGTAGTCTCATTTTGTCACGAGCTTTAAAGTATTTATTACCAAGAAATCATAGAGCAGAATATTTGAGTCAGGAATTTCTTAGATTCGTTGAAAATATAGAAAGAGAATATATATTGAATAAAGGGTTGTTTTATATATTGAATGGTTATAAAAAAAAGCTATTTAATTCGATGTTTTATGATTTAACTTTTTTAAGTTGCTGTGAAAAAAAAACATTACAATATAT
>NC_092206.1:22745506-22780470 GCF_043381705.1 Parasteatoda tepidariorum
ATATATATATATCTTATATTGCTCTTGAATAGAGATGTAAATTAATTATCGTGATTTTTAAAATTTTAAGCACTTGTTTTTTAAATGTGTTAAGCTATGGCTAGTATTAAACAGGTACTAAAATGTTATTTACTAAATTAATTAGAATTTTTGTCAAAAATTCAGTCAATAAAGTAAATATGTTAGAAGCCAAAAATAAATATTTTTGTGAAAAAAAAAGATATCGAGATTCGTTAAATTGCTTGTGAGGAAGGCTGATTAATACCAAAACCAGTTTGATTGAGCGGAGATGTTTCTAAAAGTTGCGTAACAACTCCTCTATTGTTCCTACGTCAATCAAACATGTTTTATAGTGTTCAAATCCACAATTTTTAATTCTGATTTATTATATTTCAGTATTTATATATATTTCTACAGATTTTTCAAAATTTTATTTCCGACATGGTTTCTTAAGTTACAGAACACGCTGCACATAATTTTTAAAATAAACATTGTACATTGGTTATTAAGAAGTTTATTTCGATTCATATTTTTTCAGACATCAATAGTTAGATTCAAAGAACCTTAAGGAAACTCAAACTCACTAGTATTTCATTAAGTTCACCAACAGAATACCATGCAATGAACTAATCTTTTGTATTTCCTTAGACAGATTTTATCAGAAAAAGAAAGAAGTGGATAATCTCTCAAAGGAAATGCGTAAGATGAATTTTATCATTGATTTCTGTAGGGGGCTATTTCCCTGCAAAGCTAGTCAATGACATCTTGTTAACAACTAGTGTAAAAGAAGAATGAATTTAGTATGATGATATATTTTTTTGTTCCACGAATTGTGCTTTTGTTCCTAAGATATTTTATTTTAATATTTGCTTCAAAGTTTTGTTGCAATTAATATTGGGTGAATTTTAACTTTAAATAGAGTTTACATATCCAGAGAAGGCAATATTTCAATAATCTCTTTTATTTACATATATTATTCATTCTTTGACAAATTGTAAAATCAAACGAATTTCTTAAAAATGAAAGTGCAACTAGATAAAGGGGAATTTATTTGGCATATTCTATATCAGAGCATGCGCCAACCAGGTGGCCGAGTGGTTAGCATGTCTGACTGCGGAACCATTTGCCGCGGGTTCGAATCTTGCTCAGGGCGTGGATGTTTCTTTCTCTCTTTCTGTGTTCTATGTCCTTTCTCCTTTGTGCGAATGTGACCCGCCCTATAAGCGGGTTGTGTGACGTGGGCGACGAAGCTCCACCGCCGTGATTTCGCCACAAGTGCCCACTGGGTAACGAGAAAAGAGTAGCAGTTCTGGCATTCCTGTGGCCAATGAGACAATCCCCAAGTGCCCGCCATTAGAAAAATAAAAATAAATAAATATCAGTTAATGCTTATAGGAGGAGTAAGGATTTCAGGAGATTAAAAACAATAAGTGCCATTTTCTGAAAATAACGTATTTTTATTGGCAACTAGTAAGGTAACTATTAGACTTTTAACAATATTTTTTTTAACAAAGAGCAATCCCAAAAAATAGATGGTCTAATACGACAAAGTCAGATGTAAAGAGTCATGTTTAATTAATAAATTGAACAATTAATGTCTATTTATCATGCTTATTTGGATTTAGTATAAAATATTTTACTGTAGGTGTTTTTTTGCCCCCATGAAGAATTATAATTAGAAAAACTGAAGGAAGTATATCGTCAAAAATATACTGCCGTAATTTGCATCAACATGATCTAACTTATAATGTTTATTTGCCACATTTGTTTTGTAAGTAAATATATATTATTTTTTGTAGGTACTTTTTAAACTTTAAAAACAATTGTGATTATAAAATCATGGAAATATATTGTCAACCATACCGAATACCAGCTTTCCCGAAACTCTTTAGAACTTTTATTTTGATTTTCCAGCTAAATGATTTATACTCGAGTTAAACGCATATTGTTTTTCAGGAAGAAATAAAATTAATTACTAAAGCAAATACGTTAAAATAAGCATGTCACAAGCGTGGAACAAAATTTTTTTAACAGCAGTTTTCAAATTTAATTCTATCTTTGAAGAAGTTTTTCACTTTCAGAAATCCAGTTTATCCCAATTTGAATTCCATTGAAATTCTTAAACATCTGTTCCTAATTCAAAATTCTTAGACAGAATTGTTGTGTTAAGCTTTTATTCTTAAAATTGGTTTGATTTTTTTTATGTCAGGAATTCGATTTAATGGTGGTATTGCTTCACGGGTAAGTTTTTTTTTCACAACAAGAAGAGAGAAAAACAAATTTGAATGCGAAAGATTTTAATTAAACTTTTTTCTACCCAACTTTATTTTCATTGTCGTTTTAAGAAAAATTATATTTTTCTTGTTGTATTTTTTTTCTTTAATTTAATTTCCAATGTCAGACAAAATCTTTTGTCTACAAGCAGTTAAGTTCAAAATATATTTCAGAGGGAAAAAAAAGAAATTTAATTTCTTTCTTAATACGTTTAAAACTAATATGGCTTCATTAAATTCTTTCAAGTTAGGGTTAGTTTATATACTCCGTTACACAATTCTTTTTTCTTTTTTTTTTTGTAAATTATATTGTTCTAAGTTTTGTTTTATATTTTGTAAAATATTTTAATAACCTCGACCTATAGAGAATAATATTATTTTAAGGTTAAAAATTAAAGTCTTCGGGTCCAAAATTGATTTACCGTTGTCATTTTTTAATCGTGTTTCAAGTGTTGAAACTTTTTTGATTGTACTATCTAATTTTGAATTTGGATTATTTTGATACAAAAGTTCTTGAAAATCATATTTACTCACATTTTGTTTATTATTTTGCAAAAACAAGACGAAACTTAGTAAGCTACTTAATGATCACATAATTTTAAGAAAAGCGGTCATAAAATCTATTTTTTATTCTAGCAAATTATGTAGAAATAAATGCATTTACAATATATACATAAATTTTTTTATTTTTGGGTTGATTTCTGAGTTAATATTTGATAAATGCTGACAACTAATTTAAAATAAACTAATTGTTTTTAAAATTAATTACAAATAGTCTTGTTCTTCATCTAGTGCATTATTTGAGAAATAAACATAATTCCGAGTGTAGAAAGTAGATTTTTTTATTCTTTTTGGTGAGTTAATTTTGAACACTCTTGTATAGAATTATCACGGGCACGAGTTTTTAAGTGAATTTTTGCATTCTAACTTCATTTATTTGTACTTTTGTAGTTTTTTTTTTCAATTTTAGCCCGTTTATAGCGTGTAAAAGAAGTACAAACCTCTTTTAATACTTACAAATATAAGTTAGTGTAATTATTTTTTGAAATATGAATAATGGTATAAGTCCTGTCTAATATTTCGTCAGAAAAGATTTCATTTTACACCGAACATTAAAATTTCTTTTTTATTACATTAACAACATGTAGGCAATAATATTAAATGCCAGTTCTCAATTACAATTTTTGGATCTAAACATGTCTTACAGTCTTCGATCTTTCACTTTTTTCTGAATGTAATTGGAGAGCTGCAATAGAAACTAATATTTGATAATTTAGAATGAATTGATAATTATATTACTCGATATTTGGCTGAAAATGACTGAAGCTTATGGGAATCCCATTCTTTGCTTTGTTTGTAAGTCTGTATGTTAACTGCAATAACATGAAAAAAAACAAAATACAATTAATGACGATATCAAGAAGAAAGTTGGAAATAAAATACTTTTTTCAAATTATATTAAATATTTTTAGGTTTGTAATTCACAAAAAAAGAAAATATGTGCAATCTTTACAAATTAAATCACATGTCATGTTTACGAAATAAACCAGTCCGTGTGTTTGAGAAATACATCCACACTGTATGCTTGTTTTATTAAAACATTTAAAGTTATTTTAAAAATATTACATGTTTTATGCTACAGTTACTTTAACATTTTAATATTACAATTTCGACCTTATCTGTAACTCTAAATATTATTTAATATAATATTAAATTCTAAAAAGTCTATTGAAGTCTAAAATCAACATAGGAAAACAAAAAAAATCAGGAAAGGCCATGTAGTTTATGGATTTTTGACTTAGTTACAAAAGTTTCAGTTAAAAATCAGTAATTTTATAATATATTCGATGCGTAGTATATTATATATCCACCTTTTTAACATTCATGTCGCACAGAGTTTAAATGAAGTTTTGATATTGAAATATTAAAAATACTTTCATTATGATAAAACATTATCGTGATGACTAAGACATTAAACTAAGAAACATAAAAAGGATGTATAAGATATTTATGAAGTATTTTTTCTCCGAATATTTCAAATATTCGTGGTTAAATTAATTTTCAATCGTAAAATGTTATCTTTAAATAGTTTTAAAGTTATTTTCAGTTGAATTTCTGAGAATTTATATCATGCACTAGCTATTTAACTTCTAATTCTAAAACTTAAATCCCCAAATATTGATAAAATATTTTAAATTCAATATCCGAATGTTTTAAAGTAACATTGGTTATTTCATTTCTACTAAAAAATTACACTTAAATAGTATACCAAATAATTTAAATTCTTAATCAGATTTAAGTAGATAAATATATGTCGATAATTATTTAAAAATTAATTTAAATTTATACTTGATAATATTTAAGAAAAAAACATTGCTTAGCTTTCTTACGATAATAAAAGCACAGTACAAAAATTTACACTTTTTATGCAAACGCAAAATTTGTGTTTCATTTATAGATTTTTATAACTGAATTCTGACTGTTAAATATATTTTTTATTTTTTTACATAAAGTATTTTTTAGTATTGATACAACAATATTTTACAATAGAATATCTTACAATTTTTTTATATTTTAACTTGAAATAAATCGTTAAAAACGAATCATCATTTGTTTCAAAAGATAGCTTCACAGCATGGTGTTCCTTTTGAAATATATCCCCACAGTGAAAACGCGTGGGAAGACGTCTGGATCATATATTAGTAGTAGATAAGCGATTTTCTACCATGTCATTACTAAATGTTTCAAATCCATTTCCAATTTTGTGAAACTCCCACGTCCTACTGCTTCGGCGTAAACTTTTGCCATTTAAATATTTAATTCCAGATGAATAATATTCTAAGAAAGTTTCTTTTATATAATAATTTCAAAAAGTATTTATACATATTTAAAAAGAAGTTAATTTTTACATTAAGCATCAATGAAATATTTTAATAATTTTAATAAATTGATCGAGTAATATAGTATTTCATGAAACAAATGACTATTGTTTGCTCTGAAATTAATTAAATCTCGTCTTCAAAGCAAATAGGCTTTGCTTTATTGATGAACAAAAAATTTTATTAAATTTTGAAAGTTTATTTAACAATGAAACTATATTTTCATTTAAATATGTGTTGAATAAAATCATTTCTCAATGAAAAAACTAATTTTTTCACATATGCTAAAATACCAATTTTATACTTTATGTAGATTAAGAACACATTTACAAAGGTAGACATGTATTTTTTAATTAATTATAAATTGTTTTTCACGGAAGCATAGTTTGTCCAATTTTTGAGTTTCCTTGTCTTCTTGGCTGGATTCAAAGTTATTATGGCATGAGAATGAATATATCTGTAACCGTAAACCGCAATTGGATTGAATGTCCATTACGGGTTTTAGCCAGTTTTGGTGATTAATGCACCATTTCAAAAATATTTTTTATACTTTACGTTTCCCAAATTTTTTTACATATACGTATACTTTTCATTATTTTTACTTTTCTGCTCTGAAGATTCTGAAGACATTTATAAAATATTAGTAGTTCAATTAATGTAAGTATTTTCTGTTGAGAAGTTTTGAAATTACGTTATTTTTTTCAACCTGAAATGGTTATTGACAAATTTGATTTGACTTCAGATTATTTATATGTTTTTATGATTAATCAAAGTTCAAAGTTCTACAAATAAAATAAAAATAAAACAAATGTCATAAAAACTAATTTACTGCTAATTATTAAATCAATTTATTCAATGGTGCGCATACATACAATTTTATTTCTTAATAAAGATTTACATTTTATGCACGAAACTTTTTGTATCTAAATGAATAAAATTTAAGTATATTTCAATGAAAATGATACCACATTTTATAAAATTTCTATGCGTGACCTGGAATGTTTAAAATAAAATAAGATTAATTTTTGCATGTTTTTTTTAAAAATTATTTTTTACATTTTTTAATCCTTTTCTAGATATTTTATAACATTTTATTAATAGCTATCTTTATTAGTATATTTTTTTTGCTGGAATGTTTAAAATAAAATAAGAAAAAGTTTTGCATGTTTTTTTTAAAACTTTTTTCGGCATTTTTTTATCCTTTTCTAGATATTTTATAACATTTTATTACTAGCTTTCTTTATTAGTATTAGTACTAGATTATTTATGATGGATTAAATTAGATTATTAAACTAGATTATTTATGATGGATAGTACTAGTTTTTATGATGGATTAAAGTTTGAAGCTCTACAAATAAAATAAAAATAAAACAAATGTCATAAAAAATAATTTACTGCTAATTATTAAATTAATTTATTCAATGGTGCGCATAATTTTTGCATGTTTTTTGAAAAATTATTTTCTGCATTTTTTAATCCTTTTCTAGATATTTTATAACATTTTATTACTAGCTTCCTTTATTAGTATATTTTTTTATCTTCATTTATTTTGTCTTAACATTAAACGCTCCTTGACTAAATCAACTTATCCAATAATGGTTATATTTTATCTTGTAGATTAGTTGATGGCCTTGCTTTTAATAGAACAATAAAACACATTGTTAAATTGATCAGAAACGTTTTTAATTTGGTATAAAGCAGATCTCTGTTGTGTAAGCTAAGTTTTGTTCGAACTTACCGATAAAATACAGCGATTATGTAGGGTAGAGATTACCTCTGAAAAATATTTTTTTGGTTAAAGATGGAATTAAGGGAATATTCTGTTGAATTATATTATGAAAATTTTTCTTTACTTAAAAAAATATTAACATTTTATTTATTCGGGAAAACAGGAAAAGTTGATGTTGCGGTCTTATGTCCCAAGTCGATGCTAACAAACATATTTTATAGCAGAGTGCGCTTCTTCTTGGTTTTCAGTGGAGCCATCTCTGGAAAAGAATTCGACCTCTGCCACACACATGCGTCACAGCTTATTTTACAGGGAGGACACATTCACAAATCATCCATTCCTCCACAGATCATAATTATGACCTGAACCAGAGCACGATCAATATCCGATCTAGTACCCCAAAGGTATTAATATGTTATGGAAACTTGGAGGAGTTTGTGATCCCGGCAACCAATTCTAGCCTGATTCATGATTTTAATTCCAACCAACAGGAAAATTTCAGAGTGTGTTAAAATTATTGTGAGGTAGTATATGTCATGCGATGAAAGTATTACCATGATAATTCAAGAGTTTCCAATATTAAAAATTACTAGTTTTAGGTCCAATTTGCGAAATTACTCGTTATAAAATTCTAAGCAAGAAGAGAAAGTAAGTTTTAAGTTCATAAGGCTGTTATTTATTCTTTTAGTACTATTGAGCCGTATATATCAAAATAAAGCCAACTTTCTGAAATAGTAGATAATTCGTATTTCTCTCTTCTCTAAACGTAATTGAATTAAGCTAATCGAATTTTCTTTGTAAAGGGTGAAAAAAGTGTAAACCTTAGGGACATGAGAAAATTGAACATTACACTTACGTTTTGTAGTACTTTTAACAAAATAAGCCAATTATTTCGGAGTGTTATCCTATTTAGAAGGAAACGAAGCAAAAATCAAATACTTTCAGCAAAGGGTCTTGGGAGATTTTTTTTTCTGTTTTAGATCTTCCAATAGAAGTTAGCTTCAATATCTTAAACTCTTTTCGCTAATTCTCATATATTGTGTACATATAAATAAAACAAAGAATATAATTTTTAAGTAATAGTACAATCAATTGAATAGACTGCAATATAATTATTTGCAAGACAATACATTTATAATTACTTTTATAAGACAATACAAAAATAATCGGCTCACCTTCTCACTATAATATCGGTGCTTAGAAACATAACACGATGCAATTTTGCCACGATCTTAATAAAAAGAGTTAAAAATTGTATCAGGAATCCACTCAAACTCAACCTTAGTATCATGTAATTTAGAAAATTTTAACTTTCATGGTTCAACGCACTTTACGCTGTCCACTTAGAGAAGCAAAAAGTATAGCCAAAACCGCTTGAATATGGTAAAATTTATTGTGTTCTATGTGAACACCAAAAGCACGGCAATTTACGCAGAAGTACTTTGGATATAATTTTGGCTAAATTAACAATAAAATATGAGTTTATAAAGTGTGATAAAATTTAGTGTCTGTTGTAAAAGCCAACAATTTTAAAAACCATTTATACGGTTTAATTTATATTTTGTATTTCTTACTAAATGCGTAGCTGTAAAATCTATAAGTTTGGAAATGAAAATTTACAATAAACCGTTACCATATGAACAGAAAAATGACCAAGGGAATGGTTAAATATCATATATTTTGGTTTTACTCGTATTAACCAGAATTACGTTTTTTTTTGTTTTTTTTTTTGTTTTTTTTTAAATTTTTTTTTTAAAATTTTTTTTTTAAAATTTTTTTTTTTTTTTAAATTTTTTTTTTTTAGAAATGTCATAAAATACAGTATGATAATTCTACCATAACTTGCTTCTCCATGCAGCAGTGCTTGGAAGATGGACAAAAAAAAATCATAAATAATATCAGATTGTAGAACTATAACTAAATCTCCATTATAAAAAAAACAACTAAACTATCAAATACAAATAATGTTTTTTTATGACCTACGTCTGTCTCCTTTAAAAATGCGAATTAAAATTTCTTATATTTTTAAAAATTGCCCAGTTTTGTATACAAGGGGTCCTATATTCACAACTTTTGATTCACATACAGAATTTTTTCCACAAAACTATCTTAAATAGAGTAAATACACAAATTTATTAAAATCCAGGGAAACATTTTCAACTTCAGTTGTTAGGTTGAATTTTTATCTTCGCAAACAGTTTGTCAGAATAAACCTATTAATGATTATTCCGATTAAAAAAAACCATGTTTGTCTGCCTGAAGGCAGTTTTTAAAAATAGACAATAAAATTTTTCGTTGTTTTTTGGGATGTAAACTGCGAATTTATTGGAATCTTTTAAAATATTTATCTATAATCCTGAACTGTTTCATGTAGAAATGTCCCGTTTTAAATATGTATCAATATTTTTCTAAGTATTTCAATCGTTATTGATCAAAAAAGACTGAATATGTCAAAAGGTATTAAAAAATTTTGGCCAGTTTTAATTCACTGTATAGTAATATGAGTTATAACTGTTCGGGGATTCGTTTGCCATTTTCAAGTTACAACGTTTCCCAATTTTCAAGAATTTACTTTAGAGATTAACTTATTGTTTCAAAACTCGGCTTTACATTTACACTCTAGGTTTATATTTATGAAAGTTTTCTGGAACATGCGTATTAAAGACGGTAATCAATAAATAAAACACGATAGCTCAAGCAACTCCGAATTATGGAACTAGATTAACTAAAACTATTATTTGTTATCGTAATTCAGGAATATTTTGATATTAAAGATATATTTAAAAGCATATATTTTAACAATTTGCTTCCGGGAATTTTCATATTTACGCTGCTTTTTTTATGTGTTAAATTTTCTAAAACGCATATGAGAAAAAAAATTGGTAATGTAAGTAATCCTTTTTTCTTAAGTAATTCAAGATGGCGGTATTAGATTCGAGTTTTTTTTACAGAATAAATCTATATGTAATTTGTTAATTACAAGATTGCGACATCTTACTATATAGGCTATTATTGAAACATTTCGACGCATTGTTATATGTATATTTTTTTAGAGTAATTGCATTGTTTTGAATCCCGGGTTTGAATCCCAGTAATGACTGGTCGATACGAATTCCGCACCCGACTCGCTCCGACTACAGTGCTGACGAAAAATATCCTTAGTGGTAGAGGGATCATGGGTTAGAGTCCCTTTGCCGTCAGGTTAATCGTGGGAGGTTTTCATAGATTTCTTGTCTATGTAAAGCAAATGCAGGTTAGTTCCATCAAAAAGTCCTCCACGAAGGAAAATTTCGTTTAATAATTGATCTAAGACTTCTCTTGTCTTCTGGATTAGGTTCAAAATTATAAGGATACGGAATTGAATATTGGTTATCGTGAACTCAAAATAGGGTTGGCTGTTTAACGATGATTATAAAATAAAATAAAATATTATTCTTTTTCTGCATATTTAGAATAAAACTGATTGTATTTATTAATAAAAATTTTTTTAATTAATAACTGTAGGTTTTTTTAAAACTTACTCGAATTGTTTTAATAATTAACAGTAGGTTTCTTTAAAATATACTCGAAGTAAAGTTATGCATGCAAGCAGACTGGATTACATGAAAAAATCAACTATTCAGTAATAACAACAAATTTGTGTTATACACAATATATTTTTTTGCATTAATAATTTTATTTGCCTGATGCATTAGTTTAGTTAAGCTGTCATTTAATCTGAAATCAGAGAAGCAAGAGTAAACTATTGCAAATATTGCAAATTACAAGCAGAATTAAAATGTTCATGGTTAAATACTTCTAATACAACGGGATTATTAATTAGATATGTTAACTCAACTGCTGTGAATCCAACTCAAATAAAGCGAGCAAAACTTGTAATATTTATTTTGAATAAATAGAAAATTCCTTTCAATTAGAATAAGAAACTCTCTAACAATAAACGCTGAATTTAGGCTTGAATTACAGAAAATGAAAAGAGTTTTAACAATAATTATTTGCATGCATATAAAGTTTGAACTTATGGTTCGTTTTGTCCAAAATTTCTATTACGTCATTTTTTTCATGGCTAAACAAAACAATATAAATTAAAAATTCAGTTTTAAAGATATGATTAGATAAAAATTAATTGTTGTAATTTACAAAGTAGGTTTTATTAATTTTTAAAAGCGATTCTAAATTTAATGTTAGATTTCAGCATTTGTTCAGGTAATGATTGCAACTATCAAATTCTTGGCATATATTTCTAAAGAAAAGTATATTTTTTAAAATTTAGGTCTTTGTCTATCGTGGAAGTCTCTTTACAAAATCATAATTGATAATGCAATTTGTTTTCACAAGCATAAATGCTATCGCATTACGGCAAAGCTAATTCAAACTACACAAAGCAATTATTATCCGCAATTTTATTATGATTAAAGTTGAAAGTCAAATCGTAGTTTTTAGATTAGAAATAATTAAAAATCTATCAATAAACTGGTTCTCTTGAACTATGAAAAGCTTCAGCTTATGAAATTCAATTTAACATTACAAAATGTTAACAAAGTTTGAGATGGTGGAGAATTTGAAATTTAAACCTGTTAAAAATAAAACGTTCTTTTGCGTTGAATAAAGAAGAAAATTTGAACCTGTTTAAACCTTTGCAAAAAATACTTTTTTAGTTCCAAGGCTTATTAGGCTCCTTTTAAGCTTTTATTAAAGAAGGATGTACTTTTAAAAGAGAAATCGGACAAACTTGTTTGTTAGATTTGACTAAAAAGTTTGAGTATGTGGTAGGCCTTATTTTGACGTTATATTTTATCAAACAAATTCAACAATTCGAAATCAGCAAGTGTACTTTCATATTTCAATTTTTTTGAGATTATCTTTCTAAAGAATATTCTCGAAAATATTGTTTGTAAGAAGAGTATATGACAGTTTATTTGAATATTAGAACTTTTTCATAAATATTTTAAATTACTTTTTCTTTTCAGAAGGATAAATAGAATGTATACTGCCTGAAATAACGTCCTAAAAATGATTAATGTAAGGAATTTTTACGAATATGAAAAAGACAAGTTTGTTAATAGGCATATCTAGTACTTATTTCTTTAATCAAATTTCGATACATATAAAAGTTAATTTTAATGTATACTTCTTTAATTTTCCTTTTCTTAAAAAAGTTTTTTTCTGTAAAAACCCATGCCAAGAAATCAGAACTTACAATTTCCCGTATCGAATTTTAATAATTGGAATGTAAAAAAAAAAAAAAATACAAATAAATTAGTTTCTTTCTCAAAAAAATTAATTTTTGAAAGAATAACCAAATAAGTTAGGTGTTAATAATAAACGCACATTATTGTCCTTGCTAGCTTAAACAGGGTGTTTTAAAACCTTAATCAATTAATAAACTTTTGAACTCAAATATACATTAATTATTTAAGGTGACGAAACGAGAGTAAAAAGACCAGCACTCAGAATTCCAGCACTTTTTTTACTGTTACATTTTACGAAAAATCTGATTTATCGTAGTTTTTCCAAAAATATTTTTGAAAAATCACTGAATCACTGTAATTAAATAAATATTATTGTAAAAGTTATGGAATAAAGTGTAACGGTAAAAATAGATTTTAAAATTGCTGCACTCAGGGTACAAGTACATTTTATTGCAATTTGATGAGGAATTTAAACTTCTGGACTAATTTTTTTTGAAACTCACTCTAGATTAATTGAAAAATGCAAGTCCTAAGTTATTCGAGTGTTAAGTTAAGTTAAAACGAGGAATAAGACTATATTGTAATAACAATTAAAAAGTATGAAATCATTGATTTTAAATTTGCTACATAACGATCAAATATTTTTAAGAAACTGTAAATAGAAGCAGAGCATGGTTTTCCGATTATGTCGTGGATTATGAATATAAATATCAGAAATGTCTGATATATGTCCACAATAGCGTTTTCTCCTTTTTTTTTAGAAAAATCAACCTCAAAATATTGCCTAGACAAAAAACGTTAGTGTTTTTAAATACTTAAAAATATTATTTGAAATTAATATTCAATAATAAAAATTAATAATAGAAAAGCAACAACCAAAATAAAAATATAAATCAAAGAATCAAAACTCCGAAAAATTTCAGTAATAATAATTTGCAATTATCAGTATTAATTCAGTGCAGTCCACATACTCTGGTGATTTTTTAAAAATCTTATTTTCAGTGATTTTTTTCATCCTAATGTCCCTTACGAGTGTATCATAGATTATAACGTAAAACTATCACATACAAAACCACAGAGAGTTTGCTAATATTGCTCAGATTCAACTTTTTGTAAATGATTGACTTGACACTATCCAAATAAACAATAGAAAATTATCTTTATCACCTTACATGAACTAAAAACAAAAAATAAGTTTTAAGAATGGTTAAAGAATTTATGAGTAGAATGCGAATAGTTTATTATTATTTTTCTTTTTGAATTCACATATTTATGAAGAAAAAATGTTTTAAGCTTTTTTCATGCTGTGGAGAAACTTGACGTCATTTGAATAAAAGCAGAATGTAAAAGATATGAACTAGTTCACGAATATATATATATATATATATATATATATATTTGACTTTACAACTATTCATCGACCTGGAAAAGAAAATGTTATTGCCGATCATCTCTCACGTTATCCGAAACCAGCTATTTGTGTAACTGTTACTGCAAGCCGTGAATCTCAGATTTGTGAAAAACAGAACAGAGATGACTTTTGTCAGTACATTTTTCGCCTACTCAAAGAAGATAACCCTAATAAAAAGACTTTGTCAATTATATCCAATTACAANAAAAGATAAAAATACATTACTTGAAATAAAAAAACACATTTATAAAAGGTTTTTAATAAATTTTTCTTTAATAATTTAATTTTTTTATGCTGTTACATTATATTATTATCATTCGACTTTTCATTGTGACTTCTACGAAATTAGTGGCTAGCATTTGCTACGCTATCAATTTCTTTAAAAAATAGCTATATATATATATATATATATATATATATACAACTTTTTTGGTGAAGTCAAATATACATGTTTTAATTAAAAAAATATTGTAAGGTATTTTAAGTAGATATTGAATTATTTTCAAATTTTTCAAACCAACCTAAGTTCATGATCCTGATGAATAAAAGTTATTGCATTTAAGAAAAAGGATTTAATTTTAAAAAGCAAAAAAAAAAAAAAATTGCCGAAAGCGTCCTAAGTGCTGCACATTTATTAGATGGAACGGCAAGGAAGCTCTTGCTTTCACTGTAAAATTGGTTTGTAATTTTTTATTCATAAATGCTGCATTAATTTCAGGTAATAAGTACACATTTTACTTTAAAATGACTTTTTGAAGGAAAACAAGTAAAAATATTACCTCTAAAATGCACTTAATATTTAATAAATATTTCTGCAGTAAATTACTACTAATCTTCAGGAAAATCCTAACACCTCTCTAGAAATCGTCAACTCCCACTGAGGGTGATATCACCCACGTTAAGGACCATGGATCAATAAACTATACTAGTGTGCAAACAAGTCGATAATAACAGTGGAACTGACAATTTTTGCCCCTTTGCCATGAGAACGTTATTTTTGGAACTCTCAAATATGTAGACCTAGACTAACAGTACATTAATGAAAAATGTTCTATAAATCATTCATTTATTTGCTTAACTGAATAATTGTCGACACTGTTTATTTTAAAAGTGTGCGCATTTTATACTCATTTTAACATTTTGATATTTATGAAATATATTTATTGTACACGTTTCGAACGTATCCCACTTAAATATGACTACCTTGATTTTGTGCTAAAATGGGACGCAATAAAACCCCATGTGAATCAAACATATTATGGTGAAGGGAGATTGCTTCCCCATCATTAGCCGTCAAGGGTTGTATAGTGGTTTTACATGAATGTTCATTTAGGCCAATATTGNTGTACTAGAAACGTCGATATCCAATTGCATATTTCTAAGGAATAATTCTCTCCCCCCTACACTTGGACAGGTAATAAAATTGAATAATTTAAAAAGACAAAAAAATAGTGTTCTATTTCAACACTGCCACTTCTAATTATAGTTAAAATACCCACCATATTTATATAAGACTTGGAATATACTATATTGCTTACCAATACCAGGAGGGCAGTAGAATTAAATAATTTGCTAGTTGTCAATTATGGTAACCTTCAATTCTGACATAGGCTAAGACTGCTCATTTTCGGCATACTGTGAAAGTTGTGGTGCACAACCTATCTGTATTTGGTGTTGTAGAACTCTTAAAAATTGAGTGAATGATTACTTTATTTTAAGAAAATATTAAATTGAGTGCTCTTGAAAGCTTCAAAGGATGTAGCCATGGAACTTCATAAATTTGGATTAGTAAGTAATTACTGTTTCTTTAAACTATTTAAGTAAATTCTTGGATAAAATGATGGTTAAGCATGTTTTAAATAAAAAAAAATACTTTTGGATCATTATTAGAAGTTTAAACGGGAACAACTGCACAATTTTAATATTATTAAATTCCATTGTTACTGAATATTACTGAAATGCGTAAGAGTTAAATGAATTGAATATAAGAATGAAATAAAGTTACGCATCTTGGTAATGAATCCTCCTTTCTATAAGAGATATTTTAAAGAGACAAAATCTGTAGTTTCCAACACATGAACAATAATTTCTTTTATTCTAATAACAACTAATTGCAAAAAATACTGATATTTTAGAGTTTAATAATATGTTTAGAACATCTTAGTATTTACGACATGAACAAGAAAATACGAATCACTTCCCTTCATTACGTGCAGTTTACAGTTTGAATTTTGATGACATGTGGAAGTTATAAGTTTACCAGCTAAAAAAACTTTAATAAGTGTTTTTCGTCTGATACACATTTTAGAGGTAAAACTAAGAGAATTCGACAAATTGAAAAATAATTAGTTTTTGTCAACAGCAATAATTTGTAAAATAGAGCAATAATACGCCATTGTGAAATAATTTGCTTATAACATCCTAGCTTTAACAAAATCTATAAAAAAAATAAATACATAAGGAATCACTTTGTTTTATACGGTACAAATTGTATGTATTATGAGTTTTGATGTCATCTACGAGTTCACTTTTTCAAAAAAATGTTCTATGTTTTAATAGAAAAATCTAAAAAGGAATAATAATTTCTGTTTTTCAACATAAATTTATAAAAAACTAAAATTTTTATGTATCTAATAATTTGTCTTGAATTTGTTTTTTGAAAAATGAAAAAAAAATCACTTTCTCGTATAAGATAAAGTTTGAATTCCAATTCTGCTTTTACGGGTTCACTAGTTAAAACATCTCTTGGATTTTTCTTTCAAAAGGAATTCTCAGACACGATAAAAAACAGAGTTTGAAGACAAGGCTAAAAGAATCTTACAAAAGAAACATTGTACAATGTCATTTCACTTTATTCCTCTAAACATTCACAAAAGAGCCCAATTAGTTGGGACAGAAATGGCAAATCAATCTGAGAATACAATGAAATAGAGAAAATGAGAGTTGCCATTTTCTCGTTGTCCTTCTCATTCTTTTTACAAAAGCTAACAAGCATGTATCTCTAAGGTCAATCAATACTTTTATATAACCTATTCCAATTATTTAATCAAGTTAAATATTTAAAATTATAAATAATTAGTTAGTAATATGCGTCTTTAAGATCATAATTTTATATAACCTATTCCAATTATTTAATCAAATTAAATATATAAAAAATAAGTAATTAGATGCTTTTCTAAGATCAATCAATAGTATTACATTACCCATTTCAATTATTTACTCAGATTAAGCATCTAAAAAATATAATTATTTAATAAATTTTTAACTTTTTCGATTTTTAAAAACGTTAATTCTTTAACTAAGAAGGTAGCGTTAATCGATGCTTATAATATTAAAATACGATAATACGTTATTTATTTTTCATCCGATAAAATTTCAAGTATATTTAGCACTTTAATGGAAACAATTACGCATTTTGTCTAATGTTCACAGTGTTTATAAGATTGTAAAAGTAATGAAATCACACCGAAAAAAAAATTAAGGTCGAAAATGCGAGTATAAGGTAACATTTATCTTGCTTCTTGCTCTACGGAAACACCAAAATGCTCGGTAATTTTCCCAGAAGAGCTCTGGTAATTATTGTAGTAAAAATAACGATAAAATATGGTTTTATAATATGAGATAAAATTTGGTAAATAAGGTAAAATTTAACCCAGGGCTACTAACTATAACTAAGTAGCCCAGGGCTACTAACTGGGAAGTGTAGAAGGATACAGAAAACTCTTTATGCGTTGAAGGAATAGAGCAAATATAGTTTTGTCAATGCGGGGACCCAAACCTTGATTCTCTCGGTTATGAGACTGTCAGATTAGCCCTCTAGACTATAATATGTACCTATCAGCAGGAAATTGAAGGCTTCATTAAGTTGGTTTATTGGTGAAGTAAAATTTTGGTTGTTTCACCGTATTATTTGAAACACTAAATAAAACATATTTTTCTCCAAGTTAACAGTTTGAATGCCATCTAATTTATTGATCTTTGACTCTTTTGTTTGAATATGGTAACCCATTTTCCCACTAAATTTCGAATATTGTAGCAATGATTATTATAAACATAAAAAATTAAAACATAAATTATTCCCAAACAAATAGTTGCAAGGAAGTTAAAAATCGAGGAAAGCTTCGAAATTTAAATAAAACTTACCAATATTACTATTACTTAAAAATAAACAATCGATTCTCTATTAAAAGGCAAGTAAATTTTAAAGAAAGACATTTATTCTACTTAAAATATGCCTCTAGGGTTTTGTGGTTCTATACTTAATTTGTTTGAAAAAGTGGTGTAACAAAGGGAAAAGGTGATATCACCCTTAATAGCATACAATTATAACAAATAATGTATTTTTTTCTTAATTGAAAATAAGTCTACCCAGTTATTCAATTCTTTATTTTAAGTTTTCTTATACCTCTTCTGAACAGATTGCATTGAACAAGTTAAGTACTCCAGAGACGAACAGTAGAATAAAAATAAAAGAATTTAAAAACTTTTGTTTCGAATTCTCTAGGGTGTGCCTTAGGGAAGAGTTAGAAGATCTGCAGTTATAGAACTTAAAGTAAGAAACAACTTTTTGATGTCTCTGATGGACTGTTTTGGATTTTCGTTTTTTTTTTTGCAGAGGTAGTGTCCCATTTGCTTTGTTTCCTGTTTAATGTAATTTCTAAAAAAACATTGCTTAAAAACAAGTTTAATGTTGATTTAAGCTTGTGACAAACAGAACTTTTGCTGAAAAATATACATTTTGTTTTCCTCATATTTTAGGAGAATTATGTAGGCCATTGTTTGGAGATATTTTAAATATTTGAAGAGATGTTTCGATTTATTCCTCAAAGTATTTATTTCCCAAGTGATATTAAAAATGAGTTTTATAAATTGATTGACAACTTCCTTGTTTATTATGACAACTTTTTTACCCTTAGGAATATCACATGCTATGTTGTATTAACGTTTTTAAATTGAATAATTATTTAAATTGAGAAACAACTTAAATTTTCCTTTTTAAATATTTCCTCTAACTCACTTTTAAAATATTTCAACTACAATTATGTGAGTTAAGTAATTAACTACAGTTTTTACTTTTAAATAAATAAATTGGCATCGTAGCGATTAGATGTATGCAATTGTGCTTATTTATCAAGTCTTAAAACAGGTAGTCGATGTATTTAAATGCAGTATTATATAAATGTGTAATGAATAGATTTTATTGATATCTTTCGTTGGTTTTGAATGAAATTATCCTGCCCCATCATGGTTTAGAAATAAAAATTTTTGTTGTCCCTTTTTCAAGAAAAATATTTTTATGAAAATGACTTATTTTTTTTAAAAATGAAGAACATACTCTGAGCCTGTTTTATTTACACTTTTGACCAGTTTTCATTCATAATTAAGCAGAGTTTAACATGTGACAAAATTTATTTATTTATTAACATTAAATTAAATTTATGAAAATTTAATCATTAAAAGTTATTAAAAATTGATCAATAGGAGAACTGTTTTATCATTGATTTCTAACGCATTTAATTTCATAGACAAAAAGAAGAAGTAAAACTTTAAAATAGCGTTCCTTAATCAGGTTATAGCACTAACTACCAAGATAACCCAAACTACATTCAGCCAATCTGATGCATTTCTATGCATGGAGGTTTGAAAGTATTGTACGTAGAAGAACATTCTCGTAAAATTACCGCAAAATTACATGCCGACTTAAAAGAATGAAAAAAATTCTGGTTAATAAATACAAAGTATACATTATTTAAACTGTTATTTTGGTAATTTTTCCGTTCATATGGTAATGGTTTATCAGAAATACATGTTCTCAAAATCATAGTTCTTATTGTCACACATTTTTTTACAAAATAAATGAATTATAAGCAACTGAAAAGTAAATTTAATCAAATAAATGGTGTTTATGATATAAAGCTAAGAATTATTGTAATCTATGTTGATTTCATAACTTAAAATGTCGTCTACACTTATTAAATAGCCTATTTGTGGTCACCGCTTCAAACCATTAAGAATGAGTTCCAGAACGCGGTGATTAAATCAATAGAAAGTTATGCAGGGCGGTTCATGTTTTTTTGCACTCTGTTTATGTTTCATGGAGCTACTTTATGACCTTTACACATCTTATTTAGTTAACATTTCCAGTCATGGTATAGTATTCTTTACACTGACATTATTGTACACTGGCATTTATTAAATTCCATGTCTGGAATCGGATAATATGTAGGATTCAATTTAGTAAGTTATAGGGTTCTATCGATGTTAGTTCCGTAGAATTGAAATGAAATATGCAAAGTTTGTTAAAAAATAAAAAGAGTGGTTTCAATATTCTTTTTATTAGCTTTCATCTTATAATTACGGAATGAAAACAGTGAAAAAAATTCTTAACTAGATTTATTTATTTGAAAACATCAAGTCTGATGCTGAATGCAAAATTCTTAAAATTCATTTTATTTTGTTACTTTTTCTGTCACATTTATAAATTTTTTTGGACTCTACTATCCCTGATATGTCTACACATGTTAATAAAAAGTAGCCATTACTCCTCGATCTTATGTGTTCTTCAAGTTGAAGCGGAGATGGACACCAAATTTATATTTTTCCTCTGCAATTATATTCCTTTGTTTTTTTTACTCAAGAGCAGAGATTTAACTATATATGCGCATTAAAGGTCTAGTTAGTTGAAAAAATATTACCTACGCATTTAAAAACGGATCTAGAATACTTAATTCTAAAAAATCATTTGACACCTAAGCAAAATGAATATCAAACTTTTACACTCACTTTCTTGTCTCGAAGAGCAACGTTTTGTCCAAATTAATAAGCGAGTTAAACTGCTTCCTGTGAAACTGCATCTGCTATAATGTATTAACAAATATCGGAAATATTTAAACTGGTTATTTCTCCTCTATGATTATCCAAACTAAAAAGGATCAATTGTTAGAATTAGTCAGTTAAAGTAAAAATTACCATAGATGTTATAGATTAGTACGTAAAAGCTAGTGAACAAACTAAAGTTAGTGGTATGGTGATTGTGATTGTTGCATATTCAAAATTAAAACTACTCACATTTAATGAAAGATTTCGTTTAAAAAGATTCAAAAAGGAAGAAATTAAATAATACTCAGTATAATCTCTGTATAATCAATCAATTTACATAAATTGTTTGATATTTTTGTGTGCGTAAGTTTATAAAATTACGAACTGTTTCACTTAAAAATTAAAACATGCTAACTATTGAGTTTAAATATTTTTAAACTAATAAAAATAGATTAATCACAAACATGTTTGCTAATATCTTCAAATGCTTTCTACGTCAAAAGCTGAATTTTTAGACGTAAATGTAGTTGCCCGATAACAAAAAAACAATATTGGAATAAAGTGCAAATTAAAAGCTACTTAAAATTTTTATAGTAAATAAGGATCTTTATTTTACAGTAGATTCCACTGCAAAATAGGTAAAAATAAGAATGTTCCCCCTATTTGTTTTTGTATAAATGCAATACATAGTATAATTATTCATTTCTATTAGTTTGGAACTAGCATTGTCTTGATTGCAACCTTTTTGTCTGCGTAATGTGCTCGTTTTATTTATTTGTCACTGAATTAATGCATCTTTGGCTAATGCTATTTTTTTTCTTTACAAACAGAAACAAATATTCTTTATTAGGTTAATTTTAGAAGCGAAGCGTAATAAAGAAATGAAAAAGCTATTGTAGACGAGATTAATGAAGAGTGGGTAGAAAGAATAAATTGCCCACAAGCTCAGAAATAAAACGAAATGCAATTTTTTTTTAAAAAAAATAATTGTTTTTAAACAAATGTAATTTTTACTTTTAGTGATACTATGAATGCGTTGCACCCTGTCTAGCCATTTCATATGATAGTTATAAAACGTTTCATTTACGCAAAAATATGGTAGTAAGTGAGAAACATATAAATAAACTAAATGAGATAAAAGGGCAGTTGTCACACTAATATGAATTTGTCATAATAGTGTCATGTAGATTAATTTATGAAACTTTAAATGGAAATGAAAAGTTATCATCTGAAGTTTTCCTTTTTTAACATAGTGATAATTTAAACAATGTATTATTTTTCTTATTTTTTGCAGCATAAAAAGTATGGCATTTCTTTAACAGCAAATAAAAAGGATATATATATATATATATATATATATATATATATATATATAAATATNTCAAGACTATTCACCCCTTTAAAAATCAAAGCCCACGATCAAATAACTAATCTTGACATCGATAGGAAGACAGCCACTACTCTCATCAGACTAAGAACAAAACATCATAAAAACATGAAAATTTCTACAGATAAGACTAGAAAATATCAAAACTGTGGCAACTGTCTTAATGTGGAACTGACACCATATCATGTTTTTAACTGCCCTGCAGTCGCTGCAGGCCTTCACCTCTTAAACTACCCCACAGAAGAGGATTTGTATTCTTTTAATGCCATAGAAATAACAAAAACTATTCAAGCACACCATGAAATATGATTCTACAGAGGATACGACACCAACCAACCATGTGTGTCATCATATTTATTGATGAATGAATATTTTTGAAGCCTTCTGTTCATAAATTATATATGTTTTCACAGAAGAAGAACAAAATAATAAAAATAGTGTATGGAATACGATTATACGATTATTTTTGATAATCATTGTTTATTAATCGATTTTAATGATAGGATCAAGCAAGGGACGTGAGAGCAATTGTCTTGGTTTTTTTGCAGTTAAGGTTCTACTGTTTTTAAGCTTATGTACCACTGTCCTATATACGTTTGATCGGTATATCCCACTTATGTTTTAAAATGGGAAAGTACCACTGTCTGGCACACATTTGCCCAGTATAACCTACAGTGATGTTTTTTTAAAGGAAAAGTTTCACTTCCCTGTATACATTTGCCCGTTATACCCTACACTGATGAGCTCTTTAAGAAAACAAAAATTTTAAAACAAAAATCGAAAAGAATAAAAATCATCCAGAACAATGTATTCGCACAACAAATGAATAATACAGAATAAAATGCGGGTGCCTGTGTCCAAAGTAAGCAACTGACAGTAATACTGTTTGCCCTGGAATTTACCACTACCTATGCATATTTGAAATTTCTTACCAAAAAAGCTTAAAATTGTTTAATTGACAAAATTTCAGTAATAATTACCAGTAAGGGTAATAAATAATAATAGATTATTCTTTTTTACCGAGTTAAGTGGTTAATGTTAATAATTTCATGTGATTTTTAATATTAATCGATTAATTATATTGACTGTAACATATATTGGCCTACAATATTTAATATAAAGTACCGTGCAATATTTAATAATAAAGTTTTAAGACATGAATTCTGTCGTGAAATAGGAAAGTTTTAAATAACAGGAGACTTGGAAAGTTTATTTTTTTTTCTTCCGCAAAGTACTTATTGACATTTTTATAAATTCTCCTCACGTTTGAAGAAAGAAGGATTGAAAAGGATGAACTAGTTCAATAAAAGTAAATTTACTGGAGTTTTGAATTCTAAAGCAGGACGATTGGATTTCTGCCAATAGGCAACTGACTCTACTCTAAATCTGTAAAATGAATTCCATTAGTTAGTTGCAAAATTGAAAGAGGATTACATCATGATAAAAAAAGTAAAATGAAATAAAATAAGGAATATTTTAGGAATATTTCAATATTTAAGTAATTATTGTCTAAATTATTGAAAATTTCATTGTGGGTGCGTGATACTTTTGTCCGATAATGATTTTTTTGTGAACGAATTATATCATCCCTTTTAATTTTTTCTTCAATTAAGAAAAAAACAGTCCAATGTGTACAATATGATACTTGTGGTCATGTTAAATATATTTTTTACCATATTTCATTTTATAACCGATTTTATTTCATACCCGATTGTTGACCCGATTTTGAGTTTATGATTGTCAAGGCTTAACTCAGTAGCCTTGTAATTGTGGGCGCAATCCAGAAGACAAGAAAACTCCTGGGTCAAATATTGAGATAAATAAGCCTTCGTGGAGGATTCTGAGGGAACTAACTCTTCTTTGAGTTACATGGATATGAAAACAACGAAAATCTTCCACTTTTAGAAAAGCGGCAAGGGCATTCTATCACACCATCCGTCTGTAACTTAGGATAATTTTATATCAGTTACGTTAACAAGCCTGGGTCTTCTGATTAGGAGACGAGTGCTCAATTGTCTGAACCACCGTGACAAATATGCATTATCTTGAAGTACTGACTGATACTTCTTGGATAGCACTAATTTCGAATTTATAAAAATTTCTAACTCACTATATTAAAATTTGTTCGCAACGTTGCAGCAATTTGTTTTGCTGTGCAAAAACTGTGTGACTTAGAAATTTTTAAATGCACATGTGCATAGAATGATGAAGTAAGATGATAAAAAATAACATTTGATAATTAATTTGTAAATTATTTACTTTTGAACTTGTAAAAAATACATCGTGATCAGCTTCGTAGTAGACATAAATGCAACTACATTTAAGTTGCTGAAAGATCTAATTTTTAATAATAAACTTCTTGCGAGAATTTTTTGTAATTCTACTTGCTCAAACGTTAAAGCAATTTTACCAGCATTTTTTTCGAATGTTTTCCTCCTTTTTTTGACTTACATTACATTTTGTTTTCTTGCGCAGAAGAAAAACTGTAAATTTTATAAATTTGTTTTTATAATGACGCGTAAAAGAGGTACAATGAAATAAAAATTAATATTTGATTATTTTTTCAAAAAGCATAAACAACTCAACTTGTTGAAAAAAATATCACGATTGCCAATTGACTGCCCTCTGAAATGCATTGACAGAAAAGGTGAAATTTGTAATGCTGAAGGAGCAATTTTCATTTATAAAGTTAAGGAGCGTTTTTCTTTCTTTCAGAACTCGTTTTCGTTTAAAAGTCATTGCAATATTTTAACTGTTTTCCTTTCTTATTTGGCCGTATATAATGATTATTTACCTCTTGTGGTAGGAAGCTTTCTTTCTCTCGAGAGTATAATTTTTTAACCTCGAACTTGACGCGATGGAAAAAGAAACAAAAATGATTAAATACAATACAAAAATTAAGAGAATGATGTCAGATTAGGTTTTATTAGATATAAATCATAACATTTGTATTGAAAGATTGAAAAAACATCAAAAGAAATAAAACCATTTACAATTTAAAATGTTATCTAGTATAAGGTTATCGTTTCACACCATCTACCAATAAGTATTTGGACACGTGTGATTGAAAAGAAAAACAAACTTTATTCATTATCAATAGTTGGTAGAGCCACCATGAGAGGCAATTACAATGTGAACCCTCCGGGGCATACTTTCTAAAACTCCTTGTGTCACGACTAGTAGTATTTCTTCTATTTGGCTTGGAGAAGACATGTAAGTTCCTTCACCGATTTTGGATGGGTAGTACATCCCTTACATTCGGTGATCCAACTCGTCCCATAGGTTCTCGATGGGGTTCAGGTCTGGGCTCTGGGCAGGCCAGTCCATGCGATTAACTCCATTGGCTCCATACAACGCCTTGGTGACCCTCGCAACATGACAGCTGGCATTGTCGGTCTGAAAGTAACAGGGTTCCACCCCGTAAAACTGCAACAACGTAGGAAGCACATTGTAATCCAAAAGAAGTGCAGTAGGTATCTTGCATGGGACTAAGCCGATGTTGTTCCCTACACGATATATACCGGTGGAGGGCGTGGTGTATCTCAGGTCCACAGATATAGTCATTTGCATAGGTGTCCAACTACTTATTGGTAGATAGTGTATAGTATTAACATGAAAGATTACTTTTCATTTATTACTTTCTAATGTGTCACGCAACCTGTTTTCCTAAGTTGATTATTTAAAGTTGATTAAGTGCAGCTGATTATTTGTCAATTTTGGAATGCATTATTCATTTCGTTAAGATTAACAAATTAAATTTTTTTTCTTCCAATAAGTCCCGCAGTGGACTGATCTTAAGAACACGGTTCCCAGAAGAACATCGAAGTCAAGTATCACTGGCTGAGGTCAGTAAGCGGGTGCGTGTCCCCTTTGTTCAGCCCTCGTTAAACTGTTCTACCGTAAAGTGCTAGACTTCGCACGCATTTCGTCGGGCTACCGAAGCAAGGGAGACAAGCAGGTGCGTGACTACTTTGTTCAGCCCTCGTTAAACTGTTCTACCGTAAAGTGCTAAACTTCGCGAGCATTTTGTCGGGCTACCTAAGCAGGGAAGACATCCCCTCTGCAGAGGATCAAAATTGCGATGTCATGTCTTCGGATCATCCTCCAGGATGTTTCCCAGACTGTCGTCAGTAGCCCATTGTGCAGCTCTAGTGCGACATAAATAAAGTACCTAACTACCTTTATCACATGAAATTAAAATTAAAATAATTAATATATTTTAAAATCAAAATGTTTGCTTAGTAATTTTTGACTGTTAAGTAGAAAAACGCTAAATTCGGGGCAACCTAAGGGGGATGAGAAGCCTAGTCTTTTTTAAATGATTTACTTTTCTATACCGATGATTGTAGAAAAATTATTTTACTATAAAATTCAGCCATTTTCGGAGGATTCATTAATATTGTTACAAATAGATAAGATTGTTCTTACATAAATATACGTGGCATGTTTATAACATAGCAAAACAGAAAATATGAAACTTTCACATGAAGATTAAAATATTTTGGTATTTCAATGATAAGAAATGACCTTTTACAAGCATTACAGGCATGAAAAGAACGCATATATTATACTTATATCGAAGTTTAGATAACTACTTTAAGAAGTAACTCTTATATCATTATTCATTACTTAATTTTGTTACTTCCTCAAAGAATTTTCTGAGAAGATATTTCTAGATATCTAGATAAATCGATTAGATTAAGAATAAAATTTATCCAAAAGAAGGGATATCTCTGCAATCCTGTAACTGACGAGCTTGCTTTCTTCTAAATCTTCTGAAGCTTACTCCAGGGAAAAAGTTTTCTCGTTACACATAGAAGACTGGGATTTTGGTCTCATTCTGTTTATATCTCTTTTTCCACCTAGCGCTTTGATAATGCCAGACCTTCTTTTACTTATTAAACTTATTCTGAAATATATTAAAAACAAACAATTTTTTTTGTACAAGGATATAGTATATCACAAATTAAAGTCTGAATCTGTTTAATTCTTTAATAGTTTGCCAAGTACAATTATTCATATTGTTTAAATTTCTAAGGAGGGTATATATATATATATATATATGGTCACACACATATATATATATTCATACTTGTATATATATTCTAATACATAATAAGAAGTTATGTTACTCCAATGGTAGTTTTTCTGACCCTTTCAGATAAGCTTTTTCTCAACTTTANAATAAAATTTTGCTTTCAACTGGCGCAAATATTATGCTTTCTTTTGATAAAAAAAAAGTGCGTTGTAATTTATGACTATTGCTGAAACTGAATGTCTCCTTATTCTTTTTAATCATATTGATTTTTGTTTTAAAATTTTTCAATTATCTACCAAAAAAGCTTTAAAATACGATTGCATTCAATAATTATTTGAAGATAAAAATTAAACTTTAATAGCAATCTTTAAAAATGAAAAGGGGCAATTTTATTTGCATGATTTTTAAAATGTAATAAATAACAAACACGGTTTTTATTCTAAATAACTCAAAAATTGTAAATACTAAAACACAAAATATTTTCACTACATTTACAATCAGAAACATCATTTTTTTTCAAAGTGAATTTTTATAAAAACTTTCTGATCCATTTGTGCATACTTATTAAATTATAAAACAACATAAAATAATGAAAAAGCAAACAATAAATGCATTTTAAGGAAAACATCAAAGAAGGGTGTTCAGTAGTTTATATTTTTCCAAAGAAATATTAAATATTAAACAACCATTAAATATTATTACGCACCCATAAAATATTAAGCAGCGCTAAACTACAAGAAAATTTAAGCGTAATCTTCTTTAACATACTTTCACACACACAAAAATAATCAATTTCAAGATGAATAAAAATTGAAAAATCCTTCGCCCAAACCATGTGAAAACTAAATTCTTCTCTAACTATCATTATCGTATTAGTAGCGAAGGATATATTTTCGAAAACTAAGTATGAAGTTATAATGCTCGCTTCATTTAACAATCTCACTTTAAGTCTAAGCTAGAACGGTATCGACTTCAGATGATTATCTTCTTAACTGATTAAAATGGAGTTTTTTTGGTATTTTTATTCTACAATGTTGCCTCATCGAGATTCTTGCCATTAATGACAATATGAAATTGGGCGAATTGGTCGGCCATTACCGATTCAGGGAAAGAGGTTAATGACAAAACTGTCTGGTTTAAAAATATAGATTTACATTTCTCATATCTGGTAATTGATTTAATTTCTTTCTGCGACAGACTAATTGTATAAGTTTACAAGTTTAATGGTCAATAATCATCATGCTAATTGTAAAATTTTATTTTTTTACTGCATTGTACTACATCGACATTTTCCACTTACCTTCATAATTTCAAATTTCTAAGTATTATTTTTTTGCGATGCAAGGAAAAATAACGTTAAGTTAAACCTCCAAAACGGGAGGACGTCAGCCCTTACATTTTTTAATATAGACTAACTATAAACAAAATAAACGCGTGAATTTATATAACTTTCTAAATACTAATTTGGTGACGTAGTCTGTCTATACTACCAGATTCACGTCGATCGTTGAGATTTTCTGACGTAAAGAATAAAAAATAATTAAATATTAAAGTACGTGATGTAAATTCCTTTTTTTAATGAGAGGTATAAATTACCAAACAACACTGTTGTAATTTTTAAAATGTTTAGGGGAAAAAAACCGGAATCGTCAGCAGTTTGATTTTATCCATTGCTAGATCTAAATCAATGAAAAAATTCCATTTTTCAAAACTCTCTCAAAAACAATCTTATTGAAAGTTTCGAACGATTACTTGGATCGGAGCTAACATTTCCTTTTCACCCATTGTCCAAATATCGGCACGTTAGCACAAACTTCTCGTAAGTTTTATATATATATATATACACTAAAATGTCATTAGAAACTGTATCTTGGAGAGAAAAACTGATTGCAGGTTCGAAATCAACGAGATTAAAGTATCTCAGAACTCTCATGTAACAAAGTCATACAACAATGCCGAATCTCACACAACAGAAAGAAATGTTACTCCATGTAAACTCTCTAAGATATGTTTATAATGCAATTAACCAGTTTTTCCTACAATTGTAAACTCAATTAATAAAATACATAAATTTTCGAATCAGTTTGTAGTTGTGCACTTTTTAAATGCTTTTTGAAGTAGTTGCAAACTTTTTTTTGGAGTGGATTTAAATTTATTAGAAGTTTTTTGAGTATTAGTCATAATAATTTGAAATATTTTTTTGACTGCTAATGTCACAGCAACAAAATAAAGCAATGAAATTTACGAAGTCTTCGTTAATCTGCAATTAGTTTTGCAGAAACATGAATTTTAATCTTAATATTAAGGCTAATGTATAAATATTAAGGTTACTTGGTCTAGCATTTGATACCTAACGTGGACAAAAAATAAGGAATTGGCCTAACGCTACTGTGATCTGGGCATAATTTGTATTTACAAGTATTTGATTATCATGTTTAAAAGAATTTGCACAAAACACTAAACGGATGAAAAAAATCCCAAATCCATAACTTCTCATTAATTATCATAATGTATCTTTAGTTATCGAGTCCTGGCATTAATTATTTTCTAACATTTATGGCGGAAGATAAGTAATTAAAAAAATCTAATTATTTTGATGGTTAGTTTTTTAAGTTAAAAAAAAAAATTAAAATTAGATAATTAGGACACAAATACTTTTCTCTAAATTAGATCAGAGCGAGTTTTTGATAAAATAAACGAACGCATGTCAGTTTTTCAGAAATAATTTATTAATTACAATTGTTTTTTAAAAAAAAATAAAGAAAAAGCTCTTAATTAAGAAACTAAGAATTCAAAGAAAGTACAAATCTCTGCAAATAGTTTATATGTATGTATTTGTTTTCGAGTATAATTAGCAAATTTTAACTTTTCATTTATTAAGCATTAGTTTTCATTGATTATGCAACTGATTTGATCAGAATCCAGTGTTTTTAAATATTTTGTATTAGCAAATCGACCTTAATGCTTTTTATTCCGTTTTGCGTAACTATTTTGATTAATGCATTTTAATGTAAAGAAATGCATTTTTTTTGTAAAGGTACCCAGAAGAGTTTTAACTTTTTACAAATAATCTTTTTCTTCCTTTTTTTTTTAATTGCTTGCTTAGTGGTAACAATTATTAAATGCAAAATAATTTTATAAAATTAGGTGAGCTCCTTACTTACTAAATCTTAGACACTCATTAACACTATTACACTATTTTAAAAAAAAATTGCTTGTTTTGTGGTAATAATTAGTAAATGCAAAATAATTTTCTAAAATTAAGAGAGCTCCTTATTTTGAACATCTCAGATTATACACAGCAGTTAAAAATAAGTTCCTTTAAAGTTAAGTTGCAATTCGAAAGTTAAAACATTTATTTGTACCTGAATAATTACATTTATTCAAGATTCTGTAATAACTGCAATAATTCGAAAAGAAGTTTCAATCACAAATTATAATTGATCATGGATAAATAATTTTTCTTCTAATTTCTCAAGAATAATAAACAATTTATAAAGGCATGAAAAATTAAGAAAACAAAAAGAAAACTTTTGGAATCATAGTACTAAAATTGCGAAACCTTTTACAAAGATAAAAATTTTATCAAATCAAAAAATGTAATTTTATCGTAGTAAATATTACTTTATTTTGGAACCAGAATGTTAATTCATCATTCAAATAAAACTTAAAGCCTTTTTATTGACGTTGCTTATTAGGAAAATAAAACTGGTTTTGTCTAATTTTTATATGTATAATGCGTATAACTTCCCTTTAACTTTTTCCAGAAAAAATTTCCTTTTGCATGCATTGAATAATTTGCTAAAGTAGTTGTGTTCAAAGATAAACACATTCAATCATAGTTAAAATATTTAATGAACAGCATTACTTATTAAAATGCTTTCAAATATATTTTCTACGTTATTTTAAATTGTGTAAGTTTTATTTATTTCAGTTAAATTTCAATATAAATGTATGACAAATGAATCTCATAAATTTATTCAGCTCAGTTTAGTTTTGCCTAAATTATTCTTATCCAAAATGCATTCCATTTAAGATATGCTTAAATTATAATCTAGTAAAATAAATATTTGTCAAAAATTTTTCTAGTTCCCTTAAAAACTTTGATGCGGATCATAAACAAGCCGAATTTTACGAGTACTTTCGATTTAAGAACATTCCTATTTTTCATTCGAAGATTCGCAATCATGCGCCGCATCTTGTTAAGATGTTGGGTGTTTATGGCGTCGTAAAAATATTAGGAATTTTTTCCCTTACATCTATTATTAAAGTTCCAAATAAATGATAGGTAATCCTATAAAAGTTTTAAGATTAATTCCTCCTATAAGAGGATGCAAGTATTTTTAACATTAGGTTTATTGTTTTTTTATTATTGAAAAAATAATGCATATTATCTTTATCCCTGTATTTGTATAAAGGAATTATTTTTGATTTTCAGGTATGACATAGCTAATAAAAACCCTAAATACATTTTATTTCACAAACTCAGACATTTTTTAAAAATCTTATTAATTTTACAAATTAGTTAGGGAAAGAATCTTGAAGCTTTTTTTAATTTAATAATATGGGTTTTAGAGCAAAAAATCGAAACGACTTTTTAATTATATTAGTTTTCTAAAATAACTCATATAATTAGGCTTTTTTTTATAATTAACTTTTTAATTAAGCTAATTTTATATTGGGGGTTTTGTTCAATGTTCAGCTTAAATTTTTTTATTTGATATTTTGTGTACAATATATTATTTTGCTGATTTGAAAGTTTGAATTTTTAAACTTGATATTTTGACAAATATGAAAACACACCCCCCTGAAATCTATGCACACTTGTATGTTCAAGGATACACTGTAAAAAAACATTTCTTAAAATTGAACAAAAATGTTAAGTGAAAAATATTGAACAACATTACAGTATATTTACATACTCAAAACAGCATTTTCTCTTTTTTGAGACTATGCTCATTCTCGTTTAAACAGCAAAGTGCTCAAAATGATTACGAGATTGTGTCATTTTTGAGTCTATGCATTTTGCTCAATGAGTATATGCAGTTGAGTATATGAGAATATACTCATAATGAGAATATCTCTATTATCATAAATTTGATAATCTTTGTTTCGGAGCAATTTTGACTCATTTTTGCTCAGTTTCAAGACAAACAATTTTTAGGTGTAGGTGTTAGGGGTAGGTGTTTGGTAGTGTAGGTGTTTTGTATCATTTTTGCACAACCTTCCTTTCTGAATGTGTAATTTATTTTAAAAGAGATTTAATAATATATTTAATAATAAAGGAAAGTTACTGTAAGGCAATGTATTGTTAAAAAAGTTTTAAAACTGTGAAACTCCTAGAAATGACAATAATTTATTGCGTACAAAATCATCAATCTTTCGTATTACGAACCACAATCAAATTCAATTACAAATCAAATCACGTAATACAATTTCATATTACAGCACAGATACAATCAAAGCTTTTTGGTTGTATCCATCAAATTTAAATAATATGTATCTAAATGTAATGTGAATTGGTAAAAGGATTCTTGGTGAGCATGCCGGTTGAGAGCTGAGCTAAAGATATTATAATGTATACGCAAAAGAATAGTGTCATAGACGTTTTGTTTCAGTCTTGATTTGAAAAATAAAAAGTATACTGTGCAGATATTTTCTAAAAATAAATAAATAAAATAGCAAAAAAAATAAGATTACATGCAAATTACTTTCCAAAATCAATTTATATATTTCAAAGATTAATTACATAACTTGTCTCTTTGTACTTTGTGCATTTTGGCTATTTGTGAAAGCTGTCGCTGCTATTTTGAAATGGTCAGCCTACCTTATAAATAGCCTAAATTTAGGTTGATTGTAGTAAGCTTAAAATATCAGGCATTTTAGTAAATACTGAAGCCTTTTCTTATGAACCTGGTGCATTGGAAATGACATCGATATTGCAAAGAGCCAGAAATTTCAAGTAGCGTTCGTCATACGAACTTAATTGAATTCAAATAACTTCAATAATTCTAGATATAAATAATTTCAATAATTCTACATTAATAAAATAACTTCAATAATTCTACATTAGTAAAATAACTTCAATAATTCTACATTAATAAAATAATTTCAATAATTCTACATTAATAAAATAACTTCAATAATTCTATATATTGAATAACTTCATATCTAGAATGATATAACTTCATTCTAGATATGAAGTAATTCTTCAATAAATTCAATATTTTTAATAGATATTTTTTATATTTATTGTTGTTTTTGTTTTATTTGGAATTCGAAAAAACCCTTCTCTATATTTCAATATATATAAGAATTTCCAATTAATTCAAGAATTTCCATCAATATATTTCAAAGGTTAACTTAAATAATTTGGCTCTATGTACATAGTACTTTGCACATTTTGGCTCTTTGTGGCATTTTGAAC
This sequence comes from Parasteatoda tepidariorum, assembly GCF_043381705.1. Lineage (NCBI taxonomy): Eukaryota > Metazoa > Arthropoda > Arachnida > Araneae > Theridiidae > Parasteatoda > Parasteatoda tepidariorum. The sequence continues at coordinate 22,778,662 of NC_092206.1, forward strand.
TGCTCAGCTTACTTCACAAATCGACTAAATATAGGTTGATTGCAATATCAGGCATATTGGTAAACACTGAAGTCCTTTTTTATGAACCTAGTGCATTGATATTGCAAATAACCTGAGATTTCAAGTAGCGTTCGCCATACATCTTTTTTCTTACTTCTTAAAATAACTTCAATAGTTTTAGTCTTTATTTTTATTTGTTTGTTGTTTTCATTTTATTTGGAACTCAAGAATTTTTATTTCAAACATAAAAAAAGAATTTTTTTTTTTAGTAAAGACATTAACTGGTCTTATTTTAATTTTATTGCGTCATCCCCACAGTATAGCAACAACAATCTCGGTTTACAAACCTCGGATAAAGAAAAATAGTTTGAATATCTTATTCGGAATAAATAATACTTTTATAAAAGATGTTTAATGGTGGATAGTTTATCCACTTAATGATACTTTTATGCCAAAGGTTTGTATGGATTTAATGGAAGCGTTTCTCGTTTATCTTTTAAGACACTTTTGGGATCCATTACTAAAAGTAGAATCCCATTTGTTTCCCTAATGAATTAATTTCATTGCTAAAAAATTGTCGTTACATATTTTAAAGACATTTTACATTCCGATTAAAATTGAATATATTTCTTAAGATTTTACATTTTTTATAACTACAAAAAAAAACTAGAGCTTTAATACTTAAGGATCCCATTAGTGCATACGCAACTGTAATTTATTACAATTTATTAGCAAAAAAATCAAACTTTTCTTTTTGAGATAAGAAATTAAAATCGATAGATCAAATGTTAGCTATACAAAGCAAAGTAAGAAGTATCCTTCAGTAATGTAAAGTAATAAATGATGTGTTCTACGGTCATGATTAGCATACGAAGAAATATTTCTTGGAATGCCTGAAACAAAATATTTAAAAATAAATTCAAAAATAATAAATGAAGAAATTTATTGTTTTACCATAAAGCTTTCAGATGCTTTATCCCCATAAAGTTGCAAGGAAAGTTGGAGTATAATACATTTTTAAATTCTCAAAAATTATTTACCTTTTGTTAGAAAAGAACAGATTAAATTTCAAAACCCTTTATTTTTAATTTTGCGAAATTTAATATGATGGTTTTTAAAGCTTTCATTTATTTAAAATTGTTATAATGTTGAAATAGGCAATTATATAGAGACTATGTGCACTGTAAACATTTTTCGTGTATATGTTCACCACGAATGATTACAACTACTTTGAACCAAAGTGATGTTTCTGAAAGTGTTCCACTACACCAAAACCAAGGATAGTTCTCGGTATAGTAAAATATTCAGAAAGTTCTTTTACACTACTTGGTGTAAGAAAATTAATATTTTAAATATGCAATAATTATTCACCAAATTTATGGAGCTCCAAAAAACAACATTCTTCACCCAAGAGCTACAAATTGGTCTATGCTTTATCAATTATTGTAGATAAGGATTAATTGAACCCCTTGAAGCCTGTAAAAATACTTGATTTGGTATTTACTTGAAATAAAGTAATCGATCACTCAAATTAAGAGCTTTTGAACATCAAATTCAAATGGGTGAACATCAAATTCAAATTCTCTTCACAGCTTTTACTTTGTAGATATTCATAATGACCTGCAAGTTTGATGAAGTTTTCCCCAGAATGATCAACTAAACAATTTCAAAGGAATCAGTTCAAGCTTTTCAAGTATGCATATTAGCCTGGAAGTCTGAATCTTTCAAATCTAAAGTCGCAATATATGTTTATATTAGACCTTAAATAATGTAAATTAAATTTCCCATTATATATATATATATATATAA
>NC_092206.1:22780521-22839373 GCF_043381705.1 Parasteatoda tepidariorum
TGCAAGATTTAAAAGAAAGTGGATCACAATATTTTTGGAGAATATTTCTGTAACTGTTTTTTTTTTCCATATTCCTTTTTAAAAAAGATTTAAATACCTGTTTTTTAAGCGAATGCTTTTGTATCTTTCCAGATTAATGCTTTCAGATCTTTTTTAAATAATTATTTTATGTTTTTTTCTATTTAGTTTTACTTTTCTAAATGTTACAGTAGACCATAACACAATCCCTTTAGAGTACTAGACAAACCATTTTTCCGATAGGTTTTGTCATGTTAAATTTTAATAATTTGCAGTTATTTTCTTAATCAGTTCTACAAAATATTTCCTTTCCTGACAGTTTATTTATTTATTTTCTTTCAATTTACTTGAAATTCTAATTTTTTGAATAATTAGAATTGAGAAAAAAAAAGTGGGTAAGCGTAAAATACAACCAAATGGATAAGCATTGGTGTGGTACTTTTGCATTTCGGATTGGCCATATGAGATCCAATTACTACAGAACCTATCTTAGGTACTTAATATAAGCTCACTGGACAAAAAATTAGTCACCCTAGTGCGCAAGCACCGATGAATCCTTTGGTTTCGTTAGATGACGCAGTGGTCAAGTGACATGCTCAACTGCATGCACACTGCTTCAACCTGATCAAACACAAGTAGCTATCAGTGAGATATTTTTGTTTGAAGCGGAAATTGTGTGTAAATATGGGCAGGAATAAAGATGTGATAGAGTGGTAAAAAGGGGCAATTGTGTTTGGCCGTGTCAATGGTCATATGGTGAATAAAGTTGCTGGATTTGTTGGCGTTTCAAAGCTGTCTGTTCAACGTGCCTACAAGCAGTGGTGTAATATACGTGGTCACGAAAGACGCCGTCAGAATTGTGGTTGGAAAAAGATCCTGCATGAAAGTGACCGGAGACGCGTTTCACGACTTTTCAATCAAAACCGCTTCCAAACTAGACAGGAATTACTTCAGTTACTAAATGACGATCCATCCCAGTCTTTTAATGAGAAAAAATTACGAATGGAACTGCATACAATGAACATATGGAGTCGAACATCTCGTAAGAGGTCATTGCTCGCACTTGCACATAAAGCTGCGGGACTTCAGTGGGCTAGAAGTCCCCGAACATGGGCAGTTGCTGACTGGCAGAATGTAATATGGTCTGAAGAATCACGTTTTTGCATTTATTCAAAAGAAGCACGTCTGCAAGTGCAACGCAGACCAGATGAAGCATTTTATCCTGACTGTGTGCAAGCATAGGTTCAAGCCGGAGGTGGGTCTGTCATGACTTGGAGGTGTTTTTCTTATTATGGATTTTGCTCCTAACTGAGGGGGCCACTAACATGATCCAACATATTTATTTGAAAGTTCTGGACCATTAGGAGTTGTCTTTCAGTCACCCTCTTCATGTAAAGTGTGTTGTTGATACCCCTATTTTTCAAGATGACAACAGCAAAGTTCATGGGGAAAGAAGTATATGTGACTGGTTTTATGAACACTCAGACACTCAATTACATCTCGGCTGGCCAGCAAAATCACCTGACTTGAACCCCATTGAAAATTTTTGCGATATGTTGGAACAACGGGTAAAACGCCAAAATCAGTATTCTCACAATTTGGTGAATTTGCGCGATCAAATCCTCAACGAGGGGCTTAAACTGGATTCGACGTACTTGCAGAACCTTGTGGGCTCACTTCCTAACCGAATCCAGGCGGTCATCATATCTAAAGACTGTGTTACACGTTATTAAGGGAAAAAACAGGCCATATATTTCTAAATGAAAAATAACGTGAAAAATGTTTATCAATATCTATGCAAAAGAAATATTTTATTTTGCATCAAAAAAGAAAAAAAACCTATTGGTTTACTACTCAGATTTCATGAATTGCAACAACAACACCAGCGCACAACACCGCACCTATTTCCCGCAATAGGTATCTATCGGGAATATGGTCGTGCACAGACAGACAAGTTTCAAACAATATTTTTTTCCTCAGTTGTCCTTCGCAAGCCATCCAGCCATTATCTCTAACCCTATCTAGACCTTGGATGAACTTAATAAAAAGCTTTCACTTGAAACCTTATGCAAATATTAGTAAATGGAGTCTCATAAAAAATACTATTACTTGAAACCTTTTTAGAAGAAAACCTAATATTTTAAACCTTATAAAATATACTATTACTTGAAGCAGTTTAAAATATCTAATGTATTACATTAAAAGAGCTGTCAACTGTTACAATTTTGTCTGTATCTTTTCTATGGTGTTTCAAGTGGTTGTGTAAGACTACTTTAGCTAATGCGTACTTAAAATTATTACATAACTATCGGTGTTTTTATTACTTATATCTCATCGATGCATGCCCCCCTATCAACTACGGAATTTCTAGAGTTCAAGAAAATTATTCTAATGGCAGTAAATGTCATACTTCAATATTTTAATAAATTAGAAGTGAAAGACTTTTGTCAATCATTACATATAACTAATTTAAACAGTTAGATAAAATGTCAAATGGACAAATGGTTATGATTATAGATCGTGATAAAAGTTCTAGATAAATTTGCACCATTTTAAAAGTTTCTGGTGTCGGATGCAATCGGATACCACCGGAAATATTATTTCCGTTAGTGTACTACGGAAATATTTAGCTAATACCTTTAAATGTTGAAGGGCAAGCAATAATCTTTTTATTTCGCATTTTATATATAAAAATTTTAAATAAAGGCATTCAATTCATTATCTTTAGGCTAAACATAAAAGTTGGCAGCTTTGTAATTTGCAATTAAATAAAGATGATTATCATAACCTTTTCCCTACATTTATTCAACTACCACACCACTTTTTTCTCAGATTTTTATTTTACATCTTGTTTAAAAAAAAGGAAACGAAAAAAATAAAAATTTATTTACTCGGACAACTATACTACATTTGGTTGCCAACTATATGGAAAATAGAATACGCTTCTTTTAAACTTAGATTTATTATTCTCCTTAAACACTTCTTGAATCATCACCTGGAAATTTAATCAAACCATTCCTGTTTTAAAACAAATAAATGTACACTGTGAAAAAGAACGAGAGTTCAGTTTCCTCTCTTTAATTTTTCAAAATCTCTCCGAAAGGGAAAAAAGAGAAAATAATCCCTTTTCATCCTGAGTTTTTCACACCGCGGATCAATAAAGCATTAGCAGAGTGGAGTCAACTGAGACGTTTACCATCAGACATTATGCTGATTGTTACATTCACGTTTCTGTAATGTAACCTTTTAATTTATTTACTTGTCACAATGCATTTTAACTTTTTTTTATTCTTATTTATTCCCGACTTCAGTTGCAGCTGATAAATTAATGCTCCATTGGGAAATGACGTGGGAAAAAGTAAATCAGAGCACAATCAAAGCATTAAATGGGGGAAAAAAGTAAAATTAATTCATTCTTTCGTCTCAAAGAGATGAAAGATAATGTTGTTGCTGGGAAAGAACTAATTGAGATCAAACCTGTATCGTTGTCATGGAAAAATGAATAATATTAACGTAAAAATGCCGAAAAATCTTTATTTTCTTTTTAAAGTGTCTCTTAGTCTGCATTCTGTGCTTTCTTTGTGAACAAATAATTAATGAATTTTAATATCCCATGTGCTTCTGACTACATATATTTTTAAATTATATTTTAAGAGAAAGATATTAATTTCTGGATTATTTTGAATAAAAGTAATGATATTTATGTAAATTTTGTTAAAAAAAAATTATTTCGTAGTTAGTTTGAAAAATATTATTATATGTATATTTATAGCGACTGATATATATTAATTAATTTATTGCAAAGCATTAAAGATTCTTCAGTTTTCAATATTGTTTCTAGGCTGCTTTGAATAGAGCGCTAATTTAAAACATAAGTAATATTTTATATTAATTTAAAAAAGAGTTTGATATGAAATATTTTATCAAAAGTAGAGTTTCATTGTAGAATTAAAAATGATTTTTGATGTTAAAATTTTGAATGTAGTAGGGATTCATAAATTGGTTTTTAAATTGTTGAATATCTTACGTCTAAATACTATTTCTAGTTTTAAATAGAAAGCGCTTAAAAAAGTCAGGAAAACAAATCAATGACATTTTTAGCTCTATATTTTCAAACATGTGAGAGATTTCACACTATCAATATCAACTATCAAAACAATTGATAAATTGATAATATGGAATAAATATGTTACTGTAATTTTCTAATAAATATACGATAGAAGAGCAAAAAAAAGATGACACAAATTGCCATGATAGGTGCAGTTAAGAGGAATTTCGGAATCATGTAGGTTAAAATCAGGTGAACCAGAGGGCTACTTGGAAATATCTACAAAGGAAAGCCTCAGGCTGACCGTTGGCTGTCGTGCTTCTGATGATGGTAGTTAAAGGTAGATTATGTGAGCATCGTGTTTTCATAGGATTTTAATAAACTCTGTTGATTAGTTCAAAGGAAAAAAATATTTAAGAATGTTTTGTTTTTCAAACTTTTATTTTCTAGAATTGTATTATTTAAGGTATATTGGTTAAATTTTTTTTTTTGACAGTGTGTTCAGAAAGTTTATATTTTGGTATTTTACAAAAACAAAAAAATGCTTATTGCTTTTTAATGCAGGTTGTTAAGTAAAAAGCACCCTTATTCTATATATTTGGATTCCTTATCAAAAATAAGAGAAAAATTATGCTTTTTAGGTTAAGCACAGTCAAACTCTGAGTAAACACATTTGAATAAGTATTGAAAATAAACACCAAAGTGGCTTGATTGTGGATGAAAGCAAAAATGAGCCAAAAGATGATTAATAGAAACATATTAAACCTTCAGTCAAACAGGTTTCGTTGTTCTGTACCCCTACCTTTCATAAAAATGATTTAACAGATTTGATTATAGAGTATTTTTATCCCTCACTTGCATATTAGTATACGTTTCCCAATTAGCATATAATCACACTTTTTGTCTTTACTTTTTATATGGATTCTGTAAATATATATTAAGAACAGTCGATACGGAACAATCTTTATGTAAAATAAAATGTAAAAATAAACAGACATATAGATTAATAAAGTAATTATTAGAATATGGATAAAATATCTAAGTTGATGCAATTATAAAAATAGAGATTTGATATCTAATATATTTTTTTAATCGTTGTTTTTATATGCAACTAATTTACACCTCAATACATAAAACTTAAGTCCTGTTCTTTTTTTCTGTCAATACTTGGTAGAATATTTGCCAGAAGAAATACGACAAAAAGAAATGCCAATATCGATTACGGTTTGACGAATCAGAAATATGTTAGACAAGTTTAGAAAACAATTTATCATGTATGCCAAGATACGAATATTTTCCTTTTTCTTTATTGAGATTAGGGAAATTCATCTTTTAACATGCATAGATTCTAAATTCATTTTATATATTTGCTAATATAATTTAGAATTTTTGTAGTTGATGGTTATTCGATAGATTTTTATGCATTTTACAGAACATTGTATTGCTTAGAATTATTTGAATATATTATTTGAATGAACTAGCTTTGACTGGCATGGGCGTTATATAGTTCTTATTATATTTTCTAAAAACTATTTTTTTCATTAATTTCATAATTCGAGAATATGGGCACGTAAAAACCATTGTCATCATTATAGGTTTTTTGGTTTTAATGATAAATTTCACTTTTGAAAAGTATGAATTAAAAATGAAAGAAGTAATCGCACATAAGATAAGAGAAGCACTATTTAGAGAAGTTCACGAACGCTAATCTAATGTTTATATGAGTTTCAGCTAAAACTTTAACAAATACCGGGTAGTTCTATCCAGCAGTTACAAATTTAAAGGTTGGATAAGGTGCATCAAAAGGATTGAGAATTGCATAGTAATCTATGACTGGATCGCACGCCATTACGGACACTTTTCAATTACGAACTCACTATTCATGCGCATTTGAAACAGTATTTTATTTATGAACTTTACCTTCATTTTTTAAATTCTAATAATTATTGCAGAAGAGCAGTAATAGCTCAGGGGATAGGGAGTTCGCCTTCCAATGATTGGAACCAGGTTCGAATCCCAGTGATGGCAGATCGATAGGAATTCCGCATCCGGCTTGCACCGACCACAGTGCTGATTTGTAATATCCTCAGTGGTAGACGGTTCATAGGTCAGAGTCCCCGTCCCGTTAGGCTAAACGTGGGAGGTTTTCGTGGTCTTCCTCTCTATGTAATGCTAATGTTCGTTAGTTCAATAAAAGCGTCCTCCACAAAGGCGAATTTCTCAAAATACTTGATCCAGGAATTCCCTTGTCTTCTGGATTTAGTTCAAGATTACAAGGCTACGGAGTTTAACATTAGCGGTCGTAAACCCAAATTTGCGTAGGCTGTTCAACGACGGTTTTAAAATAAAATTATTGCTGAAAGTTTTATTCTTATTAGTCTAAACTTAACTGTTTTATCATAGTATATTCATTTAGCCACGGGACTAAAAGTTTAAAGTTGGTGACTTAAAAATAGCAGAATCTAATGAAAGAGATTGAAATTAGAAACTTTTTCTAGCAACTTTCTTTCAGTTTACAATTGAAAGTGAATGCAAAAAGTATTTTGCCTTAGATATTAATAAATTGCTGTTTAAGTAATGGTGGTAGCTTAAATTAAATAATTAAATGTATTTTATATATTTTTTATAACTGTCTTAGATAAACGGACCCAACTTTTGGGTTTACGACTACTAATGTTCACCTCTGTTGCCTTGTAACGTTGAACCCTATCCAGAGGACAAGGAAGCTCCTTTATCAAGTATTTTAAAAAATTTGCCTTCGTGGAGGACTTTTTGATGGAACTAACCCGCATTTGCGTTACAAGGAGAAGTAAACCATGAAACTCTCCAACGGTTATCCTGACAGCAAGGAGACTCTAACCCATGATCCATCCACCACTGAAGATGTTTTGCGTCAACACTGTGGTCGGCGCAAGCCAGATGCGGAATTCATATTGACCAGCCATGGTTGGGATTCGAACCCGGTTCACCTCATTGGAAGGCGAAAGCTCTATTACCTAATCCATCACGGATAAATGTATTGAAAAATAGAAAAAAAATGAATTGAGTTTCTTTCTACCATTCATAGTTTTTAGTCACCAGTGGCACACCGGATTTGGTGACAGACCTTATTGGCGACATTGGCAGATCTAGACCAGAAGGATGTCAAGTTAGTTACAATATAGAAGCTATTTCTGAGTTTATTTGAATGAAATTTTTAGCAATAATTCTGATAAAAAAACGGAATTTAGACAATTTAGATAAATTCAAATATTGGCTTAAATGCAACGGAAAAATTGCAAAATGTATGTGTTAAATACCGTATAATTTGGCTTTATTAACTGGAATTATACTGCCTTTTTAACCAGAAATGTCTTTACCATACAGTATGGTAATTTTACCAGACTTTTTTCTCCGTGCAATGATATCACTCTTTATAAGCAATCCTGTATAAGTTTTCATTTTATATTTTAATGCATTTTAATTCTTTTTATATTTCATACCCAAGGCAGATTAAATATTTTTCTTCTAAAAATAAAGATGGATAATTCCTCTTATTCAGTTTACAATAGTAAATGCAAGCAATAAACCCCCACAATAGTACCATTCGTTTAAACAATCGAACCTTGAATTGAGATATATTTTTCTCTATTCAACCTCCTTCTTAGTTTTAAGATGGGCTCCAGGGAATCTTTATATCTACATGCCACTGAAAGATATTTGAACTGAACAAGAAACGGTTTCCAAGGGATGCATGATAAATCATCATTTGAAGATATTTCCGATTTTGATTCATTCCAATTGCCCGAGAAAGTTTTTCAAAAAGTTTTTCTTTCGGATTTTCCTGATTTTGAGTATGTGCAAAAAGAAAATTCATGTATTCAATAAATAAATTCTCTTCAATTTCTGAATAGTTTAATACTGTCGAGTTTTGTAGCTGTATTAAATTGGAACAGGGACTGTTATTGAGGAAATATTTGCCATATTTTGAAATAAAATGTCTTGTATTCGGAAGATTTTAAAACTTAACAATGTAACACTAAGTCATGGAAAATTGAAAAAAAAAAAGAAAGAGTAGACTAGATATTTATAGAAAAAGTAAATTGAAGCATTCCTGAAACAAAAAAGGTAGTAATGTAGGTAATTTTCTCCTCCACAATCTCGTTAACAGCGACGTCGTTTACTAAATGTGATGTAAAAAGAACTATAATTTTGAAAAACATATTTTTTTAGTAAATTGTTACCATATGAAAGGAAAAGCAAATGGTTACTGTATATTTCAGTTTTATTAGTCAGAATTACGTTATTTTTTTTAACCAGAAACGTCATCACTGTACAGTAAGGTAATTTTACAAGAATTTCTTTTCTCCATGAAACTTCCTCTTTAAACGCTCGTTCATTTTAAATACCATAGATCTTTTCTTTTGATACAAAAGTGAATATATACTCATTTGGAAGAATTCCAAAAAGCATCTATTCTAGCTTTGTTTTTGCCTGCAATGCTTTTCTTTGTGCGTCTAAAATTTCATCACCACACAATAATTCTTTATTCTTCTTACTGCATGTTCTTTTCATTTTCCAAATAAATAAACACGAAGTAATTAAATGCTAATTAACCAATTTAAAGTCATAAGCGAGGAAAATGTCTAATAGATTTGCATTTTAATTTAGAGGATAGAAGATTTAGAAAATTATTATTTTTTCTAATCTTTTGTGTAAATTATTATCCTTTATATGAAGCCATTCGAAACTCCCTAGTATGTTTAACTGATTATTTCATAAAATATACGTTTGTTTATTTTGAAATTAAAATAAGCAAATCTAAAGTGTATTAAGGCAATTAATTTTTATCTAAATCTAAATTACACGAATGTGAGAATTATGCATTGCTTCTTGCTTAGATAAGGATATCTAGTAAATCATAAAATACTCTTAATTTGATATAGCTCTAACTTTTAACAAAAAAAGGGGACAACCACTTTCTCGTTTTATCTCAATAATGCTTTCTTATTCCAAAAATTTGCTTTTTTTTCATCAAAAATCTTTCTATGAATGATCTGCGACTTCAATCAATTTCTTGAATAAAATTAATTCGTATTTTAATGTTTAAGTCATATGTTAAGAGTACCGGTGGAAAAATTTACACCCATTACCCCATTTTTCAAGGTTTTGACTGTTGAAAGAAAAAGAAAACAGAATAAGAATAATATGCAAGTGCACGTGGGTTATTAGACGGCAAAATTTAGAAGATTGAAGGAAACCAGAGGTCAGGTAAGATGTAGAAGCAATCTGGATATCATATCGCTGGTTCAAAACTAAAACGACACTTCTGCATTGACTTCTCATTGAAATGACATGAGAAGTGAGTGCAGAAGTGTCATTTAAGCTTTGAACCAGCGATATGCGCTACGAGGCGTAAAAAGTCTAAGTAGAGGAAAGAAATAAATTGACTAGAATTAGATACTTGCTATCTAAGAAATCATTCTAAGAGTGAGCCACATTTTTAACTCTTTCATAAAATTAAACCACCTCTATAATAATCTACATACAGGCCTTGCTTTCAGGATGGCGGGAGTGAAGTTAAGGGGAGTTGGTTGGCATATTTCAACAATGCTAAAGCTGACGTTTTTCCATGTACATTTTCTAAGAAACTGCTTATCATAACGCTTAGAACATTTTGGGGATATTTAAGATTCTGTCAGTTGTATGCTGTGATAATGTTTTAGCGTTAACAGGAATGCTTTCAGAGCTATGAAAAAGCTTTGCTCAAAAATTATGAGAAACTCTCCATTGAATGTTTACGAACGACTTACTTCTTCCATCCATGCATCATTTGTCATTTACATATCGATTACAAATAAAAGTTGATCGATAACAAATAAAAAATAATTAATATCTAAGAACGTGCAATAAACTCATTTTTTTTTACTAACGAGAGCTATAAACAAGCAAACATCGCTGACGCTACCTTTAAAATCATCTGCACTTCAATTTTAACCCATAGAGCTAGGCCTAAATCAATTTCGAATCCTTTTGATATAATTCCTTTTTTTAATTGTTTCACCTGAACATGAATATTTCTCCTGATATAATTGGAATTTTTGAACGAGTTTTAGCGTCGGGGACTAAAATGGCACTCTTTAAATACTGTTCAAATTTTAGGTAGACAGAAAAATGCAATACGCAAATTCATACGTACATACGCAAATTCTTCATTTTATTCATTTCACATAATGCTTAAAAATGCTTTTGTTATATATTTCTGCACAGTCTATAAGAATAAGATAAAATAACAAAAATAAAATAAAACAGCGCAAAAATCACGAAACATTTAAAAATGTTAAAATTTTTGCTACTTTAATTATAATTTTTGGTTTAATCTATCTCTTTTTTAGTTTTGTTTAGCATTTGAGCCCTTTTTAGACAATCAGATGGAGAAAAAAGTGCTTCTTGAGGACCACAAGTACCAAGTATATTCGTACTAAAGAGCACGTGTCAGTACTAATTTAAATACAATACATTCAAATTAGTATTTATTTCATATTTGTTTCATGTTGATATACCTTGAATAACGTAGGGCGGGAATGAAAAATCAAGCGATCATATATATGTGATCACAGTTTTGAAGGGGTTAAATATAATATTTATGAAAGATAATCTTTTTATCTCTAAATGTCCCTTTCTCTTTCGTAGTTTTTATTAATAATTTGCTCACAAACTTCAGTTAAAGCTCTTAAAAAAGTCATTAAAATATCTTCATTACAGTCGTAGAATATCGAACATACTTCCCGTTACACTTTGTCTCATTGAAATTAAAATCGCTTCTTTTTTTCAAAAAAAAAAAAAAAAAAAAAAGAAAAAAAAAGGAAATTTTAGCAGTTAAAAAATTCTTTATAAACCCAGACATAGTAATCCTAAAATAGGAAATTTCCTACACTGTTGGAAATTTACTAGATTCTTTAATTAGAAATTTGTTATGGAAGAAAATAAGGTTATTCATGTCTTCTCGTTAAAACCAAAAATATTAGAAAATTAAAAGAATGTAGAAGAACCGTGGAATATAAAAGAGTTTGTTTTTATTTTTTCATGCTTTATTCACTGCTTCTTTTTCATTCACTATAAATTAATTTAGTTGAAACCAAACAGCCAAAGTAAAATGTGAATTTATAAGAATTAGAGAAAGATGAATAGTATATTAGTAGAAATTTTAAATTGCATAAGGTAATATTATTTAACCAAATTAACAGTAAGGAATAATTATACTCAAGTCAATACAAGTTTTTATTTTTAATGAAAAAAATCATACAAAAAATATTTGAAATTCTTAATTAAAATACTAAGTTTGACACACCACCCATTAAGTTACTCATACAGTAAAGATAAATTTAATATAGTTACGTTAAATTATTTCCAACGACATTAATGTTTTCAACCTTATTAGTTAAGCTTTGTTACTATTTAGTTCACATTAATTGCTAAAAAAGAGTTATGCTTTTAAATTTGTACATTACTTAAAACATTAGGGATGGATTAAAATTCAAAATTCAAGGTGCCTATATTAATCTATAGATATTTCAATATGTAAAATTATTTATATGATTCCCATTTCTAAAGGAACTTCTGAAGGAGGCTTCTTACTTCTTTTTTTCTCAATTTTTTCCGCCTGAGTACCTATTTGTCCTCCTACTTTCCTTTAGAGTCCCCATCTTTAAAAGAAAAAAAATATTCTTTTTGTATTTCTATGTCAACAGTGAAATCATTTTCGATAGTCAATGATTAACATGGCTGATTAAAATCACATATTGGGTTCCATCTTCTGTATGATGAATGAATTTATATTCATACAAATAAATAAGGCCACTACACATCTGTATTATAATGATTAATTGCATAGATTTGTATCCGGATATCAAGAAAATGTTAGTTAATGATCAACTCCACTCAAAAAGATTACAAAATTAATTAATTAATTAATATATATATATNTATATATATATTTTCATTCAAGAATGCTGTTCTCAGACGGAATGATTAATTTCCGAGAATGAAAAAAAATAATAAATTTTCTCAGACTAATTAACTGCATGTAAAATAAAAATGATAGTTTATTCAAGATAATTAATAAATAATTAAATTGGGATTACAGTTTATCTCTAACGAATATTGGTAATAAAAATGATTCATAAGGTGCGGTAAGAAAATAATTCCTAATGTTGAGAAAGTATATAAAGCAATTAATTAAATATTTTATTTAAATTCTTACTTTTTAGATAGTTCAAAGAGAATTTTAGGTAGTTTAATTATAATATACCTTATTCGAAATAAATTTTAAATATATTATTTATAGATATAGAACAAAATTAAATTTACTTTTATTTTCAAATTCTCGAAGATAATCATAATTAATTACGTATCTCAACAGCCGTTTAGCAGGAACTTAACAGTAATAAGTAATTCTTCTGTGAAATATAAACACACGAAGGAAAAACTCCAGTACAATTATCGGTCTGTAAGGCAATGACATTTTTGGTAAAAACAACATAATTCAAGTAATAAAAACCAAACGGTATTTAAACCATTTATTTGATAATTTTTCCGTTCATATGGCAATGGCTTAGCCGAACTTCTGCATATAAATTATAGTTCTTGTTATCACTATCACACACATACTTCTCACAGCTCTAGGGTACTTTATTATCTGCTCTAAGGTATCATGACAAAATTTCCAAATTTTACCACTTTTACCAAATTTTATCACATATTATAAAACCATATTTTATCGTTAATTTTACCAAAATTATTATCAAAATACTTCGGTCAAACTTATAGAATTTTTTGGTGTTTACCTAGAACCAGAAACATGGCGAACGTTATCATATTCTAGAAGTTTTGATCATAATTCCCTCCGGGGTTTCGAAGCGTTATAGTGGAAAAAAGAAGACGAATATGAAAAAAAGAAACATATGAAATTATTCCAAAACTATTCAAGTTTTACTTACATGCACTACAGGTGTTCTATGTGTGAACCCTTGGTCACACGGCATACATCAATGTGATAGTCCAGCTCCTGCCCGGAAGGATTTATGTATAAGTTTTATAAGTTAGTAAAAAATAAACTTTAAAAAGCATAGGATAAATTTAAAAAGTTTTTCAGTTTCTTTTTTGCATATATTTTTTTCATATTCAATTAATAAACGTTTTGATACAATTTAGGTGCATTTCAATTAAGTGAAATCAAGTAAAAGAAATTTTTAAGTCTAAGGGCTAAGACTTTTATCTTTTTCCATTATCAAATCAATTTAAAAGTCGACCGATGTGAAAATCCAATTAAGAGACAAGAAAATTGAGACACAAAGGCAGTAGTTCGATCTTACGATATTCAATTTATTCCTTGGTCAGGTTCTTTTGGCTACTCAAGCGTGGAATAAGAGGCTCGTTCAAAGATTTTCCGAATTACTTTTTTATCTGAATCAAGGAGCATTAGCGTAATGATTAGGTAATTAAAATTTAGTGTAGTATTGGTATTTATAATAGAAAATAATAAAACAGATGCAACTGGTAACCTAATTTGAAAATTGAAATGCATGATATATGTGAGTCATATCTACTTATAAAAAGGAAGTTTGAATCAAATTGTGGTATAAAATAGATGTACTTTAGATGCATCATGCATAAAATCCATTTTACTGTGAAATCCATTTTTTCCCGTCAATTATTATACCTTAAATTTTGCGATTTATTTCATTGGAGTGATTCAGTGCGGGAAATTATTGCTGTAAAATTATGGTAAAGGGAATTTTTTGCTTACATCAGATTAGTTCGATATTAGCATTTAATGTAAGAAATATTAAAAATGATGCAACTTAAAACCTAATTTAGAAATTAAAATACATTTAATATGAGTCATGCCTATCTATAAACATTTACCGTCATAGTGAAAAATTTCGGTTAATTCCTGTATAAAGTAAAAAAACATTTTGATGAGTTATTTGTAAAATCCATTTTTTAAGTGAAATATTATACCAAAATTTTTATAGTAATACTTATCTAATTAGAGTGGTACAATGATTTTATGGTACTTATTACTGTGAGAATTTTCCTACATTATTCTACATTATATTTTCTGTTCCGTAACATGTTTGGGTAAAAATAAAACCTAGGGGTTAAAAAACCAGTATTTCGAATGCCTCTACTTTTCCGAATCAAACGCAGACAAGTAAATATAAACGAAATCCTCTTGCTCTTGCATTTTGGGCACATAATTCACAAAACCCATTTTACAGTAAAATATTATGCGTAGTTTTTAAAGTAATATTTTTTAGTAATTGAAAGTATTTTAGTAATTAATGGTAGGTTACTGATTTTATGGTAACTATTATTGACAAAATATTTACATCATAATTTTACCGTAATTTTTCCAGTAATTTTAGTCCATTTTTATTTGGAGTAATTCAGTGATTTTTTGTTAATTATTACTGTAGAAATTACGGTATATCAGATTTTTTGTTTCTTAACATGTTCCGGTAAAAATAGATTTTATGGCAAAATGTACCTGCACAGTGATTTCAGGTACTTTGTACAGTAATTTTGTTTTGTGATGTAATGTGATTGTTTATAATTTGAATGAGTAATCATGGACTTACATTTTTTATTTCTTTTAATTTTATTTTTTATACTTTTCTGTAATCAGGTTTTTTTTATAGGCTAACGCATTTACGTGTATTAAAAACTTCTTTTTGTGAAGTTCAGATATCAACTGATAGCTTTCGTAAAATTTATGGCGTATAAGTTTTAAAGTTTTCGTATAAGTAATTATTTCAAAAAAGTGCATAAGTAAGGTATTTAAACATTTTAATCTGATTGGTTAATATGGTTGGAACCTTAATAACAGTGCATGTTTTTAATTCTTTGTTTCATAACGGATAGAAGAAGTGCAGATATAAAGTAAAGTAATAGTAATTATTTTAGTAAATAAAGTAAAGTAAAAGTAATCATTTTAAGTTGTAGGATTAAGTTATTAATTTTAAAAATGAATTGAATTTTTGCAAACATCTTTGACATCAAAAATTATAAAACGTTAATGTCAGATACACATGCAATTAATTTGCATTAAATATGTAAATAATCATAGGTAAAATAGTTATATTTCCTTTATTATGATGCTTTCCTAAAAATATAACAATAAAAAATATGTTACCCTAAAAACAGAAGAAAAAAAATACTAAAAGTAGCTGCAAATGTTTTCGATAATGTTAATTAATAATAATAATAACAAAAGCGTAAAACATAAACGATGGACAAAATATATGGGGAAGTTTAGTTATATTTTTACATACTTTTCTTTTTATTTCATAGTGACTAGATACATAAAATATTGTCTTTGTATCGTAGACTTAAGAGTTTCCTTTGCAATAAAATCATATATTTTAACAAAGAAAAGAAAAAGTATAAAAAGATACATATTCTTATCAGCGAATAATTTTTACCGAAGTAAATTTCGTTGCACATCCAAACCCTTCTTGAAGCTTTAAACAAATCCAGACAAAACGAAATAATTTATCAGCTCCTAATGCATGACCCTATCTTTTATCTTAATGTATTCGAAGAGAGAATAGATATCGAAAGAAGTAAGTACTACACATTTCTGCACGAAAAATGACATCCGTTTTTCATCTTTTAAATTTACAGATATACTATACCGATATACATTTCTTTAATGATTAATGCTAGTGCTTTTCCAAAATGACTTTTGTTTAGTAATAGTTTTTTTTTGCTTGAAATTGCATCGGAGAAAAATTGCATCAAGCACTCTAACGTTCATTCATATTATGAAAAAGAACTGAAGAGATGAGAAGAGAAATTTTTAATGAACAGGGTTTTTTCTCTTGAGGTAAAATTAAGTGTTCAAGCATTTAATAAAATTCATTAAAATAATCAATAATCTATGAATAATCTTTTAAACTGATAAGAGTTATTTGATATCATAGAGGGACAGCTATTTATTAAATTACGTTGTATTTTACCATCTGTTATAATTTTAATGTATCCTTTTAAAAATTAAGTTCATTTTGAAGATTTTAAGATAATTTTAAAGATTTAAAGGGAACAAATTCACTAAGTAACATAATTAAGAAACTTACTGAAATATTAAACAGGATGACGCAAATATATTCATAGATATTCATAGACAAATATATTCATGGATATTCATAGACAAATATATTCATAGATATATTTGTGTACAATCAAACACAAGTGTCTATAATTTTGCTCGTAAAATCATCAAGAAAAAAAAACCCACAAAAACATTATTTTCTAAAAATTGCGAACCTAATAATTAAAACTATTTCCTTATTCTTATTTATATATAATAATCACTGTTTTTTATCCTAAAATAAAATTGATTATGAAACAAAATATTTTGACTGTCATTTTTTTTCAAAAGTTCATTAAAATAACATATGCAAATCACATATTTCGTTGTATTTTTATAAAAAAAAACTTTTAAAATTTTGTTAAATGATAATATTTATGTAATAACATCTCGCATTTTTTTTTGTCTTCGCAAACATTAAATAATTTAATTACATACGAAGCATTGCGCTTATAGTATCAAGTTTGATCTATTATCTTTAAACTTGTTTGATTTTAGAACTTTTTTCATAAGCAAAGTATTTCTTTTTAAAACTTGCAGAAATACTGAATAAAGATGAAACATAAAAAAAATATTATATAAAACTGTTACACGAATAAAAAATTATTTCTGTAACATACTTTGTATGAAGAAAAATTAGATAGCATATTCGAATTCGTTGCAGAATTTCAAGGTAAGAAAAATATTTGTTTTCAAATTACTCCCCGAAACAAAATCTTTATATGTTATGACTCAAAAGATATTTCGAAAGCAAATTCCACTCATATTTTGATTACTTTTTCCATTTTACATCTACATTTCGATGGGCTCTAGGCATAGCATATTGAATTTCGTTGGTATCGAGAAATTCTTAAATTTCAACATATTTCCTAGGAAAATCTTGTAACACTTTTTCTGCTTTATCTTTAGTTTAAGACAGACGCATTTTTTCTAAGATTGGATAGTGAGTAGCTTTTATTTTGAATAAAAGGAAAAGTTCTGTGTTTGAATAGATAGGTTTTAGGAGGATTATACTAAATTTTGATAAAAAAAAATATTTTAAATTATATTGAAAGTAGACTTTTAAAACAAACGTAACATTAAAAGTAGTTGGATTAGAGCTGCATTTGTTTGGGGTAATTTAATTTCTGATTACTATTTGTAACTGTTACCTAGAAAATAAATGAAACAATCCTTTGTAACGGAAATAATATTTTTGTTGCAAATTACCATGATAGTTTCGTAAATTGTTTCCGTAAATTAGCTGAATCTAATTTAATCATTTAGTTTAGTATCTCACTCTGAAAGAAACCACTCCATAATTCACATTAATTCTGTTTGCAAATCCTAACTATCTGCAATAAAACTAAGCTCATGCTTAAGATAATGAGAGCTTTTAAAGCTCCTTATCGTTCCCAGGCATTTGTAGTTACATAGTTGCTTATAGATGGTGATTTTTCATCTTTATATATACACCTTCACTACACTATCAGAAAAAGCCATTATAAATATTATGAGTTGTAAAAATGAATTTGTATTTTACCATATTACAACATTTATATTAATTAGGAACAATTGAAGAGATTTTACCTTTGTCTGTTGAATAATATTTTATTGAATTTTATTTTATGAGAGGAACAATTAAATTTAAAAATAATATTTAAAATAAACTAATAAACTACTAACTAACTCAGTGGCGCGACAGCCCATTAAGAGGGCCAAGGCCGACTGTGCCCATCTCAGTTTTCTTGACCTTTGGGCTCTGGGGTGCAGGAGCATATGTTCCGGTCAGGTGGTCAGCCGAACGCGGAACCCCCAGTGTTAGTTCCCAAGCATGCTTGATACTCATTTTATCGACCCACTGAAGGGATGAAAGGCTGAGTGAACCTTGCCCGGCCCGAGGATCGAACCAGGGACCTGTGGCACGACAGCGCGAAGCGCTACCGCTCAGCCACCGGGCGTCTAAACTAATAAACTAAACTCCAAAAATAACGCTTGATCTAAGGATCAGATCTTCACGTTCTATGACTCAATTTTTAATGGTTCAAGGGGGTGACCTCGAATATCTCAATTAATTAGTGCAGACAACATTTTAAATTACAAAATCAGACGCAAAAACATACTTTCTCTGAATAAACATGTGCTTTTTTTTAAAGGAATTCAGATTTCTGACCACCAAAATATAAGGAATAGCCACAATCTATAAAATATGTCCCTAATAGTTTGGCAAGGAGAGCGGTCCAAAGTTTGGACTCCTTCATCTTAATTTTACTCTTTGCATATTTTGTCAAATCTCGAGAATTTTTTAAGTGAATTGAAAAATATTTGAACACTACTATAAAAAACGTTTATCCAAGGATAATAGCGCTGTGAAAATATACATTTCAGCAAAAGGGGATATTTTTTTAAAAAAAAAAGTCGAAAAAGTGATAAACTTAAGTTTGAATTTGCTAACGTGATTCTTCCTAGCTCTGACACTTTTATTATCTTTTTTGAGTATAGTTTTTATAAAATAAATCAATTACAAAGTATTTACCTTTTTAAGTAAAAAACTATGAAATTAAATTATTTTCTTTAGATTATTTTAGTTTTTAAAATAACGTTTGGAAAATTTTTGTCTTTTGATTTCTGTTCTTATCTGCAAAAATAAATGTTTTCATATTATTACGTAATGTAAGTTAGTAAAATTAAAATTTATTTACTGAATTTCCAAATGTCTGTTCAACTTTAATTCTATAACCAGAGCTACAAATATAGAAATTTACCTTATATCAATATGTTATGGTTTCGATTATTCATAGACTAATTAAATTTTTCCTCTAAGCAACTGCTACTAATAATAATTTCTATTAAGTTCAGAAAAGTTTTAGTAAATGCAATATGCCTATTTCGTTTGAAAGCAGAACAAGCATTGATTTCTATGTCTTTTAAATCGTTTCAGCATAATTTATGATTTCCAGTAAAAATAGAAAGTATAAACTAATTGAACGCATAATTTGAACCCTATTCATTGTATTACTAGTTGCAAAGATAATTGAGTTACATAAAACTCTGTCATAATCTATCTCGTTACTAATGATGTGGGATTCTAGAGAAACAATACATTTTAGGATTTTAGTTCTCATTTCGAACTGAATGTGGTTTGTGTGCTTTTCCATTTATTTTGTTGTAACAACCGTTTTAACGACAAATACACTGCAATTTAAGTAATGATATTTCTATTTATTCAAATAAACAAGAATTTAACATGGTGTACTAAGGGTATATTAATCAAGAAAGACTGGTTTTAAAAGTTATAATTTAAATATTTTGTTGATATAATTATTAACATAAAGAGTAAATATTTAGATTTTATTTACAATATTACAAAGTATCCTTTACCAATAAAAAATATTCAAGTAATGTGTATGAACTCGTATCGAAATAATATTACATAATAGTCATGATACAGTAGTTCTGTGGTACTCTTTACCAATAAAAAGAAGTAATCGAGGAATGTGTGTGAACTTGTATTAAATAAAATAGTAGGCAATAATCATAATCCAATAGTTTGATCCTGTGAGACACTTTAATAATTAAAAAAATAATTATGGAACTTGTAGAAATTCGTTTTTAAATAACAGTATATAATAATCATGCTAGAGTAGATTGATCCTGTGGTATCATTTACAAATAAAGTAATCGTGTAATGTAGAACTCGTATCCAAATAACAGTATACAGCATGTAATAATCATATCATGAAGTTCTCGTTCGTACATCTGTAAAAAATAAGTACAGTTTTAGAAATATTAGGTCAGAATATCAGGTACTAGTTTTTTTTAAACATTTACTCATATATATGTAAGAATGATAAAATGCAAGCAATTAAAAAAATCATATCCTGCAGTTTTCTACTCTCATTATGTTTTATAAAATGTTTATTTTTAAGAAAATTCTATCTTCTGGAATAGTTTTTAAACATTTACTCATAAAATGCTTAAGTACCCATAACCAAATAAGAACAGTATGCAATAATTATAGTCCTCCTACAAATTTTTGCATAAATATGCATATTGGTAGGAGAAAATTCAAGTATCAAATATTTATGGAAATATTTACATATGAAAAAACTCTTTTAAACTTTTATTCATAAAATCTCAAAGTGCCCATGACCAAACAACATCGTCCTCTCTCTTTTTTTGCTCTTTCTCTTTTTTTTTTCTACTATGAAGATGCGGTAGGTTAGTTTTTTTCTTGATGTCCACCGTAGCTTATTTTTAAAGTCAATATTTTATACTCCAGCTCCTTCCCTTAAAAACGGCAGTAGATAGATAAAATAGGCAAAAAAAGTTCTTTTCAGACAAATCCTCTGAGGGAATCTCTTTTTATCATTATTTTTATTTTATTTTGTTCTCAACTTTAAACTTCTTTTGCTTCTAAAAAAATTCTTCTTCTTACCTGAGTGCTTGGCCGAAATTTTTGAACTATTTTATACATACTTTCTTGCATGTGATTTCATTTAAATAATACAATATATATCCATCATAAGAAATTGTGGCATAATTTTTTGATAAAAAAATACAGGGATTTCACCTGTATTTAAACCATTTGTATAACTTTGTTCACCCTTAAGCAATTATAGATAGCTAAAATTATATGCTACTTTTTCTGCATAAATATATAAGGCTGTACATAATTCCCACCAGAATTTCATATATCTATAAAAATAATAGTAACATCAAAAGTAATTCTTTAAGTTCGTGTAGTTCATTCACTCAGAGCAGGAAATGGTGACTGGTGCACGGTAAATATGTTGGGTCACAAAGTCCTCCGTGTTATTATAGAAAACTATACCTCTGCGTGTATTCAATTGATCATCCTCTGATTCAGGTCAAAATAACGATCTGTGGATGAATGAAAGTATGTATGAATGGGTCTACAGAAATGATTTAGTTCAATGCGTACCAGACTCTTTTTAAAAATGACATTATCAGCAATATTGACAACTCTTGTTATCGTTTCACTCAATTTTCATACCATCTGTCTCTTATAAATAAGAAAATAAATGGTTCAAAAACACACTAAGATAAGAAAAAAAAATTATAATTATATCTGCAGCATTTTGCAAGGAATTAGATTTTTTTCACAGGAAAGAAATTGGAACCAGAAAATATCAGAAGGGTGCTAAAGTAAGCAAGTTTTGCAAATGGGACAAAAAAAGTTTTTAAAGTTGCATTCGAATTTGACATTCCATCTATGATTTGAATTATGCGAAAACTAATCTGGAAGCTGATTTGGACATAACTTCCACGGTATCATTTTTTTCTTTCTAATTTAGTATTGTCACTAAAATAAATCGAAACTAAAAGTGACAATTAAAATGTGTATTACTTTTATTTCTTTATAGCATATTACTTCATTTTATTTAATATAGTCTCAAATTTATACAGTTTATATTAGCAATCAAAAGGCAAATAAAAAGAAATTACTTTTCCTCCATAAAACTTTTCGTTCATAAATTTCCATTTAACATTTAAGTGTGGTCACTCCACACAAAAGTGTCAAACCAACCTGACAAAGAATGCAAAACAAATTGCATGAAAAGTAACAAAATTATCCTAGGTCCTCAGTTACCCCATGTCCACCCAAGCCTCACTTTTCTCCATACACATATAAAATATTCATATAAATTAAATTATTGAAATAAAATGCCGAAAAACTAAAAAGTATTCATTCATTTAACGCAAATCTGCTTAGCTACAAATTTAATCCCTTTTCTAGCTACGTGAACAAATTTGATTGTAAAGCAAAGCATTTTATGGAGTTTTGGAAGTCGTTTCAGTACTTTGTACCTGTGCTAGCTGAAATTTGCTGAATGGAAATTCAATTAAGGAGCATTAATGAGTTTAACAGCGAAAGAGTGAACAAACTGTTTCCTATAAATAGTAAGTAGCAACTAATTAAAGTGTTGTTGTTACGCGTGCAGAAATGATTGAATAAATATAATTTTCAACATTGTGGATGTTACTGAATTTAACTAAATACAGTCTTACAAACAATATGAACTGAATTAAACGAACAGTTTTTTTAAGCATTTGAGATGCTATGTCATTTAATAACATGTTAAATAATTAACTGAATAAATAGATATATTAATTAAAACAAACTAAGTTAATTAATTAAATAAAAATAACATATTTTGTAAATTGACCTTTAATCTAGAAAAGCTACTAATTCAAAAATGAGTGTTAATGCGAAGAAAAAAAAGTTTTAGTAAAATAAAGGTAAGAAAAATGTCAATATATCTACAAAAAATTTATTTACAGGATAAAATCAAATAAAAAATCCTTTTTAAACTTTCTTTTTATTTAATATTAACTCTATTTATTGGCATACCTGGTTTTGTGATGAAGCTTTTTAATATATGCAACCATGAAAGGATTAGAAATGCAGTGAAAACTTGATGGAATAAACATTTAGGATTTCTTCTGAAGCATTCTTTTATGAGAGACATTTTGAAATAACGAATAATTAAAATGTGTAAATGAGATATATGTATACGTATACTCGCAAAAGAATACTGTACTTTGTTCCACTTCGTTTTATTAATGTACCTTGCAAGCAGATTTTAAGTTGCAAGATTTGCTTCACTTAGACTTCTTGCTTCGAATTACAAATAAATAAATAAATAATAAAAAATTTTGATTCGATATTATGAAGACATTAGATTAGCCCAATCCTTCAAAATATTCATACCACAACAATGGAATGATAAGATTTGAGATCTATATTTATAGAATTATAAGAACTCTTAAGAGCATCCTTAATACTCACTAAAAAAGGTAACATACTAAAAATATGAAATAAGAAGATAAGGAAACAGAAATTTACAAAGCACTTTACTTGCTTCAATAGTTTAGGTTTATAACCTCACGCACGAATTTTATTTCGAAATTCAGGTTTTCGGAATAAAGTATAAGCATGCTTCTAAACCTTTCCTTTCAGAAAGTCAATTTTTTTCTATGATCCACTGTTAAGAACCTACTAATAAAACCCTTTTGCGCGAACACAAAATTGATTCCTTTTTTTCCGAACGACAACCGACCCAATAAAATGTACTCGCATGTACAGAAAATTGCTTTCCACTCGATAAAACCTATCGAAGGTAAATCCTAAATAGGGACAAGAACCTCAATTTCAGAGAATGCTTTACTTGAGCGAGTTTTTTTAAATTTTTTTTCTTCTTATTACGAATCTAATGCACGTTCGTATTGTTTTTACAGGACACAATACTCAATTCAATTATTTAGACCAGTAATTTCGAAAATCTTCATCCCTTCGCTCTTTTAACGCTTTATCAGCTTTTTCAATTTAGTTTCGGAATTGAAAGCTGCTTACCAATCATCTGGTTTATCATTGAGGAGTAAAGACGTTTGCTGCATAAGATGCGTTGGTTTAATCTATTTCAGAAAGGACAGTAATATTCTTGATTACGGAACGTATTCTTTTGCTTTAAAAAAATATTGTTTCATTACGAACGAATTTTGAAATAAATCTGTGTTTATAAATCTATTGAGGAAGAAAGAGAGTAATGTACTGGATACTTATTATTAAGACAGTGCTTCAGTCTTTCATTAAATTCAATTTCTATGTATGCCTTCCTCCAAAAAAATTTATCAATGCACAAGAATGCGTTTGAAATTATCTGTACTAGGGCCCCAACCTGAGCCTCGCTTCGTTTATCAAACTCTAACCCAACGCAATAATTTTATGTTTCTCAACGGTAAACTCATTGTTAAGCTAAAATTTAAAAAAAATTAAATTGTCACCATTAAAACTATTTTTGAGCACAAATTTAGTTTTCCATTCTATCGGAAGAAAATTTTAAATAGATTCCCGTTTTTATTGATAAAATTTAAATCTGATTCATGTTTATAATAATAGCATTTGAACCTGATTCTTTTTAACATTAAAAAATATAAACCTGATTTTCCGTGCCTATTAATAAAATTTTGACCTAAATTAACATTGAAACTATTACTATAATTTTGTTTTCTCGAAAATATTCATTATTTCGGTCACCATAGAAAATATATAATCTTGCCCCAAAAAATTTAACAATGCAAAAAAAAAAAAAAATTCTGATGTTTTTCCTTTGTTATTCATACTATTAAATTCATATGTTGATTGATCAATGTTTAACATAAATTTTATTAAAAAAATAAATGTTTCTCCTTTCCTGTATGTAACTCATTTCGAAGCATATTATTTTTTATACGTATTGTTTTCCATACATACACATACATGCTCCTCTTCACTCCGATTTGGAGCATAGGGCTTCTATCATAGCTTTCTATCTTACTCTATTTGTGGCCAGATATTTTGCGTCTCTCCATGTATTTCCTATTGTTTTCAATTCATTTACAACCATCATGAGCAAAGTATTATTAGGTATTCCTTTTTTCCTATTGCCCTGAGGTTTCCAATTAAAAATTGCTTTACTTTAACTTTTTTATGTTTATGTAGAACATGATGAATCCATTTTCATTTACGTTTATTAATTTCTAGATTAATCTGTTTGTTTTTTTTTTTGCTTCTCTAATAATTACAAATTTCAAGGAGACACGTGATAAGCAAGACACTTCTTAAACAGTTGCTAATAAATACTTGAAGTTTTTTCATGTTATTTTTACTGCAAAACCATGTCTTAAATCCATATAGTAGGGCAGATTTAACTTTCTTGAAACTTCTTGCTTTTGTTAATTTTTTTACGTTTTTGTTCTTAATGTTGCCCTAAAACATTTTATATTTATTGAAAAGAAAATAAGTTATAAAATTTCATAAAAATCTTTCTGCCAGCATAGTTAAATGTAATGTTTTAAATTCTCTGAGGGAAAAGCATTAGTGTATAGTTTGGGAATTATGAATTATTTTTATTACAAATTAGCACCTTATTGTTTCCTTTTTTTGCTTTTTTTTCTTGACTGATTTGCCTGATAAAGCAAAATATCTTGTTTTATTTGATAAATCGGTAATTACATCAAGTACTTTTATCCAGTTTTTGAGTAATTTTAATAACATTGCATTAAGAAAAACGCCCGTATTAGGAGTATAAGGCAACGTCCTTTGAACTTTTAAAAATAACTATGGATGCAATGAATACCGGGTAACATCTTGAGCTTCAGAGTAGGAAATACTGGAACTTGCATCTTAACTTGATCATTGATCCAGATTTTTATGTTTAATTAATCTCGGTTAATAGTACATTGAGATTACTAAACTTTATATTTTTCTTATTAAAGATAACAGCATAAAATATGATTCTATCCAGTTGTACTTCCAATTCCATCCAATTCTACTTGTTACACAAAGAAATTACCTTTAAATAATTCTAATAAATCTTAATTATATTAATTAAAAGTATAAATTACAATAAAACTTTATCCATTTGTTATTAATAAACACCACTGTATACAAAGCTTAGATAATGTGTGGCATTGTAAACATGCTGTTATTAATTTTAATTACATTACTAAATATAATTCGGATTTCTAAAACTTTAAATTGATGTTAAAAGTTCTTTATTTTTGTTAATAAAATATGTTCGAAAGTTATTTTCAACATAAATATGTATATAAGCATTCTCTTAAATATTTTAGTTCCACAAGCATTTTAACCAAAGATAAAGCATTCTATTTCTGTGAAATAGAGCAAATGCAACAATATTTGAAATTTAAGAATTTAAAATTAAATTTCATGAAATAAATTACGGGAATGTGACTTATAGACTGGAATATTCCATTGCAAATTGGAACCAACAATAGTTCATTGTCGTGCCATCTCATTTGAATATTTCTAACTCTTCGTGCAGAAACTTTTGTCACTGTGTCAGCCTGTTATTAATGATTCCTCTTCTCTCCGTCTGAATTCAGCCTGATTCAGAAGAATAGTTGCCAACAGCATATTACTTGTATATGACCGAAACTGCATATATTACTTGATTACCCATATTTCTTGGGTGTATCGTTTTGTTTAAAGAGTAAAATAAAACCTCCATAGTTTCACGTTTTTGTATTAAGTCTTATACTTTAAATATAATGAATGACATAATCAATGAATTACTTTTTTGATCACATAAAGTTAATGGAATAATTTGAAAATCATTAAATGCAGAGACTAAAATATTCAAGCAGAGAAATATTTTAAATTTTACATGTAAATTACATTAGCTTCAACATTTAAAAAAATGTTAATTTATAGATCAAATACAAATTTTTAAATGAAATGCTAGTTATTTTCTTTTTTAAGTAATTAGGCCACGCGAAAATGTTTAGGGATACAATTTTAAAAGTTATTAAAATTTCCATAATCTGAAAAAAAAATTAATTTATAATTTTTCTGTCTCGGAAAATAAAAGCAAATAAAATTTATATAAAAATGATGAATTTAGTTTGTACAAAAAAGAAATTATTTTGATAGTGATATAAATTGATATTGCTATATTTTATGGTTTTTGTTTAAGTCATCAAAAAATATTTAACCGTTAACCAATTCAGGTTAATTCATAGAGACTCCGTTGAATGTATGATTATAAATACGAAAAGGAGAGTTAATATAATCTTACTAAAATAACTTTTAAATCTTTATTTTTTTTAAAAATTTAGACTCATAATTAGTGAATAAGCCATAACATTTTAGTACTTCAATTTTTAAGAAATCATATATGTAAAAGAAAAAAATGATTATCAATTTAAAATGTATTTACAGTAGCTAATTATTTCAAGGAGCAATGTCTTTAATAATATACAAGTTAAAACTACAAGCAATACTAGAGAGGTGAATGATACATTATGAGGATTGCGCCTTCTAAGAAATTAAGAATCTAATTTCTTTGGAAGTATAAGTAAAGTTAATTATTGTTCCTTTAAATGCTAAGTAAATAATTTAGTGAATTTGATAATAGTAATATTCTGATTTAAGTGTTTATTTCTTATTTATTCTCGAAGTTACGAAATTCAGATATAAATTCGTAACTCACCCGTGTTATTTAGTAACAAGATCACCACTCGTAAAAATTGTATTTTGATATCATAAACTAACTTGTTGATGTTCAACAGTAAGTGGATTGACATACATTTTTGCATCTCTTTGGGTGTTTTGTATGTAACCTTAGATGTTTTGTACGTCCTGCTCATCGGGAAGACTGATTGTGCAGCTCATGGGAAACAAAAAAAATCTTTTTAGGGGGACAAGAAAAGTACTTAGTATTTATTTTAAATTTTGTATGCAACCTTTTGAATAGTTTGTGTTGCTTAGCCATTTAAGGTACGCACTTTAGTAATATTTCCATGTGTCATTTTAAAAAATGAAAGTATTACAACTTGACAATATTAATGTTTCAAATTTCAATGTTAATAAAATTACTATTTTTAAAATTTTCAGTAAAAATAAACATTTTAGTAAGTCAGAGTCAGCTTTGGCAGTTCACAAACAAAAATATTTTAGTACAATTTTCATTCATACTTCCTTACTTTTCCTTCGAATAAAATTTTTTAATAAGACTCAGATATCAGAAAATTCAGACATTTCCAGCTTAATGCAGTTCTTGCTTACAATGTTTAGATAAAATGAATTTAAAAAATGATAATATAGAAGATTATTATTGCTGTTACGATAAATTGAAACATTAATTAATATTTGAATTCTACATTCCAGGTTAAATTTAGAAAGAGGAGATGAAAATCAGCATAGCGTTCTGATAAGATAAAAATACATGTTTTTCGCATTATTTAAAATAAATTTCTGACTCGAAATTCTATCAACAGGAACAATTGTAGTTTTATAAACAACTTTTAAATAATAAAAACATTTTTACAATTTTTAAACAAATTTAGTCTAAATATCACGTCATTTGGTGATGTAATCAAAGTTAAGAGTTTAATTTCTAATAATTATGAATAGTTTTGAAACATTAAAAAATATGTGCACAAAAGAGTTTTTTATTTATTCAGAAACATTAAATGGGATTAAAACTATATATTAAAGGAAGCCGTCTTTCGAAACATCAAATTTCATTTTTATTCCCAAGTCTAGATTATTTATAAATAAATAAAAACATAATTGAAAAAAGAGGTCTCCAAGTATTTTTAATACCTGTATGATGTATACGAAGCTTAAAAAATATGAATAAAAAGAATTAGAATCATAAAAAGATCAGCGGCTGAAGTTGAATTTATACTCTGTTCCCAGTGTCAATTCTTATATATATATATGTGTGCTTCACTAAATAAGGATGAACATTTTATCCCTCTAAATGTATTAGAGGTTGAAAAAAAGGAGATAAAAAAGAATGTAGTAGTCGAAATTACAAGATTAATTTCCAACAATTATAAAAAAAGTTGAAACATTAAAAAATACATGTATAAAGAGTTTTGATTTCGTTTATTCAAAACAAAACAGTAAATTGGATGAAAACCAATTATTAATAATATAAACCATTTTTCGAAATAACCAATTAAATAAATTTAGTTTCTCCCGAAGCTTGCGTTTTTGTAAATATATAGAAAAATAATTTAAAAGAAATGTCTCCAAGTAATTTGAATATCTCAATTACGAATATAAATTTTGAAAAAAAAACAGCCGCAATTTTATCCTAGAATTACAAAAAAAAGAAGAAAAAAAAATCTCCGATTGAAGTTGAATCAATACTTTATTACTTTGAGTATAAATTCTACTATATATGCTTTACTAAATAAGAATGGGAATTATAACCCACTAAAGGTATTAAGAGATCAAAAAAGCGTGTCATGATTTTATTACTTTGAAGAAAAGGAGATTAAGAAAAATATTTAAATAAATGAATCATTTTAAATAAGTTCAATCAAATAGGATGTCAGTGTATTTTTGGTAAGACGCAATTAAGTTTAATTTTTTTATTTCCATTAGTCATAAAGGAAAAAGAAATTAACTGATGTATGAAATATAAAATTATTTAATACCAGATTTCCGCAATTTTAGATTTGATTTAAATTTATATTTGATTTGAACTAGATTTAAACTTGATTAGATTCAGAGTGACAAAATATTTATACTTTCTTTTTAATTACATATTTCTTTTTCTTTTTAAGTTAAAATTACTCACAAACACAGTTTTTAGTACTGATATGTTATACTTTAAACATATTAATTTTGAAAAGTATATTCATGAAACAGTAAAAATGTATTTTTTCCAGATTTTCAAACTAATTATGCCGCTAATTTAATTAGCAAGATAATTTACAGAGCATCAATACTGGATTGCAATTATATATTATAGCTTTCGGATAAATCTGACGTGTTTTTGAAAGATTTTTAGCAATAAAACGGAAAGAGTAAAAAGGATGTATAAAATGATGAATTTTTTAATTCATCAAATGATTTTTCTAAAAAAAGTAAAATATACAGAGAGTACCAGAGGGAAATAGAAAGCTTTGAAGTAAAGTAAATTGCCCAAATAAAACAAGGAATTATACTTTTTTATTTAAAAAAATGCGATTTCGTCAAATGTCATGAACTGTAACTTTAGGGAGACAAATAAATCAGAAAGATGTGCTGCATTAAGAATTAAAAAGTTTCTGTTACATGCTAATGAGAAAAATTAATACAGACATGAAACATGTTATCATTAAAGAAAATTGTAACATTTTATTATGGTATGGCATACTGCAAATGGTATGAAATGGCATACATTGACTTTTTCAATAAAAATGTATTCACTCTTTCCACTTGTGCAAATTACGTTGCGTTAAAATTTTCCTTTTTGTTCTCTATACAACCCTGTAACAAAAGCATTGCTGATCTCAAAAATAATCAGTAAGAACTCGGAGTCATTTACTCGGTATTTACAGACTGTAAAAAGTACCATCATTCATGGTGCCAGTACTTATTATCCTAAACATTTTTACCGGAACATGTTACGAAACAAAAAAACAGACAATTGTAATTTAAACCGTCATAATTACCGTAAAAGAGCTGAATCAGCCAATTAAAATAAATATTATTGCAAAAATTGTAGTATAATATTTTACGGATGATGCATCCAGAATGTTGGCATTTTATACCGTATTGGATCAAAAATTTTTCACAATGCAAGAAAATTTCGTTTATGATAAAATGTTTTGAAAAAATTTTAAAAATTGCAATAAAAAAATAAAAAAATTTTATCGTTAGTACGACATTTTTAAAAAAAAATTATAGTTATTGCTTTTTAGGTTGAAAAAGTATAAATGTTCCCAAAAATATATTAGTTGTCTCTACTTTTCTCTTATGAACATTTTATCAAGAATTTTGTACATAAAAGTTTCCCTGTTTTCGTTTTTGAAGCATTTTTATCTTTTTGTTCGCCACAGTCAACTTAAAGAAATGCCAGTATAATAAGACTGTAAAACTTTGTTGTAGAACTTCACACTAAGTGGGAAAAGAGCTGCTTACAAGATTTTTAAAATTGAAATAAGGCACCCTACCTTTGAAATCTAAACCTTGTTAGCAATATCCGAGTATAATGTTTTTTAACACAAATATTTTTAATCAGGCATAAATCTCGGGTGCCATTTTGCGACCCCGTGCAATATATATTATAATCTATAAATTCTGATTAGTAAAAAAACTAGACACTTTTTTTATCCCTTTTATTAATAGCTGAGTTTTTTCCTCCTTATTTAACTTTTTGAATAATTTGAAGATTTTTCTAGCATTTTCTCGCACCAATGGACATTTAATAAATTACTGGGGTCAAAGAATGACCCTGCCAGTCTTTAAATTTGTTAATTAAATCATTTTAATTCTATTGACTGCCAAGTTGAGTGTATTTTTTTCGTTACAAATAAAATTGATTTATATTTTTTTAGAATGTTCATAAGAGTTTTACTGCAGTAAGTGGAAGATCTTCTTTGCTATCTAACAAAATTTCATCAATTTGTTGCGTATAAAAACCTACGACGTTATCTAATTATGTACGAAAATTAAAAACCTGATGTGTTACTTAGTGATCAACACCAGTAAAAGTGCGGTTAATTCGCGTTTTAATCAGGAACTACAAGTTCAAATATTAAAACTTTTTTGCCCGCAATTACCAAAATACAAAATAAAAACTTTCTGAAAAGAAAGTTTTAATCGAGAATTACTCGAACTAACGAATTGCCCTCAATTTTTTTCCCATGGAGCAATTAATTTCTGTGTGTAACTGTTGTCTCTGTGAAAACAAAATATAAATACTAAATGCCTTTATATCTGCATTAAAACTTATATATGCATTAAAACATTATAATTATATACTAATTATCAAATAAGTAAATATTATCATGTATTGTAATTTAATAGCAAAAAGTTTTGTTAAAAAGTTACGCAACAAAAAAGTTTGTGCTAAAAAGTTGTTGAAAAGTTTAAATAGTTAAACAACAAATATGCAGCATCTAAGACTCAAAAGTGTTATATTTCCAAAGAAAATTATACTTTTTTTAGCGGCATATAACTGAATTTCATTTGAACCATTACATAACCCGCTTCACGTCCTAACGTTCGTCAAGGTGGCACGCTTCCTCAAGGGTTAAAATTTCCTTTTTATGGATTTGACAAAACTAATTAGTATTAACTTAGACTTTCTTGCTTAATTACTGTTTTTGATGTCCTGATTATGAATATTTCAGACATTTAGATTGGAAATCCAACAAGTTTTCTATTGGTTCCCCATCATAAATACTGTCCAAAACTCGAGATCATTACTAAATTGAAGAAAAATTGATTTAATGTCACAGCATAGTTATGCAACTTGCTAAATCTCTTGCCTGAACAAGTGTAAATAAATGTAATCACTATTCGTTTACTTTAGAGAGAGAAAGTAATATATCTTACACGTTGATGTGCTGTATGATAAATGTCAGTGCTAAATGTCTGTTAGAAAAGAGGTACTTTTAGTATTAAAAATTATTATGTTAAGTATTAAAAAAAATAAAAACTAACTTTATACATTATGTTCATAAATTGAATTTTAACTGCATACTTTAAATTTATCATTAAATTTAAATTTACTCACACTTCAATGTATTCTGTTTGCATAAGTTTCTCCAATTACGCATTTTGAAGAGAGTGCAACGAGATTTTTTGTGTGAATATTTTGCCTAATATATTTTAGTTATAAATAAATTGCTGCATTTTTTTCTATGTTTTAATTTTAATAGTAATTTGTGTGATGAGAAAATCTCTAAAATACTCTAAAGAGTTGATTTTACTTTTTATTTGATCTAAAATCCTACTTCCCTTTAGCTACTTTTTCATAAGAATGATGCTTTCTAAAAAATATTTATTAGTTATTAAGAAAAACAATAATTGAAGTTCATTTATTTGAAAAGCTTTTAATTTATAACGTCATTAACAAGATGTATAATAAAAAAAAGTATTCTTATTTGTCGCAAAGACATAAAAGCTAAAATAAAAATAATGCAAGCATTGTTAACATGTTTTCAAAATATTTAAATTTCACGTAAGTACTCCCCTATGATTTATAATAGGCATGAATTGTTTATTTATTGTAAGTTTGAATTGTTTACTTGTCACATTTTAAAAACGCATTTTACTTTTTAATTTTAATCATCAAGTAAAAGCCCTGAAAATAATTTTGCAAATTTGAATCCTGCTGCTCGTAAAAAATATAAGAAAAATAAAAGAGATACTTTACTAAGATAAATGAAAAATATTATCTTCTTGAAAATGATAATTACATTTTGATTGTTTACTGTAAAACAATTCAGTAAAAAAAATCTGTTTGAACAAGCAAAATATTTCATAGCTAGCTTATGTTGCATATTTTTAAAGCACATTACAAAATATCATGAGTTTATTTATTTATTTTTCTAATTGTAGAAAATAAATTATGCTGTTGAATTTTTAGATTTTTAAAAAATAAGCTTATAAAAAATTATTTGACTTATACCATTTCAAACAAATTTTTATATTTTTCAGCTTTTGTTTATTTCAAATAGCTAGTTTAACATTTTTGTTTAATTAAAAACACTAAAATGTAACACTTTTTGTTAAATATAGAAAAATAGAGATAATCAGACTTTGAGAATATAATAACGGGAAAAAATATCTAAGCAGAGGATAAGTGCAAAATTATCAAAACATTATATTTCATTTTCACTTTATTTAATTTTAATTATTTGTGTAAAAAATATTGAGTGAATATATTTTATTTCAATTCATATATATTAATTTTTATTTAATATATTAATTTCAATTTTAATTTTTTTTGGATAGTAATTTTCGTAGAAGTTTCTACGGCCTCAGAAACCAACTGAAATCCAAGTTCATCAGTGTGAAGACAAAGTTAAACATCTACAAAACTTTAATCAGGCCTATAGCTANCCTGAATGATATTCATTTCTGACATCGAAAAGCATGCTAAATAGTATTTCACATAAATTATAAATGTATAAAAATCGAAGTATAAATCAAACTATTTTCAAAAAGATTTATTAAAAACTTGCATGCCTCTTTTAACTCAATATACTTTATTATTAAAAAAGAATTATATGTATAGCTAATTTATGACTTAAAAGGTATTGATGATAATCCAAGACAAAAAATATATATATTTTTGTGAAATAGTATTGTATCAAAACTACAGTCGTCTTTATGTCTTTTTTTTACCCAAATCTAGTTTTTTCAGCACTTCATATTTCGTTTTTATTTCTCAAACTCAGGGTGGATAAAAAAATTGGTAAAATCTCTTTTCAAACATATCTTTTGCAAAAGTATTTTTAGGTGCTATATTTTCTTTCAAGCCTTAAACTACTTCCAAGTTTTGCGAGTAAGGACTTCTTCAATTTCCTTTTGAAACATTTCTGTGGAAAAATGTGTAATTTAAACTTCATATTTTTTTTATAATTCTCATTCACCTCAAAATCTTTCAAACGAAAGATAGGACATTCTACATGACTTTCGTACAATATACTAGTCAATAAATTGCACTATTTCCAACATTTAAACTAATTTAAGCATGCCACAAACGTTGTAAACTTACTTGGCAAAAATGATCAAAAATTAAAACTAAAACAATACTTACTTGGCAGCGAAGGGCTTTTGGTTAAGGTATTTTTCGTTCGATATGCTTCTTTTTCATTAAAAATAATTTGAAATAATTCAGCATGCAACAAAGACTACATAAAGTATCTCACAGGAAATTTTCAAGTCAGAATAAAGTGAAAGATTTTATAAAAGTTCCTATTTAAAAATGTTGGAAAATGAGATCCATGCTGTGCCTTGGACGTGAACAATGCTAGGAAAATATGCGAGAACTTTAATGCCTTTAATGCAATTAATAATAATAAAATAATTCCAACATAATTAATAAAGTTAAAATAATTCCAATTTTTTATTTACTAATTATTATTTGTTGCCCTTTCAGGTGGATTTACCTTATTAAATTAAGTAAACACGTTAACCAAAAACAATAAAACATTGGAATTAAGATTAAGTGTATTCAACTTCAGTTGTCATGATGCTATTTTCGTAGTCACCTCAAATTTAATGCTAATACTTCCCTTAGAGGGCCTATTTCTACATTATCTAAATTAAAATTGCTCAGTCTTGGTTTTCAGTTTTAATGATTATCAAATATACAAATATAATACTTAGAACTTATATTACTATATGTGGTACTAATGGCATACTCTCCAACATTTGAGTTTTGTTTTTCACTGATAGCAAACTAAAGCCTAAATTTTAAAAATAAATAAGCATTTTAAGGGTCAAGACAGACTATAGGGCATAACCAATTCTCTATCCGAACTTTTAAACATTGTTTAAAATATTTATAAATTGAGGGGGAAAAAATTCTTTTAATTCTAATTTATTAAAATATTAATATATTGTCTTTGATACCACTAGAAAAATATATTTTCTGAAACTATGAAAAATCTGTAATTAAATTTCTTACTAAAACTGTACCGATTACTATAATACCAATAGTATGTTTTAACAAAACTAATTAGGCATCATTTGTGTTAATGTTTGTATAGCGATTTATTAGGTTGCCCTAAGCAAGTAAATAGTTTTTCTTAATAAACTTTACTTATTAGTATGTAGCTTTCTTTTCCATCTTATATATATTGTCTTAATTAGTAAAGCATTATTGCCATTAATGATATTATGGCAGTTTTTGCGTTTCTCCTAAGCAAATTAATACCACTTTTCTAATTTTTAGTACAAATTTATCACTCAATACGTATCTAATTTTTGTAATTTCAGTTACTGTTGATTTTAAATTATTTAGTGTTTCAAGGTACGTTTAAAAAATTACTACAAACAAAGTGAACGCACGCTCTCATATAACTTTAGTATAGAGCCCCTGAATTAATTAAATTTTGTAAACATACTCCCATTAACTTTTCTACAATAGAAACTAATTATTTCAAGAATTTAACTATGGAATTTTAAATTAAAAAAAAATTATGAATCCAAGAATGCATGAAAGATTGCATATTAAATAGATTTCTTATAATAAATGCAAGCTAACAGTTTGAAATTTAAACGATATGTTACCATAAGTAAATAAAAAATAAATGAATCTGATATATTAGTGAATCAGAATGAAATACTATTAGAACATGTAAATATTTATTTTTAAAAAAACAAAAGGAAATACTTAAAAGTGAATACAAAACTTGGCTATTCTAGGATATGTTTGTCAAATTCAGTCAATCTTTTGACTTTATTTATTTGTTCGTAAATTTTTCCGCAAAAAACTGTTTGTACTTTTCACCGTAATTTTATCGTACATTTTCAAAAATGTATATGGAAATACTTTAGAAATAAAATTATATGATTGTTTTGTTATCATAAGAGTTGCTACGTATGGATATTTTTATGGAAATTTTTTTAATGATGAAAATATAAAAATCGTTAATAAGGGAATTATTATATGATTGGATTCTGTGTTTAATACCTGTGAGGAATTTACTATTAATTTAGCTATTTATTGGCTATCTAAGCTTTAAATCAGCCAATTATGAATAAAGAGTAAACAATAACCGAAGTTTATTAATAAGATAGACACCAAATTTTTTGGAAATTTGATTTAATAAATGAAACTTAAATACAAAAAATAAGAAAGAAAATTTAAGTTTCGTTAAAATCTGTTCTAAAATAGAGCATTGGAGAAATAGACATAACAGTTTAAAAACAATAATTTGTCCAGTTTTTTAAAAGATTTTATCCCATTTTATTGTATTCTATGAAACCATTAACATAATATAAAAAAATATACATAATGTGCATTGTTTTCTAAAACTTCACTTCTTTAATAATAGAGCAACCTTGAGTAAAAATAGAGTACCTTTACAAATAATATAGGTACTAGGCATAGGTACTATACTCTAGATCAAAGTATCTATTTACGTTTAAAAATAATAAGTTTTAGCACATGAAACTCTGATAAAACACTAATTATTACATTCGTATATTAATCTGATGAAAGCATAATGAAGAACTTAAATCGAAGTACAGCTGCTACATTTCGTTACTAATTTTCCAGAGCAAAAATTTTATTATTTTTTATTCTATCAACGCCCAATTACGAACAGAATAGTTCCTGTCGATAGGAGAAGTAGAACACCTGCACTGAGAGAGAGAGAGAGTTGATCGAGAGTTTATTTTGTTCAATTCTGATATATATCTCTCGTTAAGTGAAAGTGACTTGCAATCAATTTCTACTGCTCACATTTTGTGAAGAGTCATTCAAGTGCGTGGAACATTTTATTAGTTTAATCCTGTGGGGAGAGTAGTTACAGACCATGTCAACCTTCATCTATGAAAAGGTACCCCGACATAGAGTCGAGTTAACATGTCTTATATACTAGTGAATTGTAGTTGTAATTTTGTAGTGGTAGATACGCTACAGTACTCCCCCACCAGAATTATAGCTATGATAGAATTCGATGAATGGATGCCACTAGTTGATTCATTGCTGTTTTGTGCGAAGCCGGGAGAGCTGTATTAAGATCACCGTATTTTTTTGAGTGCTGAATGTGAGAGGTGTATTAACTTCACGGTCGTAGTCGCTCCTGTGTTGCCGTTAGCAGTCGAGTGTATGCAAGCCAACGTTGTGTGTGATCGAGATGAGACTGAGTAGCAACTGCGTGAGGAGGTGGATAATGATGCAGTCACAAGTAGCAAGTCAACTGTTCAATGTGGACCATCCAACGAAGTAGGCGTTACTGCCGATGTAGGCGTATCCAGATCAAAGTGGGCGTTTTTGCCAAGGTAGGCGTGTTCACATCACGTCCGAAGGTCACCAATGTGGGGGCGGAGAAATCGACCATGTCAACCGTCATCTATGAAAAGGTACCCCGACATAGAGTCGAGTTAACATGTCTTATATACTAGTGAATTGTAGTTGTAATTTTGTAGTGGTAGATACGCTACAATCCTGCAAGAAGAATACATAGAAAGTATTTGTTTGGTGTTTTGATTTAAAAGAAATGCTTAAAAAATTAATATACGTTTTTAAAAATAAATGTATTTTATACCTTTATGCCATGTCACAAAAACTGTAAAAATATTAAATGTGAAAGAATATCGATTGGAGAAAAGTGTAATGCTAGATAAATGTCAAGTTAGATAAGCGTAACTTTTGTTGTCAGGACTAATGAATTGATATATTTTGTTTTGGCTATATTAATACACTATTTTAAAGCAATATTTTGCAGATATAATTGTTCGAGCTCTAGCCGAAAATGCCTCTTCTTCGTTATTTTGTTTTTGTTGCCTTTTTTTAAAATTTCAAAATTTTTTATCATTTTAAAATTTCTAAATTTTTCATTTCTTTTAAGTTTCAGAATTTTTTATTTTTTTAAAAATATTTTTTCTTTTAAAAGATACTTTTCCTTATTTTATTCCTTTCTTTGTTTTTTGTTTTCTATGATTAGAAAATTAAAAGTACAAACTTGTGTAGAATAATGCTTAGAGAGTACGATGGAATAAAAAAAAATTAACATTTGATAATAAGTTTAAGAATTATAATAACTTAAAACATATTAACAAATTATTCTCACATGAAATTATAATATTTATATGTATTCTTAAAAAAGTATCTTTTTAATTAATAAAAAAATATCGATGTTTAAAAAATAACTTTGGTGAATGAGAACTAGTTACGGTGTTTCGTGAATAGAGCGAGTAGGTAACGAAGCCTTCTAGCATGAAAAAAAAATTGAGAGTAGACTGAGAAAAAAGTAACTTATTCTGCTTACGTAATATATCCTATAAATATATTATATATCCTATATAATAGATTATATATCCTATATCCCATATATATCCTTTCCATCATGTATCTCTTTGTTGGAATTCAAAGCACATTACTCCCTTCATCACTTTTCCTCCAGTAAATTGAAAACTTTTATTTTCTGTTGAGCGTGTCCAAATTTAGTTACACATTTTGAAAACATGCATACCCTTATAAGTAAAACTCCTCTCGTCTCTAGTTTCTGTCTTAATCGCAGCTGTTTATGATCTGCGACATGCTTATGCTTCATGTCTACAGATTGTTTATTTTCTAAAAGTACTTCGGTATTAATTCAGTTATCTAATATTTTTAATCATGGCAACACTCTTGTGATTTGCAATCAATTCATAATGCTCGCCTGCATTTTTTAAGTTCTGGTGAAAAATGCCGAAGATGATATTTGTAAATAAAAATTTATGGTATATGTATGAAATAAAAAATATTGTAATTCACTCCAACACTGAGAAAAAAAGTATGGTCATAACTACCAGACATGCTACAACCAAAATAAGTGTTACTACCAAACTTACAGTGTTTCTAGATCTATCGGGGCAGCAACATGCTCTGCTGTGCTACTGAAGCACTTTTGCAATGACTTCGATAAATTTAACAATAAAATGTGCTTTTGAAATAACAAAAATTTAGTAAATGTGGAAACAGGCAAACAGTTAATAAATGGACTGAAAAATTATCAAATGAATGGTTTAAATACCGAATATTTAGGAATTATTATCCAGAATAATGTATTTTTCTCTTTTTTTTATACCTGAAATGGCAATTTCTGGCAATCTGACAAATTTCTTGTTATCTGACTATGGTAATTTTACCAGAATATTTTTTCTATGAATAAGTGTATATTTGTTTTAATTTATAAACAGAAAGTAATATTAATTCTGATCGCAAATACGGAAGTATTTGAAAGTTAAGGAGATAGTTTGATTGTAGTTGACGGAAAAACTAATTATACAACTTAAATGAATTTTTTCATTTCCTTACCGGTGTTAGAGTTGAGAGTCTATAATCGTATATTCAACACCCAATCTTGTTATTTTTACATTAAAAACTAGAGCATTTTTTGACCAAGCAAGCATAGGGCAAGACTATAGCAGTGAAATCGATCCACATATGAATAACAAAGGGAGGAAATCTTCTTCAGTAAAATAGATGGCAAAATGATTCATCGACCTTGGAGTTATAGTAGTAGTAGTTAGATATTTTTCTTGTTGGATAATTTTGATTAAACTCTGAACTATAATCTGCTTTTCGTATTATTTGGAGATCAGAGTGAAATTAGCATTAATAATTAACTGCGATAATTAAAAACAGATATATGAAACCATTTGTTAAATCAACACTTTGACATTTTCTAATTTTTAGATATGTATTTACCTCAAGTTTGCTGGTTCATATTACTTTTTTTTCGCTTTCCAATGGTCGCTGGTTCATATTACTTTTTTTCGCAATTCAATCAGGTTTGAATACCATCAATGGCTGGTCAAGACGAATTTTGCATCCGGATTGCACAAACCACAGTACTGAGGTAAAATATCTTCAGTGGTTGACGGATCATTGGATAGAGCCCTATTGCTTTCGGGTTAACCATCGGAGGTTTTAGTAGTTTTCATCACCATGTAATGCAAATGCTGGTTAGTTCCATGATAAAGCCCTCCACGAAGGCAAGTTAAAAAGTTTAAGGCTATGGAGTAGAGCATTAGAAGTCGTAAACCCAAAAGCTTGGGTCGGCTGTTCAACGGCGGTTATAAAATTTGCTGCCCTAATACTAAGTTTAAGGAACCTGCTTTTGAAGCATAATCTGAATTCCAGCAATGATCAAAAGTATAATTTTTTGGGGAATACTTTCTAAAATTAGCAAATTTATAAAAGCTATTTTTTTTCTTTCTAAAACTAGTTGTAGACTTTCGATTAGTTTTTTTTCGAAAACATAAACATCTTTCAAGAAACTATATGTCTTATAAATATATATATATATATATATAAGAACTTGTTTTTTTCTTGGTGCTCTTCGCACTATTGACAGGTTTTATTATTGTTAGATTAATAAAATTTTAGAAATCTCTAGATCACTAATCTCATGTATCCTTGCCAGCTGATGACAAGATTATATCCATTCGTGGTTATTTTTCTAATCAAAATTAATTTTTAAATTGATTTTCTTAAAAATTCGTATAATATTATATTTTCTTATTTCTAATTTTTTTTAATTCCTTATTCTTTTTTTTTTCTACTTTTATTTCACATTATTGATCCTATGTACAGTGTAAAAAAATATGGACCACCCTGAATGAAATTTGATTTTATGATTCTTAAAATTCTGGGACTCAATCTTAATGGTTCTAGGGGGCAACCTCAAATATGCGAATTGATAAGTGCAGACGATATTTTAAGTTACGGAATCAGACACAAAAGCTTACTTTCTCTGAATAAACATATCTTTTTTTTGACGGATTTGAATTTCTGACCAAAATTTTTCTAATCAAAATTAAATTTTAAAGCTAGTTTACAATCAAAATTAGTTTTCAAATTGAGTTTTTTAAAAATTCATATATTTTTATTTTTTTTCCCTTTCCAATTGTTTTTGACTTTTTTATTCTTTATTCTTTTTTTTTTCTACTTTCATTTCACATTATTGATCCTATGTACAGTGCATAAAAATAGTCTCAATATATTGTGTACATTTAAGTATACTAGATGAATACCAGTTCTTTGCAGTGAGAGAATAAGCGATGGAAGGAAGGAATCAATAAATCAGCACTGAACAGCACTAAGAAATTATGCTTATACCGACACTATCATTAAAACTAAAATAATTCAATTAATTTTAATATTGTTATTTACTGCCTTTTAAGGGAGCTTTAGTTTACTAACTTAACCAGAACACTTTTCTGGTAGTTTATCTCTTCAGAATAAAGATTAAATAAAAATTAACTGCATTCAGTGTCACTTGACATGACGTTATTACTTGTGGCGATCTCATGATATTCATAATTTAAAACTATCAAGTAATTTTCTACGGTACTTATTACTTTCAAGTAGTCGTAAGACAATTACTTCTGTATATGTATTAAAACTGCTGTATTAACTTGTCTGTATTAAATCTGCTCAGTATTGGTGCAGTTTCAGTAATTACCAGGAATCTCAAGGTAATACTTAATACATACCTATTTCATATCCGCCAACA
The DNA here is from genome assembly GCF_043381705.1 of Parasteatoda tepidariorum. NCBI lineage: Eukaryota > Metazoa > Arthropoda > Arachnida > Araneae > Theridiidae > Parasteatoda > Parasteatoda tepidariorum. The sequence continues at coordinate 22,822,200 of NC_092206.1, forward strand.
TATGAGTTTTGTGGGAAGTACATTTTTCAGTAGTAGCAAACTAAAGTCTAAATTTTAAAGCAAATATAATTCTTATAAGACCTAGATAAGGAATTTTGAGCATGACTACTTCTCCAGCTGACTTTAAATACACTGTTTAAAATATTTATAAGTAATGTTGAAAAATGTTTTTTTTAAATTCTAATTCATTAAAATATTTATAAACTTTTCTTATTACCACTAGGAAAATAGTTTGTGAAATTACGGAAAATCCGTAGTGGAATTCTTTATTAAAACTACAACAAATACCATAATGTCAGTAGAATGCATTAATAAAATTAATTAAGCGTCATCTGAGTCAATATTAGTATGGCAATTTTCTACATTTACCCTAAACAAACAAAGACCTTTTCCCCATTAATTTTGGTTTGTAGCACTTAGTTTATTTTGTTTCAATTCAATTAATTTATAATTTTGTTCATTTATTATAATATCAGACATGAAAAAATACTTTTGTTGAATGAACAAGATATTTTTTTGTATTTTTTCCTCGATTATTTAACTTCAAAATATGGGGTTAACCACAATCTGGGAAAATATGTCTTATTCTTGTTTTTTCTCCTTAGGCATGAGATAAATTAGGCTGATAAAATATAATTCTGGCCTACTTAAGCATTTTCGAGTTTATGGTTCTCGGCATTCAGAACATGGTAAAACAAGACATTATTTTCAAATAAAAATCAAGACATTTGCTTACTAGTTAATATGTTCCTTTCATTGTTTTGTTCACTTGCCTNATGCGTTTAGCAAGAATTGTTCCACGACATAATTGCAGGATATACAATTTTTTTACAACAATCCCCTTGATTGTATATTTGGCTAAGGAGGGATTGAAAAATGTGGTGTGAGACTTTGTTACCATAAAAACAACAATTTCAAAATTTTTCACATGAAGTTTTAAATATATTGGAATTTTTGTGCTATTTTTCACGATATTGGAGATGTTCAACAAATGCTTTTTATCAATAAATTTTTAATTTTAAGGTCTTAATTTTTTCATTATTTTTTACACGCTTAATATGATGTATTCTAACATCCGCGTAAATATTTCTTAAATCAGAGTTGTTGAGTTACAAAGGGTTGATGTAATGAGTTGGAAGATGAAAATAGCTTTATTTATAAAAATTACTTTTTAACTTTATATTCAATAAATTTGATTTTTAATTAATCATGAAATAAAATAAAAAATAACTTTATCAATTTTATTCCTGCACTTACACCTATTTTAACATACCTTTTAAACATATTTGAACTTTATCTAAGATTTATTTCTTTTGCCATTAACCAAGCAAAGATTTTATTTTTAGTATTATGCAACTGAAATGTTTACTAATTTATATACGGTGGAAAAAAATTTGGTAACATTATTGTACTGTATGGTAATGATAATTCCGGTGAAATAACCAAAATTCTGGCACTGAACCGAAATACGGAGCAGTTAAACCATTCATTTAGTAATGTTTTAATTCATATGGCAAAAGTTTTACTAAAATTATAGTTTTCAAAATTATAGCTCTTATTACCACACATTTAGTAAAAAATTCAAATTTGAAAAGTAAATTTAACCAAATCAAAGGTTTTCTTTTACCATATTTTAAGGCATCTTGATTAAATTACATATTTTAATTTATTTACCAAATTTTATCATAGATTATTAATTCATATTTTATTGCTAATTTTAGGAAAATCATTACAAAAATGCTATAGTAAAAATTACCTAGCCCTTAGGGGTTTTTCCAGAGCCATAATTACGTTAATTTTTACCATAATATATATATATATATATATATATATATACATACACGTTTATACGTTCGTGAGAGTTGAAATCCTGTTGGCCGAAGACATCCCGTGTAGTACATGGTGACTTGCTCATGTTAAATCCGTCTGGTCACAAAGTCTTCTATGTTCCCATAGCAAATTATATCTCTGAGGGTACTGAATAGGGGATTTATCGTTCTCTAGTTCAGGTTAAAATTTCGATCTGTTTCTGAAAGAATGGATGTATAAATGACTCATTCCAATAAACGTGTGTGACGTATGGGTGTGCAGAAATTGAATTCTTGGCCATAGAAGTTTCCTCTGGAAAAACAACGAAATCGAACCCCTTTCATTATGGCCTACAGCAACAACAATCAATAACCAATACATTCATTCCGTAACTTGCTTCAGCCTATTATTCTAACATCTACATATCACTTGCAGTTTCATTTTCCTGATGGACAGAGGAGACCTATAGGGCTTGACCAACACCTTCTATTATTGAATGCTTCTACATTATTTCTTATCGGTAGTTCACTATAGGTAGTACCATTATGAAGGTAAACCTGTTGTACGAAAGAGCCATTTAATAGAAAATCTAGTAAAAATAAAAAAAGTGGTAGCAAATATATGACTAAAAATTTGTTTAAGTTTAGAATATGTTTGGATAGTCTTTTTTACTAGTCAATCACCACAGATCAAATTCTCAAATATATATGATACATTTCTCTCAATTACGTTTAAAATAGAATTTGGGTTCATGCTCACAACTGGTTCACTTTTCAAATAGAACCTTTGTTTAAGAATTTTTTTCTCGCTGAGTAATTCACATGCATATTTTTTATATTTTTTTTATCGACTGTTGAAAGTTTTTCGTTTAATTAGAAATTTTCACAGAAGGTTCGAAATGTAAATTGTTTGTTTAGAAATTGCCTAAATGTAATCAAAATCGCTTTTTTTACTTCAAATGAAAATAATTTCAGAAAAAAAATAATTTTTCAAGTCGAGAAATTTAAAAATATTGAATATACAAAACAATTGTTCTGTCTTCATATAGTCGCAAACAAATATTTAAAAAATTGATTTAGACCGATTTTACAGTTGTTTATTTAAAGAGGTCCCAAAATGGGAGACTTGGCATTCTGTGACTAACACCATCCTCAACACATTTACATAAAGGCAAATATTTATGGATTCTTTTTCGTCCTACTTAGTACCCTCTCTTTTGTTGTTGAAGGTCAAATATTATCAGTGCAGGTGTTGAATTGCTCATTGTGATCCCTCCCATTATCCATTCTGTCACATAGAATGTTTCAAACTGTAAGATAAAAAAAAAATTCTCTGTATTTTGATCTAATCGTTCGGTGAGTGTGGTTCTTTTTTTCTAAGGAACTTTTTAAAAGTGGCTCGCAGGTTTTTAACTGTGCAGCAAGCATTGATTATATGGAAACATTAGATACTGATAAATTCTCAGGTCATAAATGTAGTTTTACGTGCTTGTAGTATTATCTCTGCGTTACAACAAAGAGTGTTAGTGTTGTAAAATGGAAAGACAATAAAATTGTATTCCTGGCATAAAATCTTGAGGGAATTGAACCAATAGGACGTGTAAAACGTTGGTGCCAAAAGTCCAGGAAGAAAACGGATTTACCTCAACCTGGAATAGTTGCCTCATATAATCGGAACATTGGTGGTGTTGATATTCTTGACCGATTTCAGTTCTTTCAGACCAAAAATAAATTGTAAAAAGTGGTGGTGGCCCTTTTTTTACCAACATTCTTAACATGGCTGTGGTAACAGCATGGAGGGTTCATCGTGAGGTTAATGTACAGATGTCAAAATTAAAATTTCTTCGCGATGTAGTAATGGGACGGACCGGAGACTTTGCCTAATGGACTTGGACCACTTGGGCAAGTAAATGCCAACATTCGATTTGATGGAGTTAATCACTTAATTACACAGGCTGGTAAGCAGTTAAAATATAAGTTGTGTAAAAAGAACACTCCTTTGTGTTGTGAAAAATGTAAAGTAATGCTTCACAAAAAGTGTACAATTTTGTTTCATACAAAAATGTAGAACAGGCAAATTTGAAGAATAATAATAAAACTGGTAAAAATATTTATGAACTATTTTGCTTCTTCGTTCAAGCATGTTTATTTCAAATTTAACTTTATTGATCCCATTAAAATAGATTTGACGATTTTTATCAAAATATATACAAATAATAAAACTAAACGTTTAACTTGTAGCGTAGTGTGTAAGTGAGCTATGTTAGTCCCATTAAACGCCAAGTCTCCCATTTTGGAACCCTATTATAGCTTTTAACCAATTACATTTTTTTAAAAAAATTAAAGCTCATATGATTAGAAATGTCTATTACACCTTAAAACATACCAAAATTCCAATTTTTTATCAACGGTTTATATGGCGGCGTTTAATGGGTTAAACAAAACTGTGCGAAGGAGGAAATGGTTTGAGACTGAAGCCCCACCCTCCCTGTTTTTCTTCAGAACTATTTTATTGTTTTAAAACATATTTTATTTGGAAAAGCTAATTTCTTTGAAAATGAGTATCCTATCAGTAGAAATAAAATATATTCTTTTGTTATTAATCCAAAATAACGCTTCATTTAGTTATTTACCACTTGAATATAATTGTTTTTCTTTATTATTGTGATAAGAAATATAGAAAAAAGTTAATAATTATTTTCTTCAACGATTACTAAACTTAATCAATAAACTTCTTCAAGCACTGTATTCCACCAACAACAACTTCAACAGAAGGTAATCAACATCTACAGGAAAAATAATCGAATTATTTTTTACCTAGAACAGCTTCAATAAATTTTCTTCTCAGGGCTATTGTTATTACGGATAATAGTTATGATTATCTTCCATATTAGAAATATTTATTTCAATTTCTAAAATATCTGACAGAATTAAAGTAGTCAGAATTAAATAAAAATTCAGTTGAAGTATTTTCGTTATTTAAATCTGAGCAGAAGATTGGAAATGACATAATTTCACGTGAGCGCAATTACATCTTTATATCATAATTGGTAATTTCATTTATCTGCCAAGCTATAAATTTCAATCTAATTTCTCAGCAAAATTTAACGTAGTTATATAATCTACTTAAATTCCTCGTTTTAAAATTGTATTCCCTAGAAGAAATGCAGTTCTTCTTTTATAAAATGATGAATTGCTCAATTGAAGAGAGATTTAAAAGTCTCTGATGGAATTAAGTAATAGAGTCAGTTTCCTGTCACGAAACTTAATTCGTGAGGTAACAGTTTTAAAAAGTATAAAAAAGATTTGCATTTAACATTTTCAATTAGCGTAATGGAATAAGATATATTTTCTTTTCCTTTCCAGAAGCAATTATGATACACTAATGGAATAATATTGCCAAGTACAGAAACATACTGCTCACAGTTTAAAGCCTATACAATTTATGATATCGGAGTTTCTTACTATAGTAATTTCTGAGACAAAGCATTGATTTAAAACAAATACTCAACTGATATAAAAAGTTTAATCTAATAGGGTTGAGTTGATCTTATAAATTATTTTAAACTTATTGCATTAACAACTAATTTCGCTTATATAATGCTCAACTTTATATCACGTTTCACATTATATTTTATGTACACAAATTTTAAGGGAATACAGTCTTGATAAAAGTGTTTTTCTAATAATCGGGTTTTTATTTTCACGTGCTAATGGATAATTTAAACGGTTTGGAAGATGCTAAATCATTGGTATACAAATTATTAAATTAAGTTAATGAAACACAAAAGCATATTTTCCCTGAATAAAAATGCTATTTTCTTGGCAGCATTAGATTCTTGACGTTCAAAACTTGGAGGATCTCCGCAATTTGGAAAATATGGTATAACCAATTTTTGTACACATGTTGTCAAAGCGTATTTACGTGGCACATATGGTTTTCAAAATGGCTTTCTCCTATTATATCTATATATGAGCCGTTTTTATCTGTAGTATATATATATATATATATATAAATTGAATAATGTTATAAACTGATAAAAATATAGTTAACGCACTAATGAAAATTGAAACTGCCAACATCAACTTCTAAGAATTACGAAAATATGTGTTACTCGAATCAAAGTGTAAGTTACGGCCTTGAAAAAGGTTTTTCCTCGAATCTTGCAAAATTGTGTGTTAATTTTTGTGTTTTAAGGATGTAGCCATAAAACCTGTGTCTGTTCTTGTGATAGGTTAAATGCTAAAAAGTCATATTTTATTGTTTTTATGTAATAATTAAAAATGTTGACTTCAGTTAACGTGTTCCTACAAAATATCTCCCATGTTAAAGTCTCCTCTAAAAAAAAATCATAATAGACGTCGTACAGTTTGTCTACGGTAAGAACTCCCCACGCCGCAAAATCTGAGGCCGTATGCTGCAATGGAAGCAAGAATAACGTATTTCAGGGAGGGTAGCTTTTCTTCACTCTAGGGCTAACGCAATTGACCGGAGAAAAAGATTACCCTTCTCTCACCGAAACCAGTCCTAAACAGTGACCCCACATCCCTATTTGAAATAATTATACATCGTTACTATAGTCACCTCCAAAGGTCCATGGCTAGAGTTCTTACTTTTGATAAATTATAGTTAAATCATATTGGAAGGTAATCAATGCGAGAAAGAAGATTCATTCAATTAAAGTAAGTTATTTATTTTACATCTCTGATGTATAAGAATTTTGAATTACGATCCAAGAGAACCAATTTTTACTGAGTATATTATTCAATGTTAATTTCTCGCATTTCCCTCTCTAATGCTTCTGTCACAGGATCTTGAATAGTTTTGGCGATGGTTCGTTGGAAGATTCCTGAAAATTTAGTGGTAAGTTCTCCCAAAGCCCAACCAAGGTAACTAGCTCCGGAGATCTCGATTTTAACATCTTTAAATTTTTTAATCTCGAATCGTTGGAGGCGTGGATGTGCAACTTCCGTCGTGTTCTTCTTGATCAGAACTTCAATATCAGCTTCGAAATCGTGAGAAATGAAAACCACATTACCTTCTTTATTTGAATGTCTCTTCTCTTTGGACCATGTGTAACGACCCTGTGAAAAAGATACGGTTTCAGTTTGTTTTTGCTTTGATATAAAAATTTGTCAATTTAAAATTATCTAAAAAAAAAATTTTTTTTCTTTGAAATGCGGTATCAACTCGGATATCGAAATTTGGCTAAGTTAAGATGATAATATTAAGGCTTTTTAACATGCGTTTCAGGAAATTTGATGACTCATAATTATTTTCAGTACTAGAAATATTCCAATTTTGATGTTGTAATGTCAAAAACATCTATAGAACTTTCACTAAAATTTCATTTAAAATTACATTCTGCAATGAACTTTCCCAATTTGATAGATTTCACCATTTTTATATTTTAGTTGTAGAAAACTTTCGTCCCCTTTTTTTTTCTTTTTTCAAATACATAAAAGAAAATAAAAAAATACGTAAATGTAAGAACGGTGGACGGTAAAAAAGGTTCCGCCAAAAAAGGCCCATGGAGATAAAGGTCCCTAGAAAAAAAGGTACCGGTAAATAGGGTCCTGGTAAGAAAGGTACTTCAGCAGGGAAAGGGACTTTCAGTGGGACGTTTTTCTTTTTTTAAGAGATTAAGATAAAGATTTCTTTTTTTTAGAAACTTTTTTTTACTAATTGATTTTTAATGGAGGATATGTTATTTTAAAAAAATTTTTTGTAGAAAGATTAAATGTTTAGATTAGCTAATTGAAGGGGACTTGTGGGTAGTGCGTATTTTTTCTATATTTAATAAGAGGGAATTATTTGAAATGTTTATTTTTTGAGAAAGATATGTTGTTTTTTAAATGTATTTAAATAATAAAATTTTATTTTTAAATGTTGTTAATTTGAAATAGTTTTTTTTTCTAAATATTTGCTTTAGATTCAAACTTTGAATAAATTTTTAATGAGTAATTCTCATTAATAGGAAAAATTATACATTGAGTCAGTGCAACTACAGAAATTCGACATAAAATAAAACAGCGAAAAGATCTTCAGTTTTAATTTCGAATTCTCGTTCTCTCTTCTCATTTAAAATATTTTTCCCGACACAATTTTCCTGAAACTGGTACCCTTCTACCGGAACCTTTTTTGAATTTTTTTTTATCTACATTCGTCAGTGCATAACTAGCTATGTATTACCAAAATAGTAATAAATAAAAAAGACAACTTTTAAACAAAGAATTGAAAAAATTTATTTCCTCTCTGAAGTACATTAATAAACTTCATTATTCATGATTAAACTATAAGGCTATTTAATTGTAAACAATTTATTCGATGTTGATTTCTCGCATCTGTCGCTCAAGTGCCTCTCTAATGGGTCCCTCCAAAGCGTTTCCAATGACTCTCTGGAATATTCCAGATAACAGAGTGGTCATTTCTCCTAATGCCCAAGTCAAATATCCTAATCCAGTCATCTCAATTTTAGCGTCTTTGAATTTCTTGATATCGAACTTCTCGAGTCTGGGGTGTGTGGGCTCGCCTTCACCNTTATTGATTTTGTCAGGATGTCTTAAGCAACAATTTAAGTTGTGTTAAAAACTAGTTATAGGTTAAGTATTTATTCAGAATATTTTTGGCAATTTTACAGAAATAAAAACTTAGTTATTAAGTAGTGATTTAGATTTCTTTTTTATCCTTTTTAAAATGACCGTAGACATTTTACACAAGGGCGTTTAGGTAAGATATACTCTTATACTAATTTAGTATATTTCCAGGATTTGCATATATATGTTATACGATAGTCAAATTACGCTTCAAGCGGTGAGTGAGGAAGTAGTGCTGCACGCAATTTAGAATTGAAATGATTGCCTACTATGCTGAAATGTCCCGAACTCATTCATACGGTGGTTTGAGTGATTTAATGGCTGCCGAAAGATCTTAAATTATTGCTGAAAATAAATACATAATGAACTTTGACAATATCGCAAGCATTGCTTGAAAATAGTTAAAATTGAAATCAAATTAATTCTGCACAGGAAAAACCGCTGGAAAAAGTTAGATGGTGAAACAACTTGACTAATATATAGTTTTGTGGCGTAACTACCACTACGAAAATTAAACATCAATTCACTGGTATATAAGACATGCTGACTAGATTCAATCACGAGGTACCTTTTGATAGATGAAGGTTGGCATGGCCGATAATTGATTCTCCTCATTGGTGACCTCCGGACGTGATCTGTACACGCAGTAACGCCCACTTCAATCTGGTAACACCTACTTCGTTGGATGATCCATATTGAACAGTTGACTCGCTAGTTGTAACTGCGACATAATCAACTTCCTCACGCTGTTGCTAGTCAGTCTCGTCTCGATTAAACACAACGTCTGCCTGCATACACTCGACTGCTAATGGCAACACAAGTGCGACTACGACTGTGAAGTTAATACGCCTCTCACATTCAGCACTCAGAAACTCGGTGACCTTAAATCCAGCTCTCCCGGTCTTTCGCAAATACAGAAACTAGTGGTATCCGTTCATCGAATTCTATCCCTGACAAAAATCTGGTGGGGGAGTATTGTGGTGTAACTACAACTACGAAAATTAAACATCAATACACTGGTATGTAAGACATGCTAACTTGATTCAATCACGAGGTACCTTTTGATAAATGAAGGTTGGCATTGTCGATAACTCCGTCCCCCACAGTTTAAAACTAATTAAGATGATCGGGTTTGAGGAGGGGTGGAACAATTCTGATATTTAAATGAGTTGCTGTAGGTTTTGTTTGGTAATCATTAAAGCTTATATGCTGTACAAGATAATATTGAAAAGTAGCCAAGCCGGTTATTAAAGGCGAGTATTTTTTATAAATCTCTGATGCATTCTTCTATGTAAATGAAACCTCTAGACTCCGTTTTAAGACAAAAGTATTCTCATGATCAGAGACTTTGAATTTTCGATAAGAACTATCAGAAATGTTTAAAATTTTAGAAACTTTTTGACACAAAGTTTGAAAAGTGCTTCTTAGCAAAGGTTGATTATTAATACACGTAAGACGCTCAGTGAAGAAATCTTTTTAAGATTCTTGTCACGCTTCATGTTGAGATGATGGCGAAAAAAAGTTTTTGGCATCATTTGATTCCACTGAGAGGGAAAGTAAATTCAAAGAAATTTATTGGGATTATGAATTCAGTAGCATGCCTGGGTCCACGCCAACAGACGTTTGACTCCATTTTGCTTCTTTGCTGCGACTGAACAACGAGATATTCAATGAATTTTACATTGGTGTATAGTTAAAGAAACTATTGAACTTTAACTTTTGACATTTTCAATAAATTATAAAAGCGAACATTTTTTAGAATTGCATTTGCTGTCATAAAATATGAAAAAAATTCTGTAATAGATCAATGCTTAACTCCTAAATTTTCAGTAATAAATGTGTCAATTTCGTAAAAATTTTAGTTAATTTTTTTTTGTTGAAAAATCTTAAAATATGCGAATGAAATGTGAAATGCTAAAAAAACATATAATCTAAATTTTAAGGTAAATCAATAATTAAAGAACATTGAAATTTATATTTATTTTACAAGGGTGCAACATTGTTCATTGATTTACCTTGGTGTAATATTTTGTTTCACCAAAAACCATGGATATTCAAGTTGGAGTATAATTTTTCTTTGTTGCATTCGTACGTCATCAATGTGTTAGTCGAGAAACATCCTCGCTCGTCACTGCCTAACAAACTCATCTGTAACATGGTTAGGAATTCGTAATCAGACACTGATCAGTAGATAAAAAAGGTGGTAAGCAGATAAAAAGTGGTGAGATACTGATCAGTAGATTAAAAAGGTGGTAAGCAGATAAAAGGTGGTAAGACACTGATAAGTAGATAAAAAAGGTGGTAAGCAGACAAAAGGTGGTAAGACAATGATCAGTAGATAAAAAAGGTGGTAAGCAGATAAAAGGTGGTAAGACACTGATCAGTTGATAAAAAGGTGGTAAGCAATAAAAAACTGATTTTGCCGCTAAAACTGATTTTGCCGCTTTTGACATTTGCCGCTAAAAATCACCAGTAGATTTGGCACTATATTGAAGAAAAAATGGCATTTCAAATCTTGACAAGATAAATGGCAATTTAAAATTTTATAACATCTAAATTTCGTCTTTCAAATTCTTGTAAAAGGCAAACACTTCGGTATTCGCTAAAAACTATGACATTTCAAACGTGTATCTAAAGTTTGTCTGTTAAAAAGAAAAAGAAAAGTCTACATTTCAACTAATCCTTGTGATTATTCTCCCATTGAAATTGTCACATTGGCACTTTTAAAGACCGTTATTTTTTATTCGTAACTTCAATTTCACCAGCCATTATTTTTCTTCCTATTGAAGCATATTGTTTTAAATGCATAAGACGTAAATGATGCATCACTTTTAGGATGGGGAAAAAAAAAGAAATAATTCGATCAGATGATTGACGAGGTAGAATCAAGCCCAAATCCTCTTAAGCGAACTTTGGGGAACATTTCTTTAGTCTAGACTAGTCTATAAGTTAATGCGCAGAATTTTTCTTCTTATTGCCTATGTATTTTCGTTCTTCCTATTGTTTAAGAGACTCCTAAAATATTTTTTAGGCATATTGTTAAAGATTCGTCTATTGTCCTTTACCATTGTGTATTTGTCCTTGCATATCGTAAAGGATATATGAAATATTGCAAATCAAGGAACTATATAAAAGTATTACCATTACATTACAGCTATATTAATATAGAATATAGATGGATTTTTTTTACGTATCATTACAAGAAAATGCATTAGCTTTCGTATTTTTCAAAGATAAAATTACGTTATCTCATTCGTAGAATATTTTATTTTATCTTACTTTTATAACCAGCGTTATACAATTGGCCCAATTCTGAATTTACGACCATTAGTATTCAACTCTGCAACCTTTAACGTAACCAGAAGGAAAGGGAACTCCAGGATCAAGTATCGATATAAATTAGCTTTAGTAAAGATTTCTTTGATGAAACTAACCCACATTTGAGCTACAGAAGATGAAAACCACTAAAACCTCCTACAATTAAGCCCGACGGGAAGCAGATTCTAAACCATGATCCGTCTGCAACTGACGATATTTTTTACGTCAGCACTGTGGCCATTGAAATCCGGGAGAACAATTCTTATCAATCAGCCATCGCTTGGATTTGAACTTGTTCCCCTAATTGGGAGGTGAACGCTTTATCCCCTGAACCATCACGACTCTTGAATATTTTATAACCGTCGTTGAACAACCGACCTAACTTTGAGTTTAAGACTACCAATGTTCAAATTCGTATCCTTGTAAATTTAGAACTCAATCCAGAAGACAAGGGAAGTCCTGGATCAAGTATTGGGAGAGATTTGCCATCGCTTAGGACTTTTGGATAAAAAAAAAACCCGTTACATGAAGAGAAACACAACAAAAACCTCTCATGGATAGCCTGGTGGCAGAGGGACTCTAACCTATGATCCGTTTACCACTGAGGATATTTTACATCACCACAGTTGTTGGGTTGAACCAGGTGCGACATTTGTATAGCCAAGCCATTGTTGGGATTGACCCCTGGTCACCTCGTTAGGAAGTGTGCGCTCTATTCTCTAAGTCACCACTCTTGAAAAAATATTGGAGAAAATATATTGGTAAAATTACCGTAATGTATGGTTATGAAATGAAATTGAAATATACTGTATTTATCCGGGAATATGCACATCCTCTTAAACACACGTTAGGAATGGTTATGGAATGAAGTTAAATGAAATTCATTAAATTCTGTTAAAAAAGATATAACTTTGATTAGAACTATAACATTTTTAAATCTTAATCGTTGACCATTAAGTTCTGAGCTATTTGAAACTTGTTTTCATTCTTTTTGAGATAAAATTTAATAAAACAAGGTAATATTTACTTCTCTGGTAATTATTAAACCAATTACAATATTATACTAGGTGATTAAGCCCCCCGTTCGATAACTCTCACCAAACCCCAATGAATGCTTTGCAATAATTGCTGTTTGTTGCCATAAAACAGTTGAAATTATTCAACTAAAATCTATGTTTCAAAGAGAACATTAGTGCTACCATTTCCCCCGTCCAAATATACATATTATCACGACATATAATGTAAAATTAAAAGTATACTATTATTAAAAGTATACTATAGTATTGGTGAGTTGACAACTGTAATTTAATATTTTTGTTCACCAAATGTTCGGATGTATTTTAAATGCAATTTTTGCATTCATTACTTTGTGCATGAAGCTGAAAGTCATGCTCTAAATCATTTAACGAATATCTTTAAATATCTTTAACCGCAATTCCTAATAGAAAATTAATGTAATTTGCACCAAAAAAAATAGTGCGTGGATGCGTGGAGTTCCTCCGCGCCGAAGTAGTTAAACTTCGCAACCTGCGACGTTAATTGTAGAAAAATCAGCAGTCGTAGAAGGATCACTAGTTCTATTCAACGACTCTTTTTCCTGCTCCGCTCGCTTCCGTGCTCTGTAATCACGGTAATATTGTGCATTTTTCCCTCGTGGACCTCTTGAACCAGTGGAAGTGCTTGTGGTTGCCTCATCGTCTCGCCCTGGAAAATGTATTTGTATTAATAATGTATGTGAATGCGTCATAATGTAATTTCAGAAGAGAAAACCTAACAATCAATTGATATTCACAAGAGACGTACCTTGACATAACCTTAAATCCGTCGCATTGTCCGTGGGATTGTTTTCACTCATTTTTTACAATTGCTATCCACTAAATTTGAAAATAAGAAAATACAACCCTATTAATTTATATGTGTATCAAAACAAACTGAAAAAATTTTTATAGAAAAACAATACTTTTATGACTTTTATGCTATTGAGAACCAAAACAATATGGAAATGAATGAGGGAAAATTGGATTCTACCACGTGATTTCCCGGCCAATAAAAATGTAGCGTTAAACGTTTAACGCAACCTTGTTGGAAGTCGCATAAGAAGTATAACTTCAATAATTATTTTAAAGAGTTTAGTAAGATCAGACATCGACTTAAATAACTTTATCTGAAAATGTAATGTAGAATTACGTTATAATAATAATAAAAAATTATTCTCTTAAACTCTTAATTTAAAAAACAAGTAAAATATAAAAACGTAATAATAAAAGTAGCGGTAAATAACTTGAAATTAGGGATGCTGAAATATTAATAGGAAAACAACACCATTATGACTTACATCAATTTTATGCTGATGACAGCCAAACCAATTTGAAAATTAATGTAGGAGAACTGGATCCTATCACGTGATTTTTCAGCAAATAAAAATGCACCGGAAACAATGGAAAACTGCGACACCATCATTGATTTTTATTTATGGTTAGACTCGAATTGAATGTTTTAATGCAGACTTGAAAGTATATTGCTAGATTTATTTATACTTTTTTAATCAGAAACTGCAGTTACACACATAAATTATATTTTCCTGGGGGGGGGGGGGNCCGGGGGGGGGGTAGAACTGGGCAGAAATCGTTAACTCCAGTAGTTTCAAATTTATTTTCAGAACATTTTCTATTTTGGTGATTTCAGGCGAAAATTGTTTAATACGTGTACTTGTAGTTTATGATTCAAAACTGTATTAACCGCACGTTTTCAGACGTTGATGTAAGTGGCATAGCAGGATCTTTGATTTTTATAAACACTTAGATTTAAGTCTTCATTTTTATACACAGTTAGTGGATTTTTGTCAGATAGCAAAATCAGTTCTTGTACTTATTGCGGCAAAACTTTCAAGAACATAGAAACAATTAGAAATTACTTTAACCGGATACAAAAAATATCGCATAGAACTCGAAAGTTCCGAGTAATAAAATGATTTGTAGAACAAACTGAAAGACTGGTGGGGTTGTTCTATGACCCCAGAAACTGATAAAACGTCTACTGGGAGAGGAGAAATCCCCGAAAGTCTTTCTAAATATTCAAAAACGTCAGATAAGGTGGGAAAACTCAGCTACTAATAAAAAAGAGTTCAACAGGTATTTAGTATTTTAGAAATCGGAAATTATATAATTCATGGGGTCCAAAAATAACCCCCCCACGGCCTCCCGGGTTAAACCATTCATTTGCTAATTTTCCCGTTCATATGGTAATGATTTATCGTAAATTCTGGTTTTAAAAACTATAATTCGTATTGCCTCGCACTTTGTTAAAAATGTAAAGCTGAAATGCACATTTTGCCCAATAAATGGCTATTATGCAGTGCTCTAAAGTATCATGATAAAAGTACAAAATATTGCCGAATTTGTCATACTTTATCAAATTTTATGGAACCATTTATTTATTGTTTTATAAGTTTGTAAAAACTCTTAAATAATAAAACAGCGTTACGGTAAAAACTGCAGAGCATTTTGATATTTTCGTAGAGGCTAATTTTACCTTATTTATATAGTTTTGAACATAATTTTTTTCAGTGTATTGAGCCGTAGGTGATTTAAAATTTGTTACTAAATTTTTAACCATAATGGAATACTTATATTGAACATGAAGAATTCTTTAAGCGAATGTTTTATCAGTCTGTAATTTTTACTTTTTGTTTTAGTCAATGATAAAAGAATTTATCATGATAATAATTATCATTAATCATCTTAATTTATCATGATAAAAATTTTTTTTTTTAAGTAAGTACAAGGGAAAAATGAACTTTACTCTAGTTTTATAAATATATGTCAGTCTGGGGAGAGGAATGATATGGACTCAAGCTATGCTCCTTTAAAAGAATTTTAATTTAATTTTTTGGTGAATGCCGCGTTGCCACGCCATTGCTATAGATGCTTCCACTGCATTCTTAGAGCAAACAATGGTTGGCCAAGTAGAACTTTGGAGGTTCAGTCTCCAGAATTTGTAGTTCAATGGTATGGTGATCAATGCGGTCCGATTTGCACACCGACAATGTTCATATCCCAGACTAGCTGTTGTCCATCAGTCTAAACTCTGTCACAAAAGAGGATAGTACCCCGGTCATATACTATGACAACTCAGTGCCTTAACCACTATGTCGTTGTGAGTCTCAGTTGTTCTAAGGTAAATATAGTAAAGGAATGAATGAAGAAGAAATGAATCAACAATTAAAAGCTATAGTGAACATGATGAATGGAAGAATAATTTAATGGCTGTAGCCGTAAATTAATGGATCCACCAATTGATGACTTGATGAACCAGCAAATGTGCTAATCAGGAAAGTAGAGAATTAAAGAATCAGCAAAGGGTTTATATTGAATGAGTGAGAATAGTCAAATTTTCCCTTAAATAAATAGAAATTTTATAATGATATAAATAATGTGAAAGCAAATTTTTTTTGTTCATTTGGAAGGGAACTCTATTCTGGCTATTAGTTTAATATGAGTTTTATATTTTAAGGGTTTGAAAAAGCTATGAAAATTGTTATAAATAAGTTAGTTTCAAATGGGACAACGTAAGAATTTTAATATTTTAAACTCATTAAATTGTATGAACTGAATAATAGTAACTAAAGATGTCATATAGGCACACATTTACAAGAAACATTAGTATTTCATTTCACGATTTCCATTTTTATATTTTATCTCTTACGTTAAGAGGCAACAGCTTTTAATTTTAGAGCAATTTACTCTTGCTTAATATTCAGAACGTTAAAGTTAAATTTCACCCTAAGAAAGCATTCTGTCTTTTAGGATGTTTTTTTATTAATCTTTTCGTGAGGTGAAAGTTAAATTCAGGATAAAACAGAATTTTTAGATCTATATCTAGAAAAACTTACAAGATGCTGTGGCACGTGTGATTTGGTTGTTTTTAAATTCTTAATTATTAAATTATGAAAATCCTTCAGAATCCGTTTAAAAAACTAGTGTTAAAGATTTTTCTTTTCGAATTATATAGGCGGTATTTATTTTTGGAACAATTGTTTGGATCGATTTATGTTTAAAAGACTTTAGGAAAGATAAATTTAATTGGTAAAGGAAATATTTACGAATTATTTTATTAGTTAATAAAGATGTGTAAATAAATTGATTAAAAATATAGTTCATTTGGTAAACAGCATTGAAAAACTGTAACGATTTTGAGTTTTCCACTATCAATGTACATCTCTTTTGTACATAGCCTTTTTACTTTGAACCTATTCGAGAAGACAAAGAACTCCAGAATTAGGCATTGGTGCAACTAGCTTTTATGGAGAACATTTTGATGAAACTAACCCAACCCGCATTATATGGAGAGGAAAACCATTAAAATCTCCTACGGTTTTCCCGACGGAAAAAGAATTCTAACACGTTACCCACTACAAATCCCTCAGCACTATGGTATATATATATATATATA
>NC_092206.1:22839760-22883673 GCF_043381705.1 Parasteatoda tepidariorum
TTATATCATTAAATTTAGTAATACTATTTCTCGGGCATTAGGTTTTAACTCTTATAAGAATATACATATTTTTTTCTGTTAATGTACAAATATTTTTCCGATGTGTTTTGATTGCAAGACAGAAAAATATTGCAGATACCATTTTGTTTTCGGTTGTACAAGAAAGAAGATCAAGCATTTTTCTTTTTTAAATTTAATAAGCCACATTAAAGAAGGAACGTTGCAATGCTACATGCTACATTAACGACGTCTCCAGAGTAACTGAATGACGGTTCATATAGAAATCGCAGGTATGCGTCTCATACAACAACGCCTCCTATAGTTCGTTGCGATCGCGAATATTAATAGGACAACAACACCATTATGACTTATATCAATTTTATGCTGATGACAACCAAACCAATATGAAAATTAATGTGGGAGAACTGGATCCTATCACGTGATTTTTCAGCCAATAAAAATGCACCGACAACAATGGAAAACTGCGACACCATCATTGATTTTTATTTATGGTTAGACTCGAATAGAATGTTTTAATGCAGGCTTGAAAGTATATAGCTAGATTTATTTATACTTTTTTAATCAGAAACTGCAGTTACACACAGAAATGATATTTTCCAGGGGGGGGGGTAGAACTGGGCAGAAATCGTTAACTCCAGTAGTTCCAAATTTATTTTCAGAAAATTTTCTATTTTGGTGATTTCAGGCGAAAATTGTTTAAAACGTGTACTTGTAGTTTATGATTCAAACACGGATTAACCGCACGTTTTCAGACGTTGATGTAAGCGGCATAGCAGGATCTTTGATTTTTATAAACAGTTAGATTTAAGTCTTCAGTTTTATACACAGTTAGTGGATTTTTGTCAGATAGTAAAACCAGTTCTTGTACTTAGTGCTTCAAAACTTTCAAGAACATAGAAACAATTAGAAATTACTTTAACCGGATACAAAAAATAACGCACAAAACTCGACAGCTACGAGTAATAAAATGATTTGTAGAAGAAGCTGAAAGACTGGTGGGGTCGTTTTTATGACCCCAGAAACTGATAAAAACGTCTACTGGGAGAGGAAAAATGCCGGAAATTCCTTCTAATTATTCACAAAATGCGGATAATGATGGAAAACTCAACTACTAATTAAGAAGAGTTTAACAGGTGTCTAGTATTTTAGGAATCATAAATTATATAACTCATGTGGTCAAAATATAACCCTCCCACATCCTCCCGGGTTAAATCATTCATTTGGTAATTTTACTGTTCATATGGTAACGATTCACCGGAAATTCTGGTTTTCAAAATTATAGTTCGTATTGCCTCGCACTTAGTTAGAAATGTAAAACTGAGCATTAAATTCAACCGAATAAATGGCTATTATGCAATGCTCTTAAGCATCATGATAAAATTACGAAATATTAACGTATTTGACATATTTTATGAAATTTTATGAAACCATTTATTTATTGTGTTTTTTGAAAAAAACTCTCAAATAATTGCAAAGAGTTTCGGTAAAAACTGCAGAGCATTTTGGTACTTCCGTAGAGGCAAGAAATGGTACATTTTACCTTATTCATATAGTTTTGAATATACTTTTTTTCAATGTATTGAGCCGTAGGTGATTTAATATTTGTAACTAAGTTTTTAACCAAAATGGAATACTTATATTGAACCTCAAGGATGCTATTGAAACTACCGAATCTATTTTAAATTTTTTAAGTCAATGTTTTATCAGTCTATAATTTATACTTTTTATTTCAGTCAATGATAAATAAAAGATTTTTTTTAGAAAGTATAGGGGAAAAATAATCTTTACTCTAGTTTTACAAATCTAGGTCAGTCTGGGGAGAGGAATGATATGGACTTCAGCTATGCTCCTTCAAAAGAAATTTAATTTAATTTTTTGGTGAATGCCGCGTTGCCACGCCATTGCTTCAGATGCTTCCAGAAGCATTCTTGAAGCAATCTTAGAACAGACAATGGTTGGCCAAGCAGAACTTTGGAGGTTAAGTTTTCCCAATTTTGAGTTCAATGGTATGGTGGTCAATGTGGTCAGACTTGCTGCAATGTTCATATCCCAGACTATCTGGTGTTCATCAGTCTAAGCTCTGTCTCAAAGGAGAATAGAACCCCGGTCATACACTATGACAACTTAGTGCCTTTACCACTATGTCGTCGTGAGTCTCAGTTCTCCTAACGTAAATCTAGTAAATGAATGAATGAAGAAAAAATAAATCAACAGTTTAAAGCTATAGTGAACATGATGAATGGAAGAATAATTTAATGGTTGCAGCAGTAAATTAAAGGATTCACAGATTTATGACTTGGTGAACCAGAAAATGTTCTAATCAAGAAGGAAGAGAATTAACGAATCAACAATGGCTTAATATTTAATGAGTGTATTAGTGAACAGTCAAATTTTTCTTTAAATAAATCGAAATTTTATAATGCTATAAATCAATTAGAAATGCTATAAAAAGCAATTAGAAATGTTTTTGTTCATTTGGAAGGAAACTCTATTCTTGCTATTAGTTTAACATGGGTTTTATATTTTAAGTGTTTAAAAAAGCTAAAATAAGTTAGTTTCAAATGGGACAACGTAGGAATTTTAATACTTTAAACTGATTAAATTGTATGGCCTGAATAATAGTAACTAAGGATGTCATATAGGCAAACATTTATAAGAGACATTAGTATTTCATTTCTTAATTTCAATTTTTATATTTTACTTCTTACTTTAAGAGGCAACAGCTTTTAATTTTAGAGTAATTTACTCTTGCTTAATATTCAGAACATTGAAGTTAAATTTCACCCTAAAAAAGCATTCTATCTTTTAGGATGTTTTTTTCGTAATCTTTTCGTGAGGAGAAAGTTAAATTCAGAATAAAGCAGAATTTTTAGATCTACATCTAGAAAACCTTACAAGATGCTGTGGCACGCGTGATTTGGTTGTTTTTAGATTCTTAGTTATTAAATTATGAAAAGCCTTCAGAATCTGTTTAAAAACTAGTGTTAAAGATTTTTGTTTTCCAGTTATACGGCGGTATTTATTTTTGGAACAATTGTTTGGATCAATTTATTTTTAAAAGACTATTTTGGAACGATAAATTTAATTGGAAAAGGAAATATTGACGAATTATTTTATTAGTTAATAAATATGTGTAAATAAATTGAATGAAAATATAGTTCATTTTATAAGTGGCATTGAAAAGCTGAAACGATTTTGAGTTTTTGACTATCAATGAGCATCTCTATAGAAACTCCAGAATAAAGCATTGGTACCAACTAGCATTCGTGGAGGACATTTTGATGGAACTAACCCTCATTTGCATTATATGGAGAGGAAAACCACTAAAACCTCCCACGGTTCTCCCGACGGCAAAGGAATTCTAACACGTTACCCACTACGACTGTGGATATTTTCCATCAGAACTACGGTCGGTGGAAGCCGGGAGCATATTTCGTATCGACCTGCTATTGCCAGGATTTGAACTAAGTCAGGTGAGTACTTTATCCCTTGAGCTACGATTTACGATATAATGAACGTGTAGTGAATGATATATATATAATATATATGCAGATTAGAAGCCGTCAATTAATACTTTGACAAGGAATGAGCAGAAATATTAACTAAAAGTTTAAGGAATTAAGGTAAAAAATGAAAATGTTAGACGTCTGTGAATTTAGTTGAAAAATGATTATTGAAAATATCCTTTAGTTTCACCAAGCAATAAAACTGTTTTTGATGCATTTTCCTCCATTTCCCTCTGCAGTGATTTATCGTATTTCAATCTTTCTTTCTTTTTGTTTTCTTTTTTCGTCTTTAAAAAGATTTACTCTGTGACATCTAATGGGTTAATATTTTTCTTCATATTTGTCAAGAATTTTCATAATATGCATTTAGGACGAATATTAATCAACCTTTATTTGAAACTTATAACTAATACCGATGCGTTTTCGTTAGGATTTTTCTTGTATTCTAATGATTAATTTTTGTGTTATTTTGTGCAACTTCAGTGCAATATTTCCGACAGTTACATTTTAAATTCCAGAAAATAGAGACTGCAACGGATGAAGTTATAACTTATCCCATCAAAGAATGAAATTGTCAACTCGTCTTGCATCTGTTGCTAGTTAACATACACTAAGTCTACTAAGACTAAGAAAGACTAAGTCAAGGCAACTTAGGAGATAGAGCGCTAGCCTCCCAATATGGTGACCTCAGTTAGATCCTAGCGTTGTTTTGTTTATTCGAGTTTTGCTCCTGGCTCTCATTGACCACAGTGCTTAGAGAAATATATATTCTAAGGGGTAGACGGCTCATGAATTAGAATCCCCTTGCCGTCAGGCTGACCATGGAAGATTTTCGAGATTTTCTACCCCATGTAACGCAAATTCGGGTTAATTCCATCAAAAAGTTCTACACGAAGGATAGCTTGTTTCAATGCTTTATCCAGGAATTCCTTGCCTTCTGGATCGATTCAAATATTACGAAGCTACGGAAATGAATAGTCGTAAACTCAGAATTGGATTGACTTTTCAACGTCGGTGTTAAATTTAAAAAAAAAATCCAAAAAAGTGGCTCCCGTGATAGTTTTTTCTTGAAAAAAGAAGGAGCCAAAAACTATTTTTTTCTGGACACTGCACAGAACACATTTATTTTAGGAGAATCTCGCAGGTGCTGCTCCGTGAATTTGGGATTCTCTGTTCTTCAAAAGCGAACATCTTATTTTACATTGCCATTGACGTGGAATGATCACTGTCAATGCACATTATTCTTATACCTTAACACGCGTTTGGGTGGAAATGGGTCATTGGATCGTTGTGTACCGTCTAACTAAGGGGTAACACATGTTGAATATCTGCGAATATCTCCAACAAAAAGTGAAATAATCCCAAACAATTCTGTTACCCTATTCTTGATTTATAGTGTATTCAAACTGTATACTTATTCAAGAAACATCCTGTATTTTAATATATTGCAGCTGCCTAAAAATGCATACTGTCAAGAGATATTTATAAATTTTTGAAATCTTGATTTTGTCCTATAAAACAAAGATGTCATTCGCTTTAAAGCCTATTATTATTACGATTAAAATGCATCTTAGTAAATAATAAAAACACAGTGTATCAAATATGAAGGTTTTCTTCCGAAATGGAAATTTGGCATCATCTTTCAGCTACATAAAATGATAATGAAAAAGATCCATAACCTTATCTTCACAAATAACATCGTGAGCGGATGAAATTCTAACGCGCTTTCAAACTGTTACATTTTATATGTTTTTCCAAAGAAAATCTTTAAAGAAATATAAAATAACTATAGAAGAGATAGAATGTAAAACATGTTAACTTTTCTGTGGTGATTAAAATCTCGCGATAAGATAAATGGGTCATTTGTATCATGGCGTATGACATAAAAGAATCCAATTATTGGTTTAGATGAAGCATACAAGTTAAATTTATGAGCGTATACTAAAAATAAAATCTTTTCCCCCCCACTCTTGCCAAGGTTTAGTTAATTTTTAAAAAAAATGAAATCCATTCTATTTAATTCAACTTTTTTAGACGTCATTGCAAAAAACTACTATTTTTAATGTCCATGGATCATATGTCCTTGCTTTTTTCTCAATATATCATTCTAATTACAGAAGAAAGCCCTGAATCCAATCTCATTATTCTGTTCTCTCGACATTTTTACTTAATTTAATGACGTTATTTTCTATTCCAGTACTTTCCTGCCCAAGAATATTTTTTTACGTTTAACCATAGATGAGAATACTCCAGCAGACATCATTAGTATCCTACGTAATCATATTTCGCTACCATTACTCATTCCACTAACTTTTAAGTAACCTCCCTTTTCTAAAAGCAATCATTCCGGGCATAAATAGAGACAGGAACCCGGTAAAATAAATTGAATCCGTTACAATGAGTTGCGTCGAGATAAATGGACTTTGGCTGCCAAAGTCTGAATCTAAAAGTTTTGAAACACATTTTTCTTCAAA
Source organism: Parasteatoda tepidariorum (assembly GCF_043381705.1). Lineage (NCBI taxonomy): Eukaryota > Metazoa > Arthropoda > Arachnida > Araneae > Theridiidae > Parasteatoda > Parasteatoda tepidariorum. The sequence continues at coordinate 22,845,762 of NC_092206.1, forward strand.
AAAGAACTAAATGCTTGAAACCAGAAATAATATGTAATATGATTTTTTAGCTTTTCCTAAGAAAGATTATTTTGAAACATACTGTTTGAGTGTTTCATTCTATATAGTTTTATTATTTTTTTGTATGAAAGAGATTCCTAATTATTTATAACAATATTTAATTATATGACATTCGATTGTAATGTATCGCTTTCGAAGCTCTTAAAGTAGGAAATCTGATTCTTTTCCTTAAAAAAGGAAAAGACAAACACAACATATCGGACTATAGGCCTATTACGCTTCTCCCTTCAATTGGGAAATTAATAGAAAAATTAGTGACATCAAGATTGATGTTTCACCTAGAGACAAACAGCCTACTAAGTGACAGACAATTTGGTTTCAGAAAAGGTAAATCAGTGGATGATCTTCTAATACAACTTTTTAGATACATAAAGAAACATAAAAATAAAGAAAAACATATGCTGCTACTCTCAGTAGACATTAAAGGAGCCTTTGACCATCTAAGGCATAATGATATACTTAATAGCCTTAATAATAAAAATTGTCCAAGTAACATCTTTAACATTTTTAAAAGCTTATTAACAGATAGACTAATTATGCTTCATACAGATGAAGGTATAGCTTCAATATCGCAAACCATAGGAACTCTTCAGGGCTCGTGAAAGTGGTCCTACCTCTTGGATAATCTTTGTTGATGAACCGTTACAATTCAACTGGACGGAGGCTACGAAAAACCTAAAACACCCCACAGAAGCAGACGTCCAACAATTCGCTTTTGCAGATGACTTCAGCTTCGTCATAACAGCTAAGACAGAATCAGATCTTGGCATCATAGTGACAAATACATTAAATATCTTAAACAGCTGGGCCACTATGCATGGTCTTGAAATCTCAAAAGAGAAAACTACATACATTTTGATTAAGAGCAAACTAGTAAACGGCCCTGTAATAAAGCTAAACAACACGAAAATAAAAAGATCCACTTCAGTAAATCTTTTAGGTCTTATAATTGATGAACAGATTAACTGGTCAGAACATATAACAACACAAGGAAATAAAGCATCTGCAAAACTTCAAGCAATCCAAAGAATAGCAGGAAGATCTTGGGGAATTAAAAGAGAGCATAGGCTAATTTTATATAAGGCATGTATAGTCAGAATGTTAGCACACGGTGCATCAATTTGGTGCTCAGAACCACAGCAATACTTAAAAGACAAGATTGACTCAGTACAAAGGAAGTTCCTACTAAATATAACAGGCGCATATAGGACAACTCCAACAAAAGCACTACAAGTTATCCTGGGTCTACCCCCTCTTCATCTAACATTGCAGCAAGAAGCAATTAGAATTAACTTGTTAAAAGATTCCTTTCACACAATTCTGATAGACGATTTAATTATAAGCAATAAAAAAATAGATACAAAAATCAACCTCCAGACAATTCATCCTGCAGACTTTAACTTAAATACAACGGGCAATATCCAAATAAAACAAAAAACTGATAAAAATAGAAGAATTAATATCTACACAGATGGCTCGAAGATGGAGGCAGGAACAGGAGCCGCCATAATAATCTTTGATGGCACGAAATCAAATACCATCAAAATGAAGTTTTTCAATTGGAACACTATTTTTCAAGCCGAAGCAAGAGCTATTTTAGAAGCAGTCCAAATAGCAAAAAATAACAGTAGAAATACAACAATTTGGACTGACAGTTTATCTGCCTTACATGCTATCAAAAATTACAACACAACGCATAATATTATTCAAAAAATCCAAAGTATTTTAATCAATCATCCACAATTAGAAATCTCCTGGATAAAAGCACATGCTGGTCATATGGGTAATGAAGAGGCAGATAAGGCAGCAAAGGAAGCAGTCACAGATAAAAATCTTACATCAACAAATTTGGGAATGCCCTTATCATATATTAAAAAGAAGGAAAAAGAATTCATTTTAAATTATTGGCAACAACTGTGGATCGCACACAAGTACGGAAGAACGACTTACGAAATTCTTCCAAAAGTTTCTTTTAAAAATAGTAAATGGCCCAAAGAATTAATAATGTTCATAACTGAGCATGGTCCCTTTAGGACATACTTGAAACGCTTTCAGTTGTCAAGACATAAACTTTGCAGTTGTGGAGAAATTGGTTCACCACTACACTACGCTACAAAATGCCTGTTAACAGAATCCTATCACTTTAAAATCCCCATGGAACAAAACATTATAGCCTGGAAGAAACAAATTATTAGTAATAAAACTCTTATAAATAAACTAATTAACTTAATTAACTTCATACAGAATTATGAACAATTTCTAACGCCAAGCTAAAATTTACTACTCTCCGACTAATAATCAATATAAAAACACATCCACCTGCAATGCTATCCATTACTATAGTGTTAAAACCTTATGCTACCCAGGTTATCATATAAATCAACCCATATAATTTCTAAATTCCTAACATTAATTTGTTTTAAATTTTCATGTCATGATTATAACAGTATGCTCAAACATAGTTTCGGTTCATACAGTGAATGAAATTATTACCACTTGTATTAAATTATGTCAACTTTAAATGAAATGTTTATATAATGCCTTAGCAAACCATATTTAATTGAATGCATCTACATGAACAAGTTGTCATAACCCGATTATATAGCCTACCATCACTCAACATCAAGCTTATGTGCTAATGTACAACCACTACAAAGTTTTGATGGAATCATTTTTGACAACCGTTATTGAATAACCATATATGCTAACTATATATAACGTATATATATATATACTAACAATTCCACAAATGTAAATTGGTGCCTCAAATATAAATCCCCTTGTATATAATTTTCCCACTCCCCATATTTTTTGTATCATATTAGTGTTTTTTCTACATTATCTCATGCAATGTATTTGTTTATCCAGATGTATTTTCATGATATGTTATATTTAACCACGCTTCTTCTGTATAGTCACTATTTTTGACGCTCATCTCCCATGGGTCTTAAATGCCACTAATCAATATTCTATTATAGTTACATAACGTCTGTTTATATCTGTTTCTCTAAATAATTATATAGTAATTAATAAATAATAAATGTAAGGATCCTAACGGGAGCTCTGGCGACGTTGCAGATGCTAGGGTGGGCTTGTGATTAGCGACTGACATCGGGGGAAGCGTGGTATGTCGCCGTTGTAACTGTTTTCCTGGTCACAGTTTTTCTTTCTGATAGATGCCCCCTCCGGGGGCATAGGTGCAGAGCTGTGTGCCGGCGTCCATGTCCATGTATCGCTTTCGAAGTAAGGAAATATGCGAGTAAAACAAGTAAATTTTTATTTCCATAACTTGTAAAAAAATGTCCTTTAATTAAAGTGGATATTGTACGAAAGAAAACGTAGAGATCAAAATAATTAGCTCGGTAAACAGATACTCTGTACAACCGAGTCAGGTAAAATTATCAAGAATAAAAGCTTATCACGAGGCAAATTTTAAGTGAATATAAACATTTGTATTGTGGTAACAGATAAAGTAATTTATCGCTAATTTAAAGTATGTCACAATAAAAAATTACCAATTTGTCGCATATTACATGACGCATGTATTATGATTGTTGTGTATTTGACGTGTGACATATGGTTAAAAAGGACATTCTCATATTAATGGATTATAAAATAATATTTGCAAAGCTTTTAAAAAATTCGTTATAACCACGTGAACTAAAGTTATCGAGAATATTATTTCATCAAGAAGCAAATTTTTGGCGAGTATAAATACTCTTATTTTGTTAAATGCTGGAGTAATTTATCGGCAATTAAAAATATCACAGATTAAATATATATAGATTTTTCAAGTATCTCAAAGAAGATATTCTAGTATACATTAATAAATTATTTCAGCATAATTAATAAAGCTTTAAACCACAAATCTCGTTATAACCGTTCTTTGTACGGATCGTTGTAGTACAACTTCAAAAGGTTCGTAATAACCGAGTCGGACAAAAATATCAAGAATAATATTTGATCAAGAAGCAAATATTTAGCGAGTATAAATATACCTATTTTGTTAAAGGTTTTGCTGTAATTTGTCGTTTATTAAAAATATGTTACATTAAAAACATATAAATTTGACATATATCTTAACAGTTTAACATAAAGCTTTAAAGCACAAAGCTCGTTATAACTAATGTTCAATAAGGTCGTTATAACCGAGTTTCAAAAGGGCTAGTTGTAACCGACCAAAATTTACCACATTAAGAAAATCATAACAGTTTTAAAAGGCCATTTTCGAATTAATTAACAGTGTATTTTTCTTTATCCAAATGTACAATATAGAAATAAATTCTTGTATTTAAAATATATCAGACAGTTACTTAGACAAATTTTAATCAATTTTGAATACAATTTATACGAAATCGAAAATTTAAGTTTTTTATAGCATCAAACTAGACATGCTTTAAGACCAATAGTTCGAGTGAAAAAAATCACTTTAATGCATTTAATACTTTCTAAATTTATAAAGAAAATGGAAATAGGGTGTTTTTCTTTTACTGAAACGTTAAAAATGAGAAATGTAATTCTTATTGAATGCAATTTAATCATTATGCAAATTAATTTCCCGATGCTCCTCACAAACTACCCAATAAGTATATGAGTTTTAAATCCCACTATGATCCGCATTTATTTAAACGTACATTATAAATCATACTTCAATTTGGAAAACATAAATGAGTGTTTTATGTAGATAAGTTTGAAGATTTTGGTATCATTTAATAAAAGGGGGCAATATTTTATGTTAATGAACATTTATTTTAAATCATTGATATGCGTATTTTGTAGAAAATTATTATTATTTTTTTGTAATAGGTAATTTATTTGATATAACGTTTTATCTATTTTGTGTGTTTTTAATGTATGTATTAATGTATTATTTGATTAGTTACGAGGGGAAATACATTTTAAAGTAATGAAAGTTTTATGCACTTGCGATTACAGAGAAATTCGAATTTAAATTATATTTTCGATCACTCTATATTATGCTATGTTTTCGAACTATTGCCAGCGTTCATTCATTTTTGATTCATAGTAGAGTAAATGTATATAAAGATAAAATCTCCCTCCAGAGTCTTCTAGACTCTTTGATTATTATTCTTTGTGCTACGATTCTAAAATTTAAAACTAGATTTAATTTTAGTAAGCATTCCTAAAAATCATTAAAAAAATAGTTCAACTGCGATTTACTGAAAACAAATTTTTCATAGGATTAGCCTATGCAATTCTGTTTTTTTTAAAAATATTTGAAGTAGAAGAGCAATGATATTTGATTTTCTTTGTTGAAAGTTAAGAAAAACCATTATTCCTATGGACAGATCCTAAATGCATGTCAAATGGAGGCCAAGCTCCAAGCGCGAACGCATATCAACATCGCCAAATCTTGCAACGGCATTGCACACCCTCCTTTTTGCTTGCTATCTTATTAACAGCAATAACCAGTTAACAAGAAAAAAAGGAATTACTCAAAATTTTATTTAAAACTCGTAACAAATACATGTCCTTCGGTTCGCAATTAAAGAAACTGATGAAAGTATAATAAATATTGTTTCTTGCAGACGATTTTTTTCTACAGCGAAACAAAATAAAAATTATTTATCTCGCATTTGACTTGTTAAAAGCATGTGAGTATAAGACGCAGTATTTCTAGTGGTCCAATCAAATCCAATGCTCTTGCAATGTCATATAGCTGTTTTCTTTTCTTTTTTAAGCATGAATTTTCTCCTTGTTTATTGAAGTATAATGTCGCCAACTCTAGGATTCCAGTATAACTACGAAAATATAACCTATTTTTAGTAATTTTTTGATATATATCGTAAGGAATAGCAGGAGATAAATTTCTATCAGACGTGTTTAACTTTTAAAAGCCTTTACATTGTTTTATTTATATTTATATAATTTGATAAAGAAATGAAACGGAACTATATTCAGTCACGGGTGATTTTTTAAATTCTATACGCAATGGTCATTTTTTTAAACTTGNTGCCCCAACGATTTTATTGATAAGAAGTGATCTGCAGTAATAAACTACAACAAAAAAAATGAACTCTGGACTTTTCCTTGTGTTTTTCTTTAAATTATTGCAGCTAAGCCAAATTGTGTGTCGTCTCCCACCTGCAACAGGTATGTGAAAAATCATGACAAAGACATCTTGATTTCTAGTATGTTTTCTTCTATGTTTTTTTATTTTTAAGGGTTATTGCTCACATCGCATAAAACTTAATTGTATTTTTAGTTTCGGCCATCCTTTAAATTTTAACAACCCAGCAACGAGCCAGTTATCGTTATTTTATAACAGTCACAGGTGATTATTTAAATTCTATATGCAATGGTCATTTTTTTAACTTGTAACGGAGTATAGCTACCACCCCAATTTGATCAAGAACGAGATTCATTTTCATTGCATAGCAATTATTCATTCTTAATTTATTATGCTAAGTAAGTTAACTTTCAAGATTCAATGCCTATTTCAATGCTTCTCATGTTGAATGATCTTGATCATAGACTCAACTCAAGTTATTGTTTTAACCTTGGAATTCTACTTCTATTTTTAACTACATTGTAACTATACTTTTTTTCTTCGTTTTTTTCTCTTCATTTTTGTGCCTTTTACCAGCTTATGTATAAATATAGGAATTAAAACTGTTATCTCTGTAAACTATCAAACCCATGTAACTGCAATATCAAATCCATGAATCCAAACTCTCTGGCAAAGTCCCACATCAAAATTAGTCGCAAGAGAATGTCCTCTCAGAAAAATCCCAGGCAAACAAGGATATGTTCTGGGAAGCAGGTTCCAATTTGCATTTGCTGCATATTGGGAAAACTTTGCTTCCAAATTCGAAAGTTAATCAGTTTAAATGGCCACTAATGAATCGTGAAATTACCTTTCTATCCTATCTATCTTCCTTCAACTCTATGTCTCCACCAGGGCTTGTAAACAGAAATTTAAAATTAGGTATTATATGATGCCCATTTATGATTTTTTTTAAAAAGAAAGAATGCTTTAATTTATACAAAAAGCTGGACTAAGTTAGAATATCCAGTATTTATTGAGCTAGGTAAGTGTCCTGAGATTGCGAAGCAATCCTAAGTAATCATCAAAAGCCGTGGCAAGATTTGAGGACGTCAGTGAGAGAGGGGTGAAGCTTCCAAGTATAGTAATCCCCATTGTGTTGTATTAAAAACAACGTTTAAAATCTCAAATGGTAAAATCTTTATTAAAACTTATAGGCGTATCGATGTTACATTAGTACACCTTCATCAATAGGATAAATGCAGTGATGGTTAAACATAGATGATTTTATCCGACAGAGATTACGCCACACTAAAGCGATACAATTAAAGGTTAAACATTGAATTGAAAGAAATTTAAAAATAAAATAATTTCTAAACTAATAATTTGAAAAATATGATATATCAGCAAGGTCATTGACAATGTAATTTTTGTTTCAGTTTAGCTTTAGTTGGTTTTAGTAACCTCTATCGTATTCAATCATCGCTGTTTTAAAAATCACTTCCTACTGACAAAGGTATTGATGTACACGTAATGGGTATAGCTTCTACTAAACATTTTACCATTTACAATTTCAAACATTGTTTTCAATTTCATTTAATATTATCACAAAGAATTACTCTTGTAGTCTCCTAACTACTCCATTGTAGTGTTAGGTATTTCCTGAAATAATACTATTTGAGTTCTCGCTGTTTCCTCGATAGAAGAAATGGATCATCTTTCATATGATACATTATCCTTCTTCTCAAACAGAAACACTAATTCATTAGCAAATACATTTATTCTGGTATCGACTTAGTTACCTTAATAGCGTTGACACATAAAATCTATACTTTCAGAAGAGATTTTTTTTCCATCCTAATCTTGTCGTAAGTAGTGAAATTAGCCATTTTAGTTATGTTTGCAATTAACAAAAGTCGCTGAACACGTGACCAGAGCCATTTCATGATTTCTTTCGTTTGTTAATTTTAAATTGTTAATTGTTGGTCGTTTTCTTTTTTACGTTTCATTTGCCATATTAAAATATATGTTGTTATTTTTTATTAACAGCTTAATTTTTTGTTTTGAAATTATATAAATGATTTTACCATAACTTTTACTGAAATTAATTTTTTTGCAATTTACCTTTGTGTCTGTAACTTGATGCTGAGACCACAATAGAGAAAGACGTATACTCTCAAATTGAGTTAGGAAGCTTTAAAAAATAATCCCGTAAATTAACCGCCAACTTGATATTGAAGCTCGCTATAAATATGGGTACTCGACTTTTTCCTCAAAGAAGGAGGCTGGCTGTAAAGATTAACGGCCAACTCTCTAAATTCATGGAAATTTCTTTAAAGTGTAAGCTTTTGAAGTTTCTAACCATCAGAAGGGTTATGTTGAAACAAATTTAATGGCATTGAATTTACATTTTTAATCTTTTATTGACATTTTACATTTTTTGCAAATTTTTAAATTTTTGAACTGATGTTAATTTCCTGTGATATTTTTCCGTTTTCTTAAATTTTACGCTCCCATATATTATAAAAATTGAAGTGTTGTGTTAGACTAATTTTTCTTTCTTAGCCCTTTATATCACCTTGTTGCATGTCTGCAACATGCACAAAAAGCCTATGTCTTTGCCCCAACAAATTTTGAGGGACGATTTCGGCGATTGTTGGCCGAAACCAGTGCGCCAAGATAAAATTGGGCACTGGCTTAATTGGGCTAATAAAAGAATCAGATGCAAATACCCAAAATGCAAAGGATTTGCACAAACTATTTGTAAGAAATGTGGTGTAGGACTTTGTTACAACAAAAGTAACAACTGTTTTAAAAATTTTCATATGAATTAAAATTTTTGAATCTTTCAAACTTAGTGCCATTTTTCACAATGTTGCAGGAATGCCAGAAGCACTTTTTTGTCATTTTGCATAAGGTTGCAGAAATGCAACAATAAATGTTTCTCCAATAATATTTTTTATTTTATGTTGTAAATTTTTTTATTATTTTTTACATGCTTAGAATGATGTATTCTAATGTATGAGTAATTTTTATTTAAACCAGAGATGTTGAGATAAAAAGGGTTAGTTTATTTTAAACGAAATATCACTGAACGATCAAAGTTTTCTTTAAAAATATTCGCAGCTCTAAGCTTCAAATTGGATTATTGGAGATTTTACTAAGATATTAACGAAATATATTACAATTCTATAACATAGTGTGCAATTGTATCTGTCAGTCAAAATAAAAAAAAATATGATTAGAAGATAAAGTGAAAAGAAGATAAAATATTAACAAAACAATATGTATTTCGAAATGAAAGAAATTTTAAAATATGTTTCGAATTATGAATCAAGTTTGTATACAACAAAACACAATGAAATGCAAAGTGTGTAGAAATTATCTGGAAAAAACGAACATATATTATTAGAACATAAATAAGACTATTGTTTCACAATATAATGAAAAATACAGTTCATGTATTCCGAAGTCGATATTACATGCACTTGTATAACAACTATAAAATTACAATAATCTTATTTTCTCAGCTCCAAAATTTTGAAGTGTGTTTACTTTATATTTTTGAAATGCTTTTAAACTATTTTACGCTGTACTAAAAGAACATACCAGAAAAAAAATATCACATGATTCTAATACTGGGTGCTGATTGGATACTTCATCCATCCGAAATATTTTACATTAGAATGATTCAGCTTTTGTGCTTAAAATAAACAAATTTACTCTTTATCGGCCATAGAGAGAGATGTATCAAAAACAACCAATACTGAAATCTGAAGTAAAAGGGAAATATAAACTTCAAACATGTATAAAAAGTATTTTCTGGGAAGAACGTAATAAAACCTAGTTTATTTGGAAAGCGATATCACTTTCATGGAAAGAGTTGCATAGAAATTTGCCTCTTTGGAGAAGTAAAATGAAACTCCAGATTCGCATAAAAAATGCATAACTTCACTCGCAAAAATCTTTAAATATAAATGAGTATTTTTGAAGTTCTTTCCCTTTTTTATCGTGAAATTGGAAACAATCTCAGCATTTTATTTTAGTTGGTGTTCTGATAATGATGCAAAACCAAACTCTTACTCTGCGAGGGCTTTTATTTGCATCACGTATAAAATGTAAGTTGTAAAGGATGGATGTTTGAAAGGATGGAATTTTACTCTTATTTCAATTGAGAGTATTTGAGCAAGTGTGTAGAACAAAATATTTATAAAAAATATTTATGAAAAAAGTATTATATAAAATATGCTGGAGAATAAAAAGTTTAGGCAGATATTGTTTCTTTTTTTCAATTTGCAAGATTTGGAATAATAACTAATGATGTAAGAACATGCATGTGTAAACATTCTAGCTTTTTTGTATCTTTTTTTCGTACTTCACATTCTAAATTTGTATCTGGATTTGATAAATGCGAAAGAATTTTTTTCCACTTTCTATAGAAAGGAATTTTTTATTAGACGCCGCTATACCAAATAATACTTTCTGTGAATTATTTCAAACTATTGCATTTTATTTTATAACTGGTATTGAGCAGACAAACCAATTTTGAGTTTATGACTACCAACACTCCATAGCCTTGTAATTTTGAATCTAACCTAGAAGACAAGGAACTCCCTGATCAAGTATTGGGACAAACTAGCCTTCGGGGAGGACTTCTGGTTAGAACAAACCCGCATTTGCGTTACATGGAGAAGAAAACCACGAAGGCATCCTACTGTTATCCTGACAGCAAAGGGATTCTAATCCATGATCTGTCTACCAAAGAGGGTATTTTATGCCTGTAATAGTTGATCCAGAATTTCCCTTGACTTTTGGGTTGGTTTCAAAATTAAAAGGCAGCGGAGGTGAGCATTGATAGCTGTAAACTCGGAATTAAGTCGGCTGTTCAACGCCAGTTATGAAATAAAATCAAATTTGGAGAATGACGCATATTTCAATCGGTGTGGACATCGGCAAGACTCCTCATGCTCTTGTTATTCACTAACTCTCACGAGAGTATAATAAAAAAGGATAATACTGAATTGTGCGTAATTTAAGTAATGAGACTGATATTTTAATTATTTTTCATTCGAATGGAATTAGAACTTATTATATTCTCTTTCAGAATAATTCACTTGGAAACGCCATATTGCTTCGGATATACTCTGCCACTGATATACTTTTCTGATATACAGCTTCTGATATACTTTTCCAGTTACAAATTTTTAAGTTTTTCACAATGTCACTAAATGAGATGATTTACCCATCTCGGAAAGAGAGATATGTCAAAAGGACTCGAGTCATTTGAATGAGGGTATTAAGAAATAAACTTAATGTGTTTACTGGCTAAAAACACATTTATCGACAACACTGTGTGACAAGATGCATGTCTATAATGTAGGAGCAAACTCTTCTTCATGTTTCGTACCACAGGTATGATAATTTTTTTGCAATTAAAATTCATATTATTATTCAAAATTTGATGAATGGTAGGATGATTCAAACTCAACTGTTCTCCGATCATCCGACGATCTAAAACATTACATTCCTGATTCTGTCGACATTTTTGTTTATTCATGAAATTAAAGGCTTTTCACATTTATCTTTCCTCGACTATCTTCCTTCTAAAAATATTTTAAACCACCAAAAACCATGGCTGTTGATAAAATACTGTCTGCAGTGGCCTGTTGCAGTTTTCAAAAAATTCATATTGCACCATGCCAAAACCAGAAGCAAAATCAGATCACTCATCGTTGCTCTACATTAATATCACTTACTTTTAGAGACAACTACAAAAACTGATTTCACAAGATGGATGATTTTGGACAACCATATTAGTACACCGGCTTAAGACTTGTACTACAAGCGTATGAACTGTTCATCCACAGCTCTTCCAAGTTACTTAGTTGAAACATCGAATTTTGCTTTTGCAGAAATTAGAATTGGTCTATGGTTCGGTTATCACTTAAATTGATATTATTTTTTTCAGTCTGAGGACAAGTTGTAGTAGGAGTAGTAGTACTTAATTTATGTTTTGATATCTGCGATGGTCTGATAAACATCCCTGAGGATGATTAGAAGATATGCAGTAACAATTTTGATGACGCTCTGGCCCAACGGCCTGAGCGTGAAGTCGAGCACTTTACGGTAAACAGTTTTACGAGGACCTATCAACCTCAGCCTGATCGCAATGTTCACCCACTGACAGCAGCCAATGATGCTTGACTTCGGTGATCTACTGGGAACCGTGTCTTGATGATCAGGCAACTGCGGGATTAGTCTGAGGACAAAAAAAGACAACTAAATTTCGTTTAAAACAATTCTTTTTATGCTGGATTTCTCTATGATACTTATTACAACAGAGAGTAAACGATAAACAATTCAAAATTTTGTAAGAAAAATGAGTATTATTATAGTACGTTTATATGAGTACGTTTTATTACAGGGCATTTCAGATGCTAAGCATGAATAAGGTAAATAAAGTTTGAATAATCATATTATTGTTGCAGTTCCATAAGCAATGACCTAACCCCCTATCTAAGCCCGTTTTGTGCTTAGACAACTTAGGAACATTTTTGTTCATAGAAGAGAAACTACACTCTATAACAAAAAAATCAACGCACCAAGAACGCACTGAGACGCGCAAAATCGACGCTCGATCAGATTGGAATGATGCCGACTGGGGACGTATAGTTTTTAGCGAATAATCCCTCTTCCAACTGTGTCCTGACGATCATCGAAGACGTGTTTGGAGACGCACAGGGCAGAGGGGGGATCCTGCCTTCACTATTGCATGACACACCGGCCCTCAACAAGACATTATGGTCTAGGGTGCCATTTCCTTTGACAACCGGACCCCTTTGGTTGTCATTAGAGGTACACTTACTGCACAGCAGTACGTCGACTACATCCTAAGACCTGTTCTGCTACCGTTCCTTTTGCAGCGCTCTGGGCAGGTTTTTCAGCAGGTCAATGCCAGACCACAAATGCTATGCATTTGCTATGAAATGTCTGCAAGCTTGTCAAACTCTTCCCTGGCCTGCCAGATCACCAGATCTCTCTCCCATAGAGCATATGATGGGAAGGCGATTCCACCTGGCAAGGAATTTTGATGACCTCGTTCGACAATTGGATCGAATTTGGCAGGAAATACCGCAAGAGACCATCCGGGAGCTTCATCGGTCTATGCCACGCCGTGTGGCAGCTTGTATCCAGGCTAGAGGCGGGTCAACACCTTATTGAACTTGTTACTCTAACTCTGCAGTAAATTATTCAATTGTTCTGAAATTTTAAACATTTACCATTCTGCACATTGTCTTCCTATCCACCAATTTTCGTTTCAATCGGACAACTCCTTCCTTGCTCGTCGATTTTTTTGTTATAGAGTGTATATAGTATATTGCATATTCGGTTAACTCGGTTTTCTCATAAAACTTTGCTTTGTCCAGAAAATAATATGCCTTTTTCTACCAAAAAGGCAGAAAGTTTTGGTAGTTTATATTGACATCTAATTTCTATTCCTCGTAAAGAATAATAATTACTTTTATTAATATTAAGAATTCAACGTTTCCTTGTAAAAATTTGATTTCTCTATAAAATAATATGTTTTTTTTTATTTCGAAACAGAATAATATTTGTAGTTTATATCGAATGTTGTCTTTCATTAATAGTAATGGGGATTTTTTTTTTTTTTTTGCACGAGATTTTTGAACGGATTAGTTAATATGTTCGTGTTACGATTCCAAATTTTGCCATCGGTTCCTATCTAGAAGCTGTATATTTTATGTAATTTAATGATATATTCCTAACCAAGAATTTTAAAATTCACTTGAAAGGATACTAAGTGTTGTCAATTTTCTGGTGCGTAGGGCGTGCTGGGAAGAAAGTTATAATAGCTTTATGATGCGATAAGTTAAGGTCATACTTTTTTCGTCTTAAATATTATTTTCAAANCATTATGGTCTGGGGTGCCATTTCCTTTGACAGCCGGACCCCTTTGGTCGTCATTAGAGGTACGCTTACTGCACAGCGGTACGTCGACTACATCCTAAGACCTGTTTTGCTACCGTTCCTTTTGCAGCGCCCTGGGCAGGTTTTTCAGCAGGTCACTGCCAGACCACATATGCTATGCATTTGCTCTGAACTGTCTGCAGGCTTGTCAAACTCTTCCCTGGCCTGCCAGATCACCAGATCTCTCTCCTATCCAGCATGTCTGGGATATGATGGGAAGGCGATTCCACCTGGCACGGAATGTTGATGACCTCGTTCGACAATTGGATCGAATTTGGCAGGAAATACCGCAAGAGACCATCCGGGAGCTTTATCGGTCTATGCAACGCCGTGTGGCAGCTTGTATCCAGGCTAGAGGCGGGTCAACACCTTATTGAACTTGTTACTGTAACTTTGCAGTAAATTATTCAATTGTTCTGAAATTATAATCATTTACTATTCTGTACATTGTCTTCCTATCCACCAATTTTCGTTTCAATCGGACAACTCCTTCTTGGTGCGTCGATTTTTTGTTATAGAGTGTATATAGTATATTACATCTTCGGTTAACTCGGTTTTCTCATAAAACTTCGCTTTGTCAAGAAAATAATATGCCTCTTTCTACCAAAAAAGCAGAATGTTTTGGTAGTTTATATTGACATCTAATTTCTATTCCTCGTAAAGAATAATAATTACTTTTATTAATATTAAGAATTCAACGTTTCCTTGTAAAAATTTGATTTCTCTATAAAATAATATGTTTTTTTTATTTCTAAACAGAATAATGTTTGTAGTTTATATCGAATGTTGTCTTTCATTAATAGTAATAGGGAATTTTTTTTTTTTTTTTTTTGCACGAGATTTTTGAACGGATCAGTTAATATGCTCGTGTTACGATTCCAAATTTTGCCATCGGTTTCTATCTAGAAGCTGTACATTTTATGTAATTTAATGATATATTCCTAACCAAGAATTTTAAAATTCACTTGAAAGGATACTAAGTGTTGTCAATTTTCTGGTGCGTAGGGCGTGCTGGGAAGAAAGTTATAATAGCTTTATGATGCGATAAGTTAAGGTCATACTTTTTTCGTCTTAAATATTATTTTCAAAGGAACAGTCTAGTGCATGTATGTAAACCCATGCACTCTTCATACACTTTTATATTCAGACAAAATATAAACTAAATTAAAAATATTATTTAAGAAAAAAACTGTAGTTTTCCGATCAAAATTATTTTCAGATTTAAATTTCTGACCCCTAAATTATAATCAAGTACTTGCACAAGTGCGACAAGAAATTTGTTCCCCAGTGTAATAAATCATAACATTTTAATATCGGATCCTTTTTTTTTTAATTAAAACTTTCACTTCGCCAGAAATTAATGTGAATATTTCTTTAGAAAAGGCACAGCGTTGGTAGCTTATACTACAAATTGTCTTCTGTTAACAATATTGAATAATATTTGGGTATTTTATTTTTTTTGTATGAAAATTAATTCAGTAATCCAAAAATAATTTATATTTCTTAATTTCAGCAAAATTTAGCTTTCTCAAGAAAATACGATGCATTTTTCTTTTGAAAAGAGATACTTTTGGGAGCGTATACCCAATACTTTTTCTATTAATATAGAATAACAATAGTTTTAAACATCCAACCTTTTGTTTCTAAAACTTATAAATGTATTTTCTTTATTATTATTTTTAAAAAAAGGCACAACAATCATAATTTATACAGAAAACTTTCTTCGATTATTAATAAAAAATATTAATGTTCTGATATTTAACCTTTTTTGCATGAAACTTTTCTTGGCCTTTTCATATGTATTTTTTCCTATACAAGATGACACAATATCTGTAGCAAATTTCGAAAATAGACTTCCATTAATATTAAACAACTTCCAGAGCTGAAATTTTGGCTGGCAGTTATATACATTTGCTCAATTTCTTTACATGAAACTTTTTTTAAGAATTGGTACAAATATACACGAAACAAAACCAGAACAGTAAAGATTTTTCTTAAAATATTTATCCATCTCGCGTACATTATCGATTTGAACAACTGGAGATAAGAGTGAAATGAGCGTATTCGAAAGTTCTATCACGTAAAAGATAAAAGTAGTAAAAATATGAGCTATAGGACCGAAAAAAGTAAACAACGAAGGTACATGACAAGTGCTAAGCTCTAGATGCATGGGATGAAGCAAACACAAATTTAGTATTCCATGTGCAGCCTACGGAACGATTTGAATTTGCATGATGTAAAAATTTCTTTGAGGTAAACTTTTTCTTAACTTTAGGGGTCTCGGTGAAACTTCGATTGCTTAATGTTGCGTGAGGCGTATTTAGAATTTTCGAGTAATGTGATAGGAGGCAAGTTCAAAAGCGAGGCGTGTTTTTTGAAGTAGAACGAATCACATACTCAAATAAATGTACTAGGTTGGTTTTGTAGTGAAATAACTAAATGAAACAGGATATTAAATGCTGTAGTCAGCATAGTTCTAGGTTAAAATGAAACGCTTTCAACTTAATTACGTAAACATCTAATAATTAAAATTGTTAATATGACATTTAATAGTTAAATAGAAGTAATATCTCAAATAAGTAAGAATTAAACTAAATAAAATAAGTAAGAACTAAATTAAATGTGTATGTTTAGCAACNTTATCTGTAATCAATTACAGTTGTAATCGATTACTGTAATCAACGGCCAACTCTGATGTTTAGAAACAGGATATTAAATATTGCAGCCAGCATAAATCTCGGTTTAAATGAAACGCTTTCAACTTAATTATGTAAAGAATTTAATAATTAAAATATTTAATATAACATATAATAGTTAAATATAAGTATTAGAATCAAATTATTTAAAAAAATTCTTGACTATTTTTTTTTGATATCTGAAATTATTATTTTAATCTTTATATTAATTTAAATAATAGAAGGAAATTTAAAAAAAAATACTTTCCGAATAAAAAAGTCCTTTGTCAGATGAAAGTCAAATGTTTGAAAAATAAATTCACTTGAATTTGTACATAATTATACGTAGACAAGCATTAAAATCTGTAATTATCTAATTCTCAGAGAAATGTGGAATGTTTGAAATATAAACTCACTTGAATGCGTACATAATAAAGAGTAGAAAATATTAAAATCTGTGGTTATCTTCTGCTCATTATCTTTAACTATGCTATACTAGTAGTTAATTTGTTTTTTTACAAAGAATCATTTTTGTATTTTATTAAAGTAAAGAATCTTGGAAAATTATCTTGTTTTTTTTGGGGGTAATAAATGTATCAATATATTTATTTGTACATTGAGTAATCCTTTTGAGGATTTTGATAAAGATGTGAACATGAGCCGTGAGGGCTCAGGGGACAGAGCATTCACCTTTCAAGGAGTTGAACTGAGTTCGATCCCAGTGATGGCTGGTTAATACGAATTTTGGATCTGGCCTGCGCCGCCATAGTGCTAACGTAACATATCCTCAGTGGTAGAAGGATCATGGATTAGAGTTCCTTTGACATCAGGATAACCGTGGGAGGTTGCCACTCCATGTAAAACAAATGCTGGTTAGTTCCATAAAAAAGTCCTCCTCGAAGGCAAATCCAAGAGTTGCCTTGTCTTCTGGATTGGGTTCAAAATTACAAGGCTACGGAGTTGATGATTAGTAGTCATAAACCTAAAAATTGGGTCAGCTGTTCAATGACGGTTATAAAACAAAACGGTGCGAGTATATTTTTATAATTATTTTTACATACATTTTCTGCATCAATTTAATGACTATCTTAAATGCACAAGAAATAAAATGAATAATACGTTATGAAAAATTTCATAGAGAATTCTGACTAATCAACTCTTCTTTATTTTAATTGATATAACATATATGCATGTGTTAAAAACGAAACCTTTTAATTATTGCGCAAATCTTTTGCTTTCTAAGCAGTCAATATTTTATTGTAAACAAGTTTTGACCCTGAAGTTTGGAAATTTTTTTGATTTCTTTTATGAATTTTTAAGGAAGAAGGCTGCATTTGGTTTGAACGAAAAGTAATTTCACTGATTTTATTTTGAAATAAATAATCATAGTAGTTTTATCGGAATGGTTAAAAGCAGTTAAATAGGCAGCCAGCTTACGCATAAAAGAACACTTATTCATATGCGACCATTCGAAGATCAAGAACAGTAGTTTTCCTGAAACTTTTATGTTTCATGCAGTACATACTGCAATAAAGCTCACGATGGATTTTTTTTAGCTCAAAAACTATGGACAGAAACTTTTCCTAAGGCTAAGACGGCCTTTGATTACTTTTCATTGGACACATGATGACTCAATGTCTTTTTTAAAGGCCAGTAAGAGGTCACTGACGTATTTGTGTTTGAAAGCCCAAACGGACAATCCCCCAAAAAAATGCGAGATAGTGGCGGAAATTGGGTTATCATTTGAATTTTAGTTTAACAGCAAAGACATTAAATATTTCAAAAAGTCAAATCTCGACATCACAAAACTATTGGAGTAATCCCCCATTACTACGTGAGCTCCTTACCCGAACTTCTTTGAGGACCGGCCTTCTGGTATACTCAAACGGTTCCACGGATCACTTAATCCTAGTAGAGCTCTCTCAGCCTTCTTATTTTTGGTTTCAAAAACTCTAACAAAAGAACAAGGTTTTGAGGCTATTCATAAGTTAAGGCACGAAAGAACATTCTTGTATAAACTTACAGCGACATCGTAGACGCCTGTAGATTTTGCTCAAAGTAATATATCAGTGCATGTGAGGCTTGGTTTGAAATCTTTCCTGTGGATATGTATTTATAAGACATCGATTCTTGATGGTGAATGAGGAATGGTACAGAACAGTTTGTATCGAATCAATTTTTAAGTGATAATTTAAACAGTAAAAGATTACTCTTATTATGGAAAATCAGAATTTGTGAATTCGGATATTCTTCTTAAATAAATAGCATTTATGTTCAGTGACAGCAATTTTAAATAATTTTTAATTTTTTTGAGGCTTAGATTATTTATCCGTTTCATTAATTTTCCTCCGTCTAGTCATAAGTGGAGCACCAACTTAAGCTTTCTGTTTCACAACATAATTGATGAAATTATGAAATTACTTTATCAGATAAAGGAAAGGTGAGATATTTTGAAGAAAAACTAAATTAATTTTAAAGGAGCATACAGGGAAAAGATAGTTATAATCCATTAAAATGTTTGAAAAATTTCCAAGAATTATTTTAATTTTAATTATTCTTCTTTAAAATTCTCAAAATTTCACTGGCTTTATTAAAGCATCAAAAACAAACAAACAAACTGTTACTTAAACTTTAAAAACTTATTCACAATTACAATGTTATGTTTCCAAAACTACCCCACAAAAGAAATTTTAGGATAGCACAATTTTTATATTTTTTTAGCGATAAATAAAACATTTATGAAACGTAAAAAGCAAAGCTTCTACGAATGATTTTACCAAGATAGATACAAAAAGAAAACTTAACATAATTGTTCTGAATCTTAGTATGAAAAAGTCAGTTGTGGGAAAAACCAAATGTTGATACATCTAGTATAAAATTTCCTCCTAAACACATAGAATAATGATGAGTTTGCTTTAACAGTCTGAGTATTTGAAAGAAGAACTTCCAACAACGTTTTGCTCAAAGGGTTATATGTTTGCGTGATAATGCAACGTTTCGGAATCTTATTCCACATAAACTACAGAATTCTTTTCAATAAAAAACTTCAAAGAAAACTTCGGATTATTATTTTATAAAGACTCTAAGGAAATCAACATTTGAGAAAGATGTTCAAATTTTATTATAAGATGTGCTACCTTTGTAGTAAGTGGTGGCAATAATCGAGCAAAATATTTTATGATAAGTTTTGCAACATTTATATTAATTAGTGGCAATAATCGTGCAGAATATGGCTTGCAAAACATTAAGTTTTCGCTATTAACAGTTATTTCTGCTGGAACAGTAAATCAGGTTTTACTCATATCTAAGCCGTCGGTGAGCATTGCGTCGGTATGTTTTTTCTTTTATTCACTTTTTTAAAAGTTTTTTTTTCTTTTAAATTTTATAATTTTTCTAGACAAAGATAGAAATGCATGTTTCGGAAAATGAGCACAGTTTGAAATGCGTATTTAAGGAAATGGATGCAGGTCGAAATGCAGGCTCATGAAAGTTGGCACGGCTCAAAATATGCGTGCTTAAGTAATTGGACACAGTTATATAAGAAATTTCCGTTTTTCTGTTTTTTAAACTTCTTTTATGAATATTGCTCTTTTTTTAAGAATAAACGTATGAATCCAATTAATATCGTAATGTGATGCTCACTTAGTACTATTTTCTTAGTATGACAACTCACTTCGTACACTTAGTACGATGATTCACTTAGTACAATTTTGTAAATGTAGTTTTTCTTGAAAAGATATTACGTTGTCACGGGCCCTATAAATTTATAATACATTCTTTTTTTAATTTGACGGTGATGGAAATTAAATTTTTTAAGTCCGTTATAGGTATTGTTTATTTTTGTGCTCTAAATACGAAGAAATGCTGGTAAGGTTAAACCTGATCAGCTTGTATATGCATCGATTAAAATAGATGAAACAAAAGAATGCGTTCAGAGAACTTCGCACTTACTTCTCTTTCCTTTTTTAAATAGTAAGCACAATCATTACGAGGCGAATTCATGTTCTTTGGGTTTGAAGTGGCTGGGTATATTACGGATTAAATTTTTCAATCATCACTTCATATTCAAAACACAAAAAGTAAAAGTGATTATAAAAACCTACTCTCGTTCAACGCTAATTCAATGGCTCTATTATAAATTTAAAGTACCCGTGACAACCAATAGTAGAAAGACTTTTTTTACTTCGTTTCACTAAACTGCTAAAAATGTTTCAGAAAAAATGTTTAAATAACAATTTACTTAATTGTTATTTTGACCATATTCAAACAAAACAGCCAGATGACCATAAATAAGATGGTATTCAAACTGTCAGCTGTGAGACAAATCGTTTATTAACCGCTTTTACCTAACACGGTTGAAGAACCAGAATTTCATCGCACAAAGTGTGGACCACCTTATGTAGCTACTTATTTCATTGAGAACTATAGACGAGAGGACTAATCTATTAATCTGATGACCGACAGAACTGGGGTCTTGTTTTCCAGCGTGACGCCAAAATATTTTATCTATTTCTTACAACACATGAAGAGTTTCCAGTGTCTCGCACTCTTCGATGGTGATTAACCAATTAGAGCCCTAGGTCCGATGTTCATTTAAATGTCTTTTTTACCGTCTTCGAAACCATGCTAGTTGTAAATGATTAAAAAACCGTATAGTTTTGTATTCATGACTTTATCTCCATACTAGCAGCAAGCGGTTTCACGAATGTAAATATAAAAATGTTCCTTATTGTAAACTTTAATCTTAACTGTTATTGTAACTATTTTTTAAATCTGATGGACAGATTGTTGCCAGTTATTTTAACATAATTCTTTCAAGACTTGGCATTGGTTTAAACTGATAAAAAATAATTAAAACTATCTTCACATTCCATACTCAGACGTATTTAATCGCTCAATGAAATATCACTTGCGAAGTTTAATTATCATACCATTTCAACACACGTACACATGCATCCCAAGACACTCACAATTCCATCAATTAAAATACTTGTAAATAACGTAGAAATTTCTTTATAATTAATTCAATTACCTTGGCATGAATGATGCTTAATTTATTCGAATATAAGATTCCGGAATTCGAATTAATAAATTCTTTAAAACACGCTTAACACAGAGCTTAACAACTAGGCTTATTCGGTTTCATTAATTCCATATAAGATCCGTTTAACTGGAAGCTCTAATTGAGTTTATGCTTCAAACTTGAGCTTATTTTGTGTCAGAGAGCCTGCGTGTTCATTTCAAATTTAAATTAATTCCCGCAAACTTTTCATTAAGTTAAATAGTTCGAAATGTTGCCAAGCAGCAATTTGAATCAACATTCAGATGATATGTTAACAAATGATTTTACTTGTAGTGAAATTCGGAATAAACACTTGGAACTAACTTAACATCCTGTTTATTAGAGCATGTGTAAAATGCTTTACGATACAGTTATTACCTTGCGAAAAGCCATTAAGGATTTTGAGGACTTAAATATTGGATATTTAAAGTATGCTATAATGTAAAATTACGCTAAAAATTATTTCTAATCAATAAAAACTAGACAAACTTCATTTGCTTTGGAGACATTAATACTAATTAGGCACTGTATTTTATAATAAATGTTTTTATTGATATATTGTTAAATTTTCAAGCATACATCGATAACGTTTTATTAATTTTTATTAAATATATTCCATATTTTTGACTGAATGTCTCATCCCTTGTTAATCAATCTTATCTATAACAAAACTGTTTGACAGTTTAGTTTAAATCATTCTGAAAATCGAAAGAAACTTGCTTCAAAACTTTACATCGAATAAATTAAGAGTTCCAAGATATGAGTTCTTCGGAGTGTTGTGTCTAACGTTTAACTCCTGAATGCATGTTGTCGTTTTAGACGAATATTGATCAATCTGTCATCTTTCAATAATATTCCATCCATCTTTCAATAATATTTACATATTTAATTCCAATCAAATCTTTTTTTTAATAAAAAAATGAAACTATCCCAGCAGTTTAATCATCATATTCTGTTAACTACGGATGATGGTTAAATGGTTAAAACTTGGATGGATTCAAGTTATGATGAAAATTTGATGATTTAATGAAAACGTGAATGCATCTAAGTTGTACATTTTTGCCTGTAAATTTAGTTTAAAATAAGCGAGTCATCATAATCATTTGTTATGACTAAGGAAAATGGGTAAATGCTCAAATAGATCCAAGTTAAGATGAAAATGTGACGCTGAACTTTGATCGAATCAAAAACCATGCTATTTGTTTTTCTGAAAATTTTGAATGGATCTATAGTCGATTGAAATCGAACATAGAAGCGAATTAAATGTAAGCTGCTGAAAAATCATATACCTCATTATCGTATTCTAACGACAATTCCATGGAAATCTGCCAGATTCATCTGCTTTAACTTTAATAGATTGAGTGGCTAAATTTATCGACAATTCCTTCCCAATGTGCGAGCATTATTTTATTATATTGAAATTCGATATTTGTGTGAGGTAAAAGTATCGTTTTGAAGCATTCTAAATTTAGACCAAAGACTAATGCTTTTTTTTTTGTGTAAGTAAAATATTTCATCAATAGTTCGCAATATTTTCGAGTATATTTGAGTGAGAAATGTTTTTAAAAAGTTTATACTAATCAAAAATATCTTTTTATTTCCAATTGTTATTTCGAAATAAGCTCTTTTATCTAAAAATGGAAATTTTAAATGAAAAATAAACTATTTTCACCAGACATAACTTTTGAAAAGTTCAAACAAGGTTTATAATGGTGTCTGGTTTTTTTCAAACAATGATGCATATGTTGTATAGTTGCGTGACGTAGTATAGTTGGGTGAGAATTGTTAAAATCTATTCTCGTGTTTTTGCATACATACAAAATAATAAAAACTATGTACAGTACTCGAATAAAAGAGAGCACCTTCTAAACTTTTAATCTAATGAACAGAATTTTAAGTCCTTCAACTCAATCTCAATATGTTTATAGGCCTAACCTTAAATGAATTATTTAATTTGTGCAGACGATATTTTTTAAAATACGAAAACAGACAGTTACATTTTTCCGACAAATTTGGCTTTTTGACTCTAACAATGCGGAAGGTATCTACGCAGAGAAGAAAACTGTGGTCCAAACTACTACTCTATTTCTGGCTGTATGAAGACATCAAAAAGGTCGATCATTTTTTACTGAAGCATTTTGGTAAGGATTTCGGTAAATAACTGTAAAATACGGTTTTACAATGAGTGATTTAGTAAATGTTGTAATGATAATTTTATCATATTACTTTAGAGCTTATCATAAAATCCATTTATTCAGTTAAATTTACTCTTCAGATCCATTTTTTCCCTGTACAGTATTTGGAAGAGGGTCATCGGAAGTTTAGACTGATCTTATTGACTGACTAATCGATTGATTCTTTTCAATTTTAAAATTTGATTAATTTAAAACATCGTAGATTAATTGGAAGTAAACATTTTATTCCTAATATATCAGAATTTGTTAGTCGATTTGAAAATCAGAGTATAAAAAATATTAAGTTATTGTAAAAATAAGTTACGTAAAAATAAAATTTTGACACAAAATATTTTTTTTGGATTTAAAATTGTGCTCAAGAACTTCGTAATCCACTTCATTAGTTCTGGGGATAAGGCGAAAGATACAAAAAGTCAAATTAACTTTTAAGGGCGAAAGCAGTCGATAACTTTTCTGCCTAAACTTTTAAGACCGTATTTCCAGAAGTCCAAATCCATTAGAAATGTATGCCTATTCAGAAAAGTACATTTTTTGTCTGCTTTTAGAAAATTCTCGAACCATTAGGATTGATTCCAAGAGCGTGGAAATCCAATCAGTAGATCAAGAATTATCAAAGAGCTCTTTATTTTGCTTTGCTCACTGTATAATATTAATATGAGATGCCGATCGAATATTGTTAGACAAAAACAATTATATAAGCCATTTTCAAACGGTTTTTATTGTATTACAAATCCTTGTTTCCTATTTTGCTCCTGTCATTGTTCACGCACGCTTTATTAAATCGCTTTAATTTTATCATCTGGGTAAAATTTTACATATAATTGTATGAAGTGTGTATTTACGATATTTCATAAGGGCAGCCCTTTATATACATTTCATAAACCCTTTATCAAAACTAAATTAAAAGAATATATTAATAAATAAATAAAATAAATAATAAATAAATAAGAATAAAAAATATTAGCATTTGCGTAAGGAAAAAAACAAAACAAATTACGCTATCAAAATCGTAAAAGCCACTACAAAAAGGTCCTGCAGTGGACTGATCGTTAAGACACGGTTCCCAGCAGATCACCGAAGTCAAGCATCACTGGCTACGGTCAGTGTGCGGGTGGGTGACCACTTGGATCAGTCTGCGTAGGGACCGAGGGTGTGTGGTATTGGTCCTCGTTAAACTGTGCTACCGTAAAGTGCTCGACTTCGCGTGCAGGTCGTCGGGTTACCGAAGCGGGGGTGCCATCCCCTCTGCAGAGGATCAAAATTGTGATGGAATGTCTTCGGATCATCCTCCGGGATGCTTCCCAGACCGTCGCCAATAGTCCATTGTGCAGCTCCAGTGCGACGTAAATTAACAACAACAACACTACTAAAGGAAATGAAAATATTTTAACACGTTTGATTGTTGGTGGAAACAGAGAGGAATTGGAAAGCAAGAATTCAAAAGACCTCTTAAATTATCAGGGAATCAAGCAGGTTTTTTAAATTCCCCTATTCACCCTCCCCCTAATCATTCATCATGCAATGTTAGCATTTTCGTTTGCTCCTCTTTTAAAGAATAATTTTCAAACCCTGTTTTGTACACTTTACTTTAATTCGTTTTTACAACAATATTAAAATATATATTAAAGGCGATGTTTAGATATCACCCTGTGAAATAGACTTTCCTATAAATCTATTTAAGCATCAATTAAACGCAGTTTAATTCTTCTAAAACAATAAGTGACAAAAAATATTTGCTTGACGTGCTTCCGATATTCTTTTTTTATCATAATGTAAATTATCTTGAGTAATCAAAATGATTAATTATAAATTCAAAATTGTAAAATTACAAAAAATTAATTATAAATTAAACTAATAAAATTGAGCTACAATTTAATAATATAACAACATTATTCTAAACGTAGAATAACAATTTTCTAAAATGTTAACATGGAAAAATTGCAGGTTTGAAAAATATTTGTGGTGATACATGTTTAACTTTTAATGATCTGGATAGTTTTTGCTGTTGGTAATCAAGTTATTTTTAATATAGTTACAGATTTAAGATATTCAGATTTAAATAAAGAGTCCTATATTAGTGATAAATAGCACAAGATAAAACAAATCTCCTTTTTTAATTAAATTCCTTTAATGAGCATGCTATTGTATTATTTTTATTGCACGTAAAATATAAGTGATTGTTATAAATAATATTAAACGAGAATATCATATGAATTGTTTTTTACCCTTATTTTTTAACTTATATCAGATAAACATAAGGGAAATCATTATTATATTTTTTTAGAATTTTAATTATTATTATGCCAAGTAAATGGGATGTGTAGTAATAATATTGCAAAAATGACAAAAATAAGCAAAAGTCAGTATATTTGTGCTGAATTTTTTCATAACAGAGGTAAAAATATAGTTGAGAGTGTTTTTAATAAAATTATCTAGATTAATCTGAATGTTTAATGTTAGTGATACTATAAATTAAAGCATCAAAACCATTTTAGATTTTATTTCGATTTTATTTGTTATAAAGCTCTTAAATTTTAAATGTAAACATATTGTTTTGGCTAAAATTCTCAAAAACTCATAAACTCTTTGAGAGTATACATTTTATTTGAAAAACCTTTTTCATTTGATTCTTTAAGAATCGTGTTTCAATCTTTAAGATAATGGTTATCGCGATGATATGGCAATTGCTTTTATGAATCCTATGTTATTATTTTCCTTGAGAAATGACAACTGAACTCCGTCCATTATCATTACATTTTTGATATTCGCTTTCCGTTAAGTATCTACATTCAACCCCTAATGGATAAAAGTATATTATTAAATGAAGAATTACAGCCACTGAGCTATTTTCTGAGCTTACCTTCAAACAAGTAAAGGAAAAGTATAATGACATTTGTTTTGGATGAAATACAATAGCCATTTTGGAAATTCAATTTCTTGCCATTGATGATTTTTTTATTTTATTTTTATCTTAAAATTTATTTTTTCAAGCGACTTAGGAAATGACATTTTTGTTATTTTCGATTTTATCTTTTTGTATTTAGCACGAAATTTTTACAGAAATGTTGATATTATATCCAAGAATAAATAAAAATAAATGAATGCAGGAACGTTAAATCACACAGTGAAGAATACGGTATTCTAATGTGATTTAAATGCATTCTTTCAAAAAGAAAACATTCTCCTCAGTTTTACTTTTAAAATGTACTTTTTTTCAAAGTAAATTCTAGTAAAATTATTTTAATATATAGTAAGGACATTTCAGGAAAAAAAATCATAATTCTTGTAATAAAAATATACAGTATTTAAACCATTCGTCTGGTTTTCAAAATTATAATTTTTATTATCATGTATTTAAAAAGGGAAAATATTGCTCGTTCATAATTATTTTAATTATTTAATATTTTTTTTCGTTATGTCAGATAAATTGTTGAACGTCAGCGTGGTAGCATAGGTGGACTACGTCATAAAATTATTATTTCATAAGTAATCCTAAACAACGTGTTTATTTTTTATAATTATGCTTCTAAAACGTATTTCTATAAAATCTCCTTAATATGAAAAAGAACGGAACTTGAAATAAAGAAAAAGGTTTTGTATTGTAAAGCAGTACTAAAGAGGAGAAATAGTACAATACGTTTTTGAAGAATGGTATACTATTAATGATGCAAATGATGATTGATTAATTTTGTTGAAGGGTATTTATATTGGTAGGAAAAATAAGTTACGTACTATAGAGAACAATCAGTGGAGAAATTATATTAATTCATTTTAAAGAAGCGTAGTTAATCGTTATAATATTATTGATAATCGTTATACTATTATTTGAATCGCTGTACTATAACTGAAATAAAAAAATAAAATATGCCCTAAATAGCAAAATTAATAGAGACATGAGACAAATTCGTGTATGAAAAAGGTAAAAAATCACCATTTTATTATTGAAGCCAATGGTGCCTAATTAGGTTTGATTTAAATAGAACTATAATCTATGAACTAAAAAGCAAAATTAATAAAGAAATGGTAATAATTCGTCTAAGAGGAACATAAAAAAAATCGTCATTCTATTATTGAGGCCAATGAGTGGGGCTTATTTAATCTCGGTTATAGGAACTTTTGGTATTATGGTATTTGGTACAATTTTAATCAGTACCAAATGTACTAATGTAAGTAAAATTAGATTTATTAAAGCTGCATCAATACTGTGTAGTTTTAGCTAAAATACTGTGAAAAATAATCTTTTACGGGTTTCTGAAAGGGATAAGTACCGTGAGAAAATTTAGCCATAGTATCGTTCTAAAAGATATTGAATACAGTTAAATTGTAATTTTGATTGTCTGAGCTGCTAAAAACGTGTTTTGCTTAATCTAATAACATAAAGCCACCAGAAAGAACAAAAATGAATAAATAAAATAATAAAATAGTTTTTGCTTTTTCAATTTTGTGTGTATATGTCTTTACACTTTGCGCTTTCAATAGTTAAGTTAGATAGTCAATTTGTTTTATTCCGTAAGGTGAACGAGTTTTGAGTTAGACGACTTCTAACAACACGACGAACAATTCTTCGCTCAAGAAACTCTTTTTAAATGGGCTTATTATTCATTTAGTTATATCAATAAGAGCTTAGTTTCCCTTTCTTATTTATCTATACATATTACCGATTGAAAGTAGGTCACAAAAAATGGCCAATCAACTATTATTGCATAGTATAAACATCTATAATTACAACTTTATATGTTTAAACTAATTCTATTCCAAATTTTACAACATAAACAACAATGACCATAAATATACTAAAACTTTAAAGAGGAAAAAATAAGATTAAAATAACAAGACTCTGAGTTATAATAGATATTAACATAAAACCTGCTTTAACTACCAGCAGAATAATCCATGATGTCATTTAACTTCTTTTGCTTTTCGCTTGCATGTACTTTTATAATGTTAACCAATAACGAGGATAAATTTTTATGAAATGTTCCTTTGTCATTTAAAAATCAATACTTGTTTTAATGATCTTATACTTAATGGAGTCTCATTACTCAAACTTTTTTCAGGAGTAAATTTATTTTCATTTCTTTTTCTTTCTCATTATTGATTTCAGAATATGAATTCATTTGCCTACAAGTTCTAATCAAATTTCCCAAGCGTGATTTCTATCCATGTATGTAAAATTATAGAAATACAAACAAGATCAGTTAAAAGCTATTCATGGATATGGGAAACGTATTGGTAGTTTATCATGTTTATAATTTTTGATAAGAAGGTGATAAAAGTTTTTAAAATATTAAAGATATTCGATACTTTTTCTAAGAAGCGTGTTGTTAATTGTTATCGGTTCAAAATTTATTATAAATCTTTATCGATTAGATTCGTTTCCTATTTTAATCTCCAAAAATCCAAGCTCTAAATGATAGCAGAATATGCCATTTTTAGTAAAAAAATATGCCACTTAGATGAAAGTAAACCTATAATTGTATTTTAAAAATTTAAAACTAAATTCCAATAAGTTAAGACCAATTAATATTTTATTACTAGTTTATATATTAGTATTTTTACTTATATATTTTTATTTATATATTTTTATTTATATATTTTTATTTATATATTTTTATTTATATATTTTTATTTATATATTTTAATTCATATATTTTTATTTATATATTTTAATTTATATATTTTTATTTATACATTTTTATTCATATATTTTTATTTATACATTTTTATTGATATATTTTAATTATATTTTATTTTAAAATTTAATTAATATTAAATTAATAAGTTAAAATAATTTTTTACTATTAATTTCCCCATATTAATTAATATTAATTATATAATAATTTGTAAATTTTTATTAGTATTTTTCTAATAAAAATTACTGATTAATATAAAATATATAATAATACTTTATCTAATAAAAATTATTAATTAATATTATATAATATATATGTTTTTTAGCTGTTTTTAATTATTAAGTTTCAATTTTAAGCATTATTTAATTATTCCAGAATAGATTTATAGTATGTTTCCTTCCATTGTGATCCATTAAAATCCAATATAATCAAATACTAGGTTGTTTAGGTGCAATAAAACTGCCCAAAAATTTACTTAAATTGAAATTATATCTTATAATTTTTTCCTTTTTATGACATTTTAACGAATCATCTTAGTTAATCTGCATGATAATCTGCAGCTATATAATCTGCAGGAAAACAAACTTCTATACTATAGTGGTAACATATACATACATTGAGCTATTTTAACATTAGGCTGTTTTTTTTTCGATCATGGCTAATTTTTTCATACTTTTATTTCGTTCATTTAAGAAGCAAAAACTGTAACAAATCGTTTCAATTGCAAATAAATCGAATTCGATCATTCATGAAAATAATTGGCCTAAGAAATTTAAAATAAAATAATTAAATCCCATTTGTTTCTTAGCTTTTATACAAGCAAAATTCAAATTGTATGAAATAAAAATAAGTAAGAATAAATATAAAATTATCATCTCGAAACAAATTTACCATAGGTTGGTTAAGATACGGTATACGGTATACATGGCTATAGGTTTCTCTTGAGTTAGGTAACCGTTGGATAACCTTTCTAACAAAAGTATAGTGCTTCCTATTTTTCTGTTATTATTTTTTTTCCTGTAATGTGCTATGATAAGAAAGTTACTATTTCTCTAGTATAGTAATGTCTGAACTCCGCCTTCGGATATAATCATTAAAGATTTGATATTTGTTCAACGGAAAAAAACTTACTTTCAAGCCAAAAAAATATACCATAAAATACAGAATTACATCTTTCTAACAACTTTCCAAATTTACCTTCTAGAAGAAAAAAAAAAGGGAATGAGATCATTCCTGGGGAAAAATTTAGCTATAAAGGATCTAACGTTATTTGTTCCAGATGAAATACAACACCCAACAAGAAAATTCAATTTCTTATATCGATAGTTCTTATTATGTTTTTGGAGATTAGGTTTTGGGATTCCAAATACCTTATGGGTAAGAAATTTTTTTTTGTAATCGATTTTAAATCTATTGAGGCAAGTATAAAGGTAAAGAGGACAAGTACCCTGTATTTTATGTTGTAAAAATTATAATATATCTTAAATTAATTTTTTTTAATAGAGATTATAAAAGTATTGTAGTATCTATTATTCGAAATTTCAACATTCTAAGCATCAGTCCCGGATATTTCCATTTCAAACAATCGAGCTTTACTGCTTTCAACCTGTATTAATAAACATGCATAGGAGATACATAGTTCATAACATTCGTCATCATCATTTCTCTATCGTTTTCATTTTATTTTCTTACAACTAAATCAAATGGTATTTATTTACCAATATGAATCTCAAACAAATGTAACTGCCTTCAACCTGTATTTATAAACATTCATGGGAGATACATAGTTCATAACACTCGTCATCATCATTTTTCTACCGTTTTCACTTTATTTTGTTACAACTAAATCAAATGGAATTTGTTTACCAATATGAATCTCAAACAAATGTAACTTTTTTCAACCTGTATTCATAAACATGCATGGGAGATACATGGTTCATAACATTCGTCATTATCATTTTCTATCGTTTTCGTTTTATTTTGTTACAACTAAATCAAATGGAATTTGTTTACCAATATGAATCTCAAACAAATGTAACTGCTTTCAACCAGTATTCATAAGCATGCATGGGAGATACATTGTTCATAACATTCGTCATCATCATTTTTCTATCGTTTTTATTTTATTTTGTTACAACTGAATCAAATGGAATTTGTTTACCAATGTGAATCTCAAAAAAAAGGAACTGCTTTTAACCTGTATTCATAAACATGCATGGGAGATAAATTGTTCATAACATTCGTCATAATCATTTTTATATCGTTTTCACTTTATTTTGTTACAACTAAATCAAATGGAATTTGTTTACCAATATGAATCTCAAACAAATGTAATTGTGGAATATCTAGCAATTTATTTTTCATTATATCGCATTATATATAGTACAATATCGCACTGTGTACAAAAATTGAAAAATGTTCACGATTCATTATTTTGAATTGTAATAGAAGAACTCTCAAGTTAAGTACTGTTTGAAAATCTCAAATGAGAAGTTTTTCCATTCTTATTTAAATAAAATAATAATTAAATTGGGGTTTTAAATCAGTAAATCAGTACCACGCGGAAACATTTATTTTTAAGTAAAATTATATTTAGAAGCAATTTCTTAGTTATTTATTTTATAAATATGACAACATTTTATTGATTTGACAGTCGGACGCAACATTTAATTATGTTAAGGGTTTTGCAACTAGTATAATAAAGATCATGAAGATCTGCAATTCAAATTTCGTGGGTGTGTAATGAACTTTTTTTCAACGTTTGTACTAATAAAATATGAGAAACCTTTTCTTTCAATCGATTTGTGAGAAGATAAAAGCGATTTGCCGATTTTTTTTAAATAACTTGAGTTGCAAATCCTGTAAACTCTACAACGATGTTTTGAAGTAAAACTTAGTAACTATTCAACCACAAATACTGAAGGCTTAAAATCAATAAAATATTTTAATGAAATGCTGATCACGATACTTTTTATATCTAAAATATATTGGAAAATCCTGGATTCTTATCTAGATATTATTGGAAAAATATAAACCACTTATTATTTTTCTTTTTTAAATTATTTTAGTAACTGAATTAAGGATTTATGTAAAAAAATGCATTCATATTAAATGGGACAGAATGACAAAAGAATTTCCGAATATGTAAAATATGATACAAAATATCTTTTGTTATTTTATACAGTAATGTATTTTTTTTGCAAAATATAAATAAATATATATCAATTTAGCCTTATAAAATAAAGTAAATAGCTTGTTTTTTTTTCCAAAAAAATTAGATTTAAAAAAGAACTTCTTTAGATTTTTTAGGTGGACGTTTTTTTTGGTTTCCACTTGTAGTTAACATAATGAGAGAGTTTTGTAAGAAAAGAAAGTAAATTATTGAAAGATCTCTATTGTACAGTTGCGTTGTACAGTGGGAAAAATATTTTCAACCTGAATAACTTTCGTTCTAATGGTCAGATTTCGTTCGACTGATCGGTCAATCTTAATGGTTCCGAAGGGTGAACTCAAATAAGCTAATTAGCTAGTGACGAAATCAGACACAAAAACGTATTTTTTCTGAACATACAATTTTTTTACATATGTGGATTTTTGGCTCTTAAAATACACGGGAAATTATGGCCCTTACAGTTTAGTCTAGAAAGCGGATAATAATAATTAGTACGCGATAATCCAATCACAAGCACTGAAGTTTTCCAGGGTGATAGTTTTTCCTTTTTCCTTTGTGTAGTGCGAAATAAAAGTATCTCTCTGAATAATTTCTGATATAAATGATCCGATCTTCACTTACTGGGACTTAATCTTAATCGTCCGGGGAGAGGGTGACCTCAAATATCGTAACTATTCAGTGCAGGCGATGTTTTTGGTTACTAAATCAGACACAAAATTGCTCACCCTCTGAATAAACATACCTTTTTTCGACGGATTTGGATTTCTAATTGTCACAATATAGGTAGTCGCTATCTAGGGAATATAAACCTGATAGCTAGGTCAGGAGAGCTGTCTGGACCACTTAATGTTAATTTTATCATTTGCGTATTTAACTATATCTCGAGATTTTATTTTTCAATAGCGTTTGAAAAAATTTCTAATTGAAAGGTATACAAAATTTACATCTTTTTTTTAAAAAAAAATCTAATTTCATATGTCAAAATACAAAATTTGAGCAAAATTGGTTGATAATTCCTGAGAAATCTAATTTTAAAAGCGTTGTACAACTAAAGTTCGAATTATATTTTTGATTCAATTTATATTTGATAAAAAAAATTCCCAGAAATAAAGCGAAATTGCCAAGAAGTAAATTTAACATGAAAGAGTCCAAAATTTGGATTGCTCTTCTGACCAAACTATCAGGACTATATTTCCCTGAATGCGGCTACCACATATATTTTAAGAGTCAGAAATCGAAAAAAGGTATGTTTATTCAGAGAAAGTACATTTTTGTGATTGATTTCATACTTTAAACTATTGTCTGCAATAATATTTAACATATTTGAGGTCAACTCCTCGAACCTTCAAGATTGAGTTTTATTACGTGAAGATCAGATCTTTAGATCATAAGTTATTCAGAATGATCCATTTATTTATTTATTTGCACTTTCTACATAACTTCTTTCAGTTATCATCTCTTTCACTTGATGGCAATCTATTGCTTCTCGATTATTTTTGATTTTTAAATTATTTTTGATAATAAGTTTTAACTTACTAATCCTGCATATTTTTTATTATTTTTCTCTGAGATCTAGATAATACTTTATGAACTGTTCGGATTTATTGCAAAAATCAACACTTTTATTTTTTTTTCTACCCAAACTTAATAAAGATACTTCCTGAACTATTTAGATTTTCTTCGAAAATCAACATTTCTAGTTTATTTTTTTCTGCCGAAACTTTACCAAATACTTGATAATTGCCTCTATTTTAACTTAATACGAACTAAATTTTATTTGCGTTATTATAGATTAGTGGAACTATATCCATCTAGCTAAGTTCGAATCTAATTACTTCTCAAACAAACTTTCACTAAATAACGCCTCATTTTCGTCAAAACACTGCGTCGAATAACATAATTTTCACGATCACATTAAGTTTTTTTTTAATTTCCAAATTTATAGAAATTGTGGATGGCAGTTATTATGACACATAATATCAGATATAACACTTTTCCTCTCGACGGGGAATATATTAATTCCCGACACCGGTATCTGTTCTTTTACTTTCACCGTCACAGATTCTGCATGTTATTAATGAACCCCCACAGAAAGAGTTATGGTTTCAGAAGAAAAACATGAAAACCTGTCCTGTCGAAAGCTTTTACTGAATTAGTTTTAATTTCGAATTTCGATAACATCCTTGCAGGACTTTTGTTGCAAAAGTAGCAGATTGGATTGCTTTTAAAGCAGAGATATATTACTATGTTCGATTTTGTCAGGAGATTAGGTTTGTTTACTCTTGGATCAAAAATAAGTAATTGGGGTTGTTAATTGAAATGTCGGGAAAAGCAAAGTCTCTTCAACTTAATTAGCTTATAGGTTTTAGATTATCGATATGTTGAAATGGAGTGCTCAGTAGTATTTAATTGAATTTTTAGAAAGCTTTTATTTTGGATAGGCAATAGCATTTTTCTAGGTTTTTGTTATCAATAAAAATCTAAACAATTTTAATAACTACAAGAAATGTATATTTCAATGAAGGGAATAAAGCTAATTGACTAGAATGCGTAAAATGAAAATACACAACATAAAACTATTTAAAATTGTCTGCAGATATATTTCCAAATCATTAGATCTATAGATCTACATTGTTGGATAAACTAAACACGTTTGATGTCTTTTTTTCCCATCAAAATTAACTCTTTTTCCATTAAAATGTCTGGAATGAATAGCAGAGTATTTTGCTGATTAGGACCCCCACATAATCTAAGATTATATCGAATTAAATTTTAAAAATGTAATTTTTAATGTTTTTATTAATTATAAACGTTTTTCCTTAAATTACAAATTTACATAATTTTTATGATTTTTTAAATTCAATTTTAAATAGATGGTGCCACGTAAATTTTTTTTTTAATTACGTGCTTTTTTTTAAAAAAAACTATTTTGAGCATTAATATTTTTAAGTACTAAGGTAAAGAACTAAGTTACATCTTAGTAACAATCTTTCACATCGTAATATCTATATTTAGCTTTAGGTGAAACCCTTCTAAGCTTCTCTTGAAAGAACTTTTACTCTTATTTTCTTCTAATATTGCAATGTTATTAATATTGACACTTCAATACGCTATGAGTTTTGAATAAAACAAGAATAATATAAACTATGTAATGTTTTACTTTTTTTTGCTAAGCTCTGAAGTTATTATAAATTGCAGAATTTTGCGGTGGGATTCCATAAAATTAATCGTACATAAAAATTATAAAAGTAACATCTTTTTCTGTTTTAAATGAGGTACAACTCAACTTATCTGAACCATTTGATACTGTTACTTGTTTGGATTAGATTAGATTATCCAAAATTCTAAAGAAATGCAATAAAATTGTTGTAAATGTATTAATATAGATTATATTAGAAATTCACTGATTGTGAGAAATTCTATTGCACTGAATTATGACTTTTCTTACTATATTGCAATGCAAATCTGCGTGATTAATCCAAAGCACAAATATTTATTGTCATGGAGCTCAGGTAAGCAATTTTCCATTGAATAACTTGTGACTTAATATTTCTGTCGTTAGAAACCAGAGAATCATCATGTGATTTTCGATAACGTATTAAAAATAACTTCATTTATCAAGCTGCGTCTTTATTCAGTCTCAAGTTTTTTTTTCTTAACCAATCGAAGCAGAATTTTCATCAAACACAATTTCATACACTTTTAATTATTTTGTGTTAGTTTAGACCAAACAAAGTGAAAAATATTATATATAGGACATTAATAATTTATGGTAATGATTTCTTTCATGGGTATAGATAGATGCATATAGGGACCCATGAGTCTATCAATTGACTGTTCACTTCTAAACAATAATCTTACAAATTTGCATAATTTTGCAAATTTGCTTTTAACATGAATGAAAATAAAAAATCTTAAACTACATTTTTCGGTTTTTATATTTTAATACAATAATAATTCTTATAACCTAACAGATATTTAATAGCTATTAGACTGTTTTTTAATAAAAAAAGGATACCAATATATATTTTTGAATGTAATTGGATCGTCAGAAAAAAATATATATAAAAAGGACACCGGTATCCCAACTGTGCCAAAGAGTCAAATGGTTGTTTTTCTAAGTTATATAATTGATTATAACTGTAATCTAGTTACTATAGCATTATAAGCAAGTTAAGAAGAAATATTTTCATATTTTGTAAAAAGTAATGACACTATATAATGTGTCTTATTCACATGAATAAACTCAGCTGTTTTGTACTAGTTCAATAGACTGGAATTTGAATAGAAAGATTT
Organism: Parasteatoda tepidariorum; assembly: GCF_043381705.1. NCBI lineage: Eukaryota > Metazoa > Arthropoda > Arachnida > Araneae > Theridiidae > Parasteatoda > Parasteatoda tepidariorum. The sequence continues at coordinate 22,882,851 of NC_092206.1, forward strand.
TTATGAAACTGTTCAAGTTTACAAACTTTTACACACTCTTTTTTTTAAAGTATGACTTTTCTGTTTTTATGGGTACCTTTAAAAAGAATATTTCCCAAGAAGTCGAACAGACTTCTTGTGTCAATTTATTTTGAAATCAATTGATGTGATTAGGAATGTAATTGTCCATGCACAAATGTTAATTTACCATCCAAAAAAATTTATAATTTAATTTTGAGTACAGCACTTCGCATAAAACATTCAAAAGCGCAATGTCTAAAAATAGTCCAATAATGCTCGTAATCACCGTTGAAGCGTACGTGGAAACTACAATCTCCCACTAACAAGACTCAAGACATATGTGTAGCAAAGCTAATGCAATATTCCCAATAAAAAAAAACTGCCATCCTTCCTTTTGACAGCATGAGTGCATCTTTTTATTAGATTTTCCAGTCGCACCTGCTCTGGAAAAGTTCTTTTGTACCAACGAAAACCGATTGCTACCTCTTTTTAGTAAGTTAGTTTTTTTATTGTTAGTTGATACCATTTCCTTATTCGTATTCATTTTCGGTTTTCCCTCTTTGTACCAACATTCTTAATGTATTCCCTCACGAAAAAGATCATAGTGAGAGGAGTTGTATTGGAAAGAGAATCAGGCGTAACAGATGGTTTGTACGCAAATTCTGAAGATACGTTTGATTGAAAAAAGTTTGTTTTGGAACGACGAGAATGAAGTTAAAAGGAAATAATGCGATTGGATTACTGTGAACAATATTTTTAGTTTACGATTGGGAATTTCTATCAACGCTACTATATATATATATTTTAAGTACTAAGGTAAAGA
>NC_092206.1:22884506-22908970 GCF_043381705.1 Parasteatoda tepidariorum
TATATATATATATACACCAAACACAGTCGAGCTGCTTATAGGCATCACTATTTTACCAAGATTTCGGGTTTTACAAGGACACTTATAATTAAAAGCTATTATGTAAAATTCTTTTCTCATAAGCACTTATCGGATTTAGTAATGATTCAATTTTTCGAAATTTCTTTTATTGTTTATGTCAAAAAGAAAATCATGTAAAAAATAAAAATGTTCATGGAAATTTCTTTCCTTTTGAGCTATAATTTTAATATGGTTCAGTTTACTTAAAGAACAAAGTGCCATGCTGTGCATTATATGTCTTTCCATGAATCATTTTATAGCAACAACAGAATATGTTACCATGCAAACCATTAAATAGACTAATTAGTAGAAGTGTACATGCTTCTGCATGATTTTAATTTTTGTTAAGCACGGAATCAGACAGTGAGTGCGCAGAAGCTAGAAGTTTAATTTCCCTTAAAATGAGTACAATTAAATTAAGTCTCTTTTATACTTTTCAGTTTTTCTACGAATAATTTTCTTTTTTGATAAGTTAGCTTGGCTTGGGATTAACAAGCATGCTCATTTAACGAGCGTATTGCTACGGCTTCTGCGTTCCTGTTTTTAACGAAAACGTAGTTATATTCACAAATACTTTGCATTGATGAAAACACAAAGTATTTGCGAATATATCTTTATAAGCATCAATGAATGCACTATATTCAAAGTATTTAATATATGTTTGAATTTGTTGTAATAGATGGGTGGTGCAGTTTTTAGTTTCTAGATATTTTTCTAACAAAATAAAATCATTCAAATAATCTTCATTAACATCATCCTTTAAAAATTAATATTAAGAATATATTATAGACAGTTAATATCTTTAACTCTTTCGTTGAAAAGTAAAAAAAAAATTTTTTTAATTTTATTTTTTTAACATAAACGTCATTATCATACAGTACTGTAATATTATCAGAATTTTTTCCCAGTGTAGCTCAACATTTATCAAATTAGAAAATTTGAGTAAGCAAAAATATAACGAAATAACAATAGTTTAAGAAAAAATTATTATTTTTATGTTAGGTTGTAGCTTATTTTTTAAAATAAATTTTGCTTGTGATTCATATAAAACTGAAAATATGATTCATTTTTGCTCCAACCTGATTAAATTTTCTAACTAACTACCAAGAAAATTAATGAGCTAGAGCTTCACTAAAAACCCACCAAGAAAATCTGGAGTTACATACAAAACGTTGTAAGTAGTTGAAAATGTTTAAAATGTATAGGAATATAATATTCAATATCCGCAATTCAAAATGGAGCAATTCAGAAAAATCCAATTTTTTAAATTAGAAGAACTCTTAACTTTTGCTTCATAAAACAAATCAAAAGCAGAAATATGTAAAACTCGTGTAATTAAAATTTTTAAGTAAAATGAAATACTAAGCATTGTTTCGTAGAAATTTTCAGAAAATAACTAATTGCTCCATGTTTTAGAACATCCAAAGGCAGAGAAATAATATGTCATTCTAATATGGCAGAGAAAACAAAGCCTGAAAATTCTCTTTTATTAAGTATGGAAAAATTTCAATTTCCTTAATGAGAGATTCTTACACGAGTACAGATATATGGGACGAGTAAAATAAAATATTCTCTAGTATAAAACGTTTTAGAATAAAAATTCTTACGTTGCTTATTCTACCGTATCTGAGTAATTAATGAAGATTTTAAGGAATCATTTATTAAAATTCTCATTTATTGTTATCATTACATTCATACGCATTGCTTTTTTATGATTTAAAACTCCTAAGGCTTTTGCTTTGGAATAAAAATAAATTAGTGCTTAACTTGGAAACTGCAATTAAAGTTTTATTAACAAACATAAAGCATAATTCCAAAAATGCTGATTAAGGTAATTTAAATGCGTTTCTAGTCTAAATTTTTATTGCATTTTTTAGCAATTTTTCTCATTATAAAAGAGTATTACGGAATGAATCATATTGTTATATCTAATTTAGTAGTATGTAAAGGAAGTAGTAGAAGACTAAGAGGCAGTTTACATTATTTTCTATTTTAATTTTTCAATCCTTCAAAAACTGAAGCAAGAAGGCAGTTTTTAATTGTTTTTTTTGTTAATGAAATATAAAGAGCTAACTTTGTAAATTTTGAGCACATAAAATTTTAAAAACTATAACTATTAACTGATGGTAAACTTCATTTGCTTCAGCAATAAATATGAAATGACAACTAACTTATTTCAAGACATGACGTGACTTGCCAGACGTGAATGTAAAGAAACGAAAATGATTTGAAACGAAAAACGTAAAGTTACCAACGAGAAGTGGAAAATTAAAGGTGAGAAACAAAACAAGAAAAATCACGGAGGCCGAGATATTAAAAAAAGATGAAAAACAGAACAAAAAAAAACCCCTGTGGTCGAGAGGCAACAAATGGTCGAGAGGGAAAATGCTTTTCCAGGCGTTATGGACAGTTCGGGTGGAACTAATGTCGGTAACAACGGAATCAGCATTAAAATGAATAAAACAAGATTCCAGAGCATCAAGATAAGCTGATTTCACTGGGGTAGAAGCAATTTTATCTTTGTTGAAATTTAATTTATGGACAAGATTCCAACTATGTGACGCTAGGGAAAATTTCTCGAATTCTTGATAACTGACATATCAATCGTGTCCGACATTCCTTACCAGTGCGACCTTGGCTACATCGGGCAAACTAAACGAGCTCTAAAATGCAGACTTATGAAACTAATTTAATGACATTTGTTCCTCTCCAACTTTATATTGGCGTGGAAATGCATTTTCCCCTGATTTCCCCCCCCCCCTCGGTAACTGTAGATAAATTTTTTTTTGTTCATTTAATTTTTTTTCTCTGCGGTTTGTCCAATTTTATGTCTCACTTTGATTTTTCGATCTTCCGTTGGTAACTTTACGTTTTTTTTATTTCAAATCATTTTTGTTTCTTTACATTCACACCTGGCAAGTCTTGAAAATGGGCGCTTATTTTTAATGCGTCTGTTATTTCATATTTGTTTTTTTTCTGAAGCGAATGAAGTTTTCTGTTCAGTTATATCTCACCGCTTCAGTTTCAATACGACTAAATAAGGTCATAAACTTTTAAGAACTAAAAATTACTTAAACTAACTTCAGTTTTGTGTTAATTTAAGCTGTAGAAAAAAAACGTGCAATAAGAAATGTTGATAAATAATTTAGGTATTTAATAAAAAATGGAATTTTGTATTGGTTTATGTTGAAGAAATTACAAAAATTTAAGAATGAAAAGCTGAACTAATGTAATTCAATTACAAGGTGTCCCAAAATTTTTGCGAAATGAGATTTTAATAAAATCATAGGTTCTTAATTACAAATTGAGATTTTATGTTCATTCTGAAAACAGAAAGAGTTTTAAAGATTTAAAAGAAAGAAATTAATTTCCAATATTAAAAAATAAAATTTGAAGATTGATAGTGCCAATTTACGATTTTTGTTCAACTACATGGTATCCATATCTTTATTAAAGAAATTTCAATATAAATCAGAGGTTTTTAATTAAAAATTATAAATTTTCCGTTGAATGCAGTTGAATCTCATTGGTATTTTCCTTTAAGGTAGAATTTTCACGAAAAATTGTTGGCGTCTTTGTTTGAGACAAATAAAAAAAGATATAAGTGGCCATATCTAATCAGTAAAACAGGAAATAAGAGAATCAAGTAAAACTCATCACTTAATTACCGAATTAGCACTTCGCTATTTCGTGTAGTGCTCCGTATTTCGTAATCCTGGGCTGATATTTGCTCCAGTGTCATTTTTCCCATAGATTTTTTTTGCACAAATGCTTCAAAATTTAAAATTTTGCATCAGTTTTAGGGTTTACACCTAATAAATAAATTAACGCTTAAATTCATAAATGTCAATCCTTTATTCTAGGATAGTTGAAAAAGAATTTAACGAATTTAACAGAACTTATTGTCTCTTAAAAATTATTAAAATTTAGAATTCTAAAATATTTATTTTGCAATGCCAAAAATATGTTTTTTTTTAAAATTCTATTATTTTACTTCAGTTGGTTTGATATTTAATAAACTTTAAGGACGTTTATTTAGTGTTTAGTTGAACTTGCTTAATTCTATTAGCTTAGTTCAGTTTGATTGATAATACGGATTGATATTAGGGACAATTATTTATAAATCTAATACTGCCCAGCGTTTCGTTGTGAAACGATTATTTCCAAACCCGAAGGGGTAAGACAAAGACGTTCTTTTATTTACATCTATTCATCGCATTTTAAAATTAGCTCAAAAGTTACCAATATCTAAATATACTCTGTTATAGCAGTAATTTAGTATTCTTCTCTTATTAAATTGTAAAAAGTTGCACAAATTGATTTGCTCTCTAACATGCATAAGGAGCTTCATTACTGTTGTTCCAAATTAATTGAAATTCAACTCAGAAAAATTGGTTCAACTTTAAAAAATAACATTTCAATTTTTTTAATGTATCTATTTTTCTAACGATATTTACTAGTATAATAACAATAATATCATTTTGATTTGAACTATTTTCCCTCTAAATTTATCTATAATATTCTATAGTCAAGTTTAAGAATAATTAGTTTAGACTGTTGTATGGTTCAACATGGCATCCTATTAAGGTGTTTAGAAAAAAAGTTTTATCTCAGTAAATATCAACGATATCTCAGTGAAGTTGCAAAAATAATGAATTTGCTTACTGTAAAACAGGGCATCCTATTTAGAAGAAAATAATGAGTTTACGCCATTGTATATCAATATGGCGCGTTTAATAGTTTCTACAAATGTTACCAATTTGTTTCGAACAATTCTCTCTCAAACTTTTAATAGGTTCTTTTATCGATTTTCGAATTATATTTAGATCATTTTCTGAATCGGGGGATGAAGGTAAATAATAGATTTTGACAATGATTTCAGTAAAGCAAAAAAAGTTTTATGTTTTCATGAAGTATTTTTTGTATTTTTTGCATATTGAAGATGCGCACGGAGTAAAAAGCTGCAATACAATAACCGTACTGTATAATAATGGCATTTCTGTTTAAAAAAAAGCATAATTCTAGTAATAAGAACGAAAATATATGATACTTAAACTTATTTTTCCATTCAGATGATAATGGTTTACCGGAAATTCAGTTTTTCAAAATTATAGTTTTTATTTCCACATATTTGGTAAAAAATGCAAAACTGAAAAGCAGATTTTACCGAAAATGCTTTTTATAAAATATTATCATGATTAAAATACCAAATTTTACCACATTTACCAATTTTATCACGCCTTATAAAAGCATATTTTATTTTTAATATAACTGAAATATTTATAAGGCACTGTCATAATTTTTTTTTCTCAGTGCTCTAAATATTAGTAGTCAGTTAGCTTTATTATTTAATTAACATCATAAAAAACTTAATTATGTATTAAAAGTGATAAGTATTAAATAAGTAAGGTAATTGAAATCAAGTAAGGTAGCATAGTGATAAGTATTTTTTCTCAAAAGTGATAATTTTACATAAAACTGCTCCCTAGTATTATTTCCAGTTAGTCATTGATCACGCTTTCAGTATTTCTACTACAAAACAGCACAATGCATAAAAACATCTTTCATGGTAGAAGTTGTTTCTTTATCCAAATCTTCTGACAGAAAGACAGGATAATTTAAAAATGTCACCTACCTTTACATTGAGTTTCAAAGTCAATACATTGAGTCAAATAAAAACATGGTTATCTTCATGGATTTTAAAATAATTTTTCCAGACTGCGATAGAAAAAATAATCTATACGCAATGTTCAGAATTCAAACAAAAATGCAAATTTTCTGTCTCTTCAATTTCAGAAATGCAAGACATGGAACAAATCTATTTCACAAAAAAAATAAATAAAACGCTAAAAAACATGTTTTGCCAGAGTTTCTTATAATTGAATTTTAAAGTTCGATTGCTATCGCTTCCACGCTATCATTCCGTTAAAATTCTTTAAACGAAGTTTTGAAGCATTTCGTAGAGAGAATTTTTCTTAAAGAACTATTTTTGCCCGGACGACAATAGATTTCAGTTATCCCAAACAATAGAAGGAAAAAGCCGTATCGGAAGAATATAAATAAAGATTCTAGTCAGTTTTCCAGGGAAGTTTCCACTAATAGCATTCGATTTTGAGGTCCCATTTCCAATTTCACAGAAGGCGTTTATCACTTGACATGAAGGTCATATTTTCCGGAGGTGTTGAGCTGAACTCCTCCTTTACATCCGTTTCCCGCTGAATTCTGAACTACTTTTTCATCGGTCGTCATTCAAGCTTTATTTATTTTCTTACAACGGCGAAGATTTTATTATGTTTCCCTTTTCGATCATAAATGTTCTATTTTCTAGAAAGTTCAACTTATATTTTATTATAAACGTGAGTTATGTTTCCCAATAAATTTAAGTTGTAATTTGAAATGAATTTTATTTAAAATATTACTAGTTTTAACTGTACATTAAGTAATTGCAAAAAAAAATAATAATAATAAATATTTATTCATCGAACTTATACAACATTTTCTATAATCGCTTCTATATAATTTTGCAAATACAAATTTTGAGGTCCCATTTCCAATTTTATAGAAGGCGTTCATCACTTGACATGAAGGTCATATTTCCAGAAGTGTTGAGCTTAATTCCTCCTTTACATCCGTTTTCTGCTGAATTCTAAACTACTTTTCGTCATTAAAGATATATATATTTTCTTACAAAGGCGAAGATTTTATTATATTTCCCTTTTCGATCCATTCTATTTTGTAGAAAGGAACAATAGTTTATGTTCTATTTTATGGAAAGTTAAACTTATATTTTATAATAAACATAAGTTATATTTCAAGATAAATGCAAGTTGTATTTTGTAATGAATTTAAATTGTAATATTACTAGTTTTAATTGTATATCAAGCAATTGCAAAACCTTCAGTCCGATTCCAAATCGAAAAAGAAAGAAAAACATATTTTTGCAAAAAAATATTTCTTCATCGACCTTATACAACTTTTTCACTAAACGTTTCTGCATAATTTTGCAAATACAAATTTCGAGGTACAATTTCCAATTTTATTGAGGGAATACGAATGAAAGAAGGAATATAGAATCACTTCATCGTGTGACATGAAGGTCATAGCTTTTGGAGGTGTTATACTTAAATCCTCCTTTACATGCGTTTTCCGATGAATTCTGAACTACTTTTTAATCGGTTGTCATTCTTATTTCTTACTTAGCAACGAAAACTATACTATATTGCAAATTAACAAAATACTAATATCCACATGGATAGAGCTAGTTCGCACACAAGTGTACGCCAAATGGATGCCAAGCACCCAGTTCGAACGTATATCAACATCGCCAACTCTTGACGCGACATTAAACAGCCTTCTTTTTGTTTGCTCCCTTAAATCATGCAAAATGAAAAAAACAAAACTAATTGAATAGTCAATTAGCAAGTTATAAGAAATAAAAAAAAATTAAAATCGTGACAAATATACGTCTCTCTATTCGCATTTAAATAAACTGATCAAAGAATAGTGAATATTGTTCCTTGCAGACGATTTTCTTTTACAGTGAAAAATAAGCAAAAATTCCTTCTCTCCTATTTGATTTGTTAAGGGCATACCAGCATAAGAAGCGTCCAATCAAATCCAGTGCTCTTTCAACGTCATATAGTTGTTTCCTTTTCAAGAATGAATGTTCTCCTTATTTATTGAAACATGTCTCCAGTTTAACATTCCAGTATGACTTCGAAACTATAACCATTTTTTTAATTATTCTATGATATATACCGTAAAAGATAGCACTAATTAAATTTTTAATTTGTGTTTTTAGGTTTTAAAAGAAATTAAATTTTTTTACAGTATATTTGCATGATTTGATAACGAAATAAAACCGAACTATATGCAGTAGTGGATGATTACTTAAATCCTATACCCCAATGGTCTTTTCTCAACTTACTTCGGAGTATGTTTCTTTTCTTGCTCATAAATTTTGTATTTTATAAGATATGTTTCTTATAAGTAACTCATGTTATATTTCAAGAAAAAGTAGGATATATTTATAGCGAATTTGAATTGTAATATTAAAATTTTTAAATACATCAGTCGATTGAAAAAATAAACCATACAACGATTTGAAAAGAAAATGCATAAAAAATATTTTTCTAAGGAAAAAATATATATTTATCAAAACAATAAGTGTTTTAACTAATGGAATTCGATTTTGAGATCCCATTTCCAATTTCATTGAAGGCGTTTATTCTTTTTTTGAAGGGGTTGAGGTGTTAGGTGGTGACTCCTCATTAAAATCCGTTTCCAATAGTTCTAAACTATTTCTTCATCTATTATCTTTTAAGCTATGTTTGTTTCTTTGCTACGAAAAATCTGTTTTATTTCTCAAATATAATAATTTATTATAATATCGACTTTTATTTTTTAATGTAATTTATACTTCATAATAAATGTAGATTTTTTAAAACTGACTGAATATCTATTCTTCGTATGAACAAAAGAAAGTAAACAATCAATAAATCAGTACAGGGCAATACACCAGAATCATGAGCAAAGCAGAAACACAGATGCCAAAATAATCAATAAATCAAAAATCTATATATTTTTTTCGTTGTTGTTTTTTTATCCCTTCCGGTGGTTTTACATGATAAAGCAAAACACGTTTTTAGTAGTTTATCCCATAAAATAAAGATTAACTGTAGTCAGCATCATTTGGCATGATGCTGTTTGCTCGAGTATGTTGCTCTTGCTAGTTTATACGTTGTTGTTTCTAGAAATTACCTATTACCGACATTAATTAGGGGTCGTTGTTATCAAAATAATATAGCGAATATTTAAGCTTCTTCTAAACGAATTAATACTATTTTTACATTCGTTTTGCATGCATAACTTTTTTTTAAAATTTCGAATAAAACATATCACCAAAATTAATTAAAAATCACTTTAGCATCAGTGGTATATCACTTTGGTATAATGGTATGGCGAGTTTTTACGTTTCAGCCCTTCTTTTGTTGAGCATAGCTTAATTTACACCTACTATCAAAACTAATTAAGCATCATTAGAATCAAAAATAGTATTGTGATCTTCTTTTACTTTTCTCCTAAGTGAACCAGTGCCAATTTTCCATTAATTTTGCTTTTTAATACATAGATTATTACTTTCTGTAGAATGTGTGCTTTAGCACCTACTGTCAAATAGTGCACAGTACTTATTTCTAAAATTAATAATCAACATCGGCGTTAATAATAGGATGTTGAATTTTTTACGGCTTCCTTACTTTTCACCATTAATGTTGTGATTTAGAACTTAATTCATTTTTTAATTTCAATTAATAGTTATTATCTAAATAAATTAAGCAACACTGGAGTCAATGATATTTTAGTGATTTTTGTAAGTTTTTCCTAAACAAATTTATACAATTTCTTTAATTAATAAATTTTTTTCGTACAGAGTTTTAAGTTTTTTTTTTAACTTTGAAAAAACACGTTTGAAAAACATGATTATAAATTGGATATACACGTCGTTTCAGATAACTTTAGAAATATTATTGTGGACCAAATTAGATACCTGAAAGTAACGTCATAGTAAATCCTGAAATCCTGCAAAAAAATATTAGAGACCCTTAGAAAAGTTTACCATTTATACGAATTTGAAGGTGAGTCTGAAATATTTTGCATTTTTATTTGTTTCCACTGTTTGAAGTAGCCATGTAAAAGAACGTGAGGCTATATTTTTGATGAAATTGAATCTATACCATCATGATGAGTTGGGTGTGAATACCCCTATTTTTAAGATTGAAAAGAGTATGTGACTGGTTTTATAATCAATCGCACTATCTATAACATTTTAATTGGTCCTCAAAATCTTCTGATTTGAAGACATATTATGGGGGAAATGTTCGAACAGCAGGTAAAATAGAATACTTGCAAAACCGTGTAGAGACATTTTCACTATAAATACCTGCGGTTATCATGTTCAGATGTTTGTAATGCTTTTCAAGACTTTTTTTAGGGTGGCTCAAATTTTGATCATTGAGCTAATTATTGGGTGAGACTCTATTTATATCCAGTGATTTCAAAAGTCTGATTTGAACCCAAAACAAACTGAGTATTCTTAGGAAATGTTTATTCATCTGAACTGTTTCCTTCTATTATTTCTCATTATTTATTTGCGATGCTCGAAATTAGCGATGAAGTTAGTGATGCTCGAAAATTTGCAATAAAACAAAGTCTTTCAACTATTTCGAAACATACACACTATCACGTAATTAACTTTTTCCCCATTGTGCTTGAAAAATATCCAACTCCACTCTTAGAAATTTATTTTTTTGTAAACCTCAAAGACAGTAATCGCTTAGTGTAATGCTAAATCGTTCAATGTGATGCTAATCGTTATTCAATAGATGCTTGCAAATTAATCAAGAAAATTTTTTTCTTTTAAAATATTTCTAATCAAAACAATTAGCATAAGCTTTAACAAAATACTCATCAAATATGATAATACTGGTAAAAAATATAAATAAGTCATATAAACAGATAGTGGATGTGCATAATTATGATTAAATTTATTAACAAAAACAATTCCTATGCTTGCTTATGGTGTATAAAACACTTAGTTTCTTTGCGAAGAACTGTACTGTAAAAAAAATTATATTCGAATTTCACAAAACTTTCGTCGTTTTTGTCGTAACCGTTTCATGGTATATGGTCTGGGCGAGCATTTCATCAAAGTGACGAAACAAATACGGTCACTTCCTCAGAGAAACTAATTTCGTCAGAAGTAAAACGTTTCGTCAATCAAGTTTTGATCGTCCAGTCTAACGGGAGAGAGATGGGATATACTAGATTAGTAGTGATGAGCACCACTGTGTTCATCACGAGTCACAGATGGTGCTGCAAGTTGTGAATGCATGAAAGAGTTTTCTGTTCCAATAGCGCCATTCACCAATTGAGTATTTTTGGGGAGTGGTTGCACCTTATGGGTTGAAAAAAAGGATTAAACATTATAGTGCCATAGCTGGGATTCGTGCTTCCGTCCATCCGGTTACGAGATTGACATGTTACTCCTCTCAACTTAAGTAAATACCCAGCTTTAAGGATCTAAGAGACTGCATAAGACGCTTATTGAAAATCTTCATTTAGTTAAAAATCCCCCACAAAGCACAGGTATGAGTTTCCACGAGAAAACATTTTCGTCATATATTTGAAAGTTCACAAATCACGTGATTTAGTGACGAAATGATTCTCAAAACTAACAAAATACAAATCAAAGATTTCTGAATAGTCAAAATTTAGATTTAGATTTCTGAAAGTGTGAAGCTCGCTCAGGTGACATCACCTGAACGAGCTATCTTCCGATCTATAGACAAACTTTCTTCAGATCTATAGGTACTAGCTAGTCTGAGATGTCGTGGTGGCCGGCACGCAATGCAGCTACTATTGTTAAGCGTTTGGTCAAATTATGAAGCCTTTATCACCTTCACCAACAACTGCTTATTGATGGAGAAATGCACTTTAAGTAATATTTCTAGTATCAAATGAAAATAGAACATTTCGGATATGAATCAGCAATTAACCTGCGAAGGAGCACAGTGGACTAAACATATCCAATTGTTTCTGAAAATTGCATAAACAATCAACCGATTTTAAAAAGTAATCCAAATTTACAGTATTTGCATTTAAGATTAATCTCCATGCCAATCCTTATGAAACTAATTTTTCGTAGTTTCCTGAAAAAGGTATGCATGCTTGTTTGCGTATTTCTGAATTCTTTTTGGTTTTGAGTGCCAAATTATTCTATTGTCTATGATATCTCTACAATTTATAAATATAATATTAATTTGATTTTCTTTATTATCCTTAATTGAGCATACTTAAGAATGCAAATGGGATTTCATATAATTTAATTCATAAATTAAAATTAAAAAGCTCTAACCACGATGTCTAATTTTCGTCTCTTCAAAGGCTTTTAAGATAAAAAAAATCAAGATTCTATGAAGAAAAGCTTACTTGGAGTCTCCTTGCTACGTAAATTTATACATTAAACAAAATATAAACTAAATGTTAAATGCATTCTTGCGTATTTTTAAAAATCGAATCAATAATTAACTGAACAAGTCTGACTCTTTAAATGCATATTTATGTAAAGTTTCTGCAGCAATAACTATTCAATTTAAAGAAGGAACAGAAAAAAAAGTTTTGGAAGTGAAATAGCAATTAAGATTATCTAATTGTGCATAATGAATAGTTTCCGGAACGGGTAAAGGAAATTATGGTAATTAATTTTAAATTTTTCGACTACTAAAAAAAATTAAATCACTCTAATACATTATCAATTCCGCCGAAGCGGAATGATTCAACTCTAAGGGCTGGGAAAATTGGGCGATTTAAAACAGTTGATTTTCCCTTACGAGTTAAAAGGTGATTAAATAATTAATTGAAATCAATTAAGGAACTGCGTTTATAAACCACCTAAATAAACAATTAGCGAATGTTTTTTTTTATATTGAAGCTCCTAATTACATACATGCTTCTTTGAATGTTTGTAAAATGTTACATTTGGTTAATGACAAAAGTAAAATTTTATAATTAAAGAACAATGAGTTATGTTAATTATTTTATTTAGCATAGATTTTCTTCTGTAGTTTGTCGCTATTGATGCTGAATAGATGTACAATGCGCACTAAATAAATAAATGGACCACCTTGATTAACCTGACTAATAGGTCAGAAGAGGGTTCAAAGTTTAGAGACCTTAAGATTAATTTTACTTTTACGTATTTCGCCATATCTCAAGAACTTTTAATGTGAATTGAAAAGTTTTAGTGAACAATTATGAAATTGTTTATTGTTTTATCCTTACAAAAAATAAAGTTTAGTAAATGTTAAATATTTTTCTTTTTTAATTTAATAATAAACAAAAATGTTTCAAAATGTAAGGTACACAACTCCTTACATTATCTTCTAATTTCATATGGCAAAATGCGGAGTTTGAGAGAAATCGGTCGAATAGTTCCTGAGAAATCAAAATTAAAAAAGTCAGGTGACAAAAGATCTTGCTAGTTGTAGCTTTTGAAAGCAATTTTCAAAATTTGTTGTTTGCTATGTAAACGAACTTTAATATACCATTATTGATTTTCGATTTCTAAAGTAATTAAATCAGATTTTTGAGACAATTCATAAAAAAATATTTATTTTAAATGAAATATTATTTATTTTAACAAAATCAAGAAGTGAGATGGTAAACACTACATGAGTTGTAATACATGTTGTAATATTTTCAATTAAATCTGGAGAAAATAGAAGAAGTGACTGTGCCAGAGAGTTTGAAATTTTTTCTATTCCCATATCAATACAAAACTTTAATTAATATTAATCAATACAAAGCATTAAAATTTTCTTTTATAAGGTCTTTTACCAATAAAATTTATTGAATATTCTGTAATGTGTCAGCTACCGAACAACGGAAAAATGAATTGCTATAATGGTAATTTTCAGTGTTTTCCTCTTAGATTTATATTTTAGTACCAATTTTTGTAAAGAATTACCTTAAGCTATTTGCAAGCATTCTATCCATTTCCAATAATCTTCTAATTGTAGATAATCGAGGATAGCTTGTTATCTAGTAAAATCAATTGCATGCACTAATCTGATAATTTCTTCTAAAAGAGCCCCGATATTTTACATTAAGTTAGATATTTACTGAAATAGGGTAGAAAACAATACACGAATTTCTTGTAGTATTTTAGTATAATGATTTTAATGATTCATATAATTGATTAGGATTTCAAAGTGCTTAACATGTTTTATTTTTAATTGTACAGCTTTGTCGCTATGTAATACTATTTAAAGTAACGTAACTTAAACAATGTTCAATATTTACATAAAACATCACGATGAAATATTTTAATTAAAAAGTATGAAAGTAGTTTCTTTAATTTATCTAGAAAATCATGTATTTAACAGTATAAAATACCTTTATATATTCGAGTTTAAATTATATGTTCTGATAATATTATTATCCAAAATTTTTATTATAATCCTTTCATTTCTACCCTTTAAATTGGGGGTCATTCTGAAAGATTTAATCGTAGGGGCTTGTAAAATTGTGACAAGGTGGATGCAGGGGGAAGAAGTTGAGACAGGTGAAGAAGAAAAGAACAAAGAGAAGAACAGAAACATGAAAAAAATTGAAAATATTTGTGATATTGATTTTGTATTTTTTTCTTAAAAATAAGTACATATTTAATCCTTATTATTAATTTGTTGCTCACAAATGTCATTAACACGTAGTTAAGGCTAGAAATAAAACTCGAAATGTGGCCTCTAGCAACTGTTTTGCTTCTAAACTGCAAGTATATGCTTTGGAAAATACATCATGACATATGACAAGGTATTTTTAAAAATTGAAATGCGACTTTTTGTGATAAAGAGAAAAAGAGGTCCAGAAATATTAAAAAAAAAACTTGTAATGCCATTTATAAGCCCCATTTATTTTTCTCAATGCCCTGATTGCGCATTGAGAAAAAAAGTGTATCCAAAACTACCAGAATATGGTAAGATTTACAGTATTTTTACTTTTACGAGAACTTCGTAACCCCACTAAAAATAATATTAAGAGTTTCCTAATAAAATATCATTCTCTTGAGAAATTTTATGAAAACTTGAAGAATTTTTTAAGTTTTAACTCTACCTTCAAAAAATCTTGACAATTTTTGCTGTCATTTTGTAGGCATTTTGATTATCCATAGGGACAGTATGTATTCAAAAATTCTAGAGGAAACGTGAACACAGTATCCTGAGTTAATATTATCTATAAAATTTAGGTAATTTTTACCGAAGGCTTTTGGTAATGACTTTTTGGTAAAATTAACAATAAAATATAGTTTTATTACTAAGCTATTTGGTACTAAATGAGGTAATATTTGGTTATTTTACCAAAAAAGTTGGTAATTTTGTCAAAAAATTATAATTTTATTGCAATAGTTGCTAATTTTATCAAAAGAGCTAGTAATTTTCACAGCACTAGTAAATTTTGAGGTAACTCAAAATGTTTAGTTTTATAACCTATATTTTATGCAGTAAATGCGTGTTAACTAAATATTGATCTCTTCCTGTTTATCCAAGTTACTTTATTTAGTAGTGCATCTAAGATTATTATATATATATATATATATTTTAACTTTCAAGTTTCGGATAACGTTCCAATGCGTTCCAAAATATAGTCTACACAAATGTTCTAACCATTAATAAATTTGTAAAAGTAACTGGTTGTCAAAAAATGATAGTTTTATTGAAATAGTTGCTAATTGTATCAAAAGAGCTAGTAATTTTCGCAGCAATAGTAAATTTTTAGGTAACTCAAAATGTTTAGTTTGATAACTTATATTTTATTTAGTACACGCTTGTTAACTAAATATTGAACTCTTCCGGTTGATCCAAGTTACTTTATTTAGTAGTGCAACTAAGATTATTATATATATNTATATATATATTATATATATTTTAACTTTCAAGTATCGGATAACGCTCCAATGCATTCCAAAATATAGTCGACACAAATATTATAACAATTAATAAATTTGTAAAAGTAACAGGTTTTCAATCGGGAAATCTTATCTTAAATTGAAAAGTAGACTAAGATAATAATAATCTAAACATTATAATATAAATATAATATGAATGACATTAGTACAGAAAAAGGCATTTGAAAACTGAATCCATTTAACTGCATTTCTACAAATACAGTTTACAATAAAGTTAAGGAACTAACAGAAAAACCCTGATAGAATATCTTGAACTAGTTAAAGAAAAATAACGAAAAAGATAAGAAAAACTTTTTTGTTACCACAAGCCTCGAGTAAATCTAATTAATATGTAGAAACCGTCGCTGATGCTTACAACTATAAAAAAGACTTATTGAATAAAGTTGTTAAAAATGTTCTGAAAAGACGAGAATCTACTCTGAACTCTTAAGATTAGACGAAGAACTTTTAATTACGCTGCTTCTGTTTAAATAGAAATATGATTCTAAGATATCTGAGTAGTTTCTTCTTTTTTTTATTACTCAAAATGTAATTTACTACCCATTTGTCCACTTCTAAGATACGTTAACTAATGAAATCCGTAATTTTAAGTTTTGAGACAATTCAGCTGCATTCTAGGTATTTTTATGATTTTAACGCAATTAATTATTTGTTTAATTTAGAAAATCATTTAAAGTTTGTGCATGTTTGTTCAAAATGAGTAATGAGACGCGAAAGATGTACTTGAAAACTTTTTATGATTCTATTTGAAATGGAATAAAAGTTGATGCGTTATGTGCTCTCAAGAGAGATACTTTTTTTTCAAGATAATGGCATTGTAAGTTTCATCCTGTTAAAACATGTTTCTCCTAATTAACCTACTCTGTTACCGTGCAGGGTATACTGCAGCAGGTTAGAATTGAGAAAAAAATGCCGTTTCCAATGAAAAATTGGAGAAGGGTAAAAACCGCGGAATTAGAAGGAAGCATGGTGTCCGAAGGAGACAAATCAGTGAAATAAAAATGCTTAGTATATCTGTATTGAGAAATAATACTTTGCTCGAGTGTTTGAAATAAGTAAACCTTTTTTTATATTAGTTATGGAACAAATGAAATTTTTTATGTAAATTATATTATTTAATAAATTTTTCTCGTACATACAATTTCATGCTATTCGATTTAGATGCATTGTAGGCGTCATAAAAACTTTACCAAGTACACCTAAACTCTTTCGTATTTAAAAATGCTAAATAAAATTATGAAATAATTTTGTAATTTATATTTCAAATTTATTTCGGGAATTTGCTATCTCGTAAAAATAATTTTTCGAAACAAATTATTCCGAAACACGAGCAACCAAAATGACTTTTTAATGATATTTTTGAACATAAAAACACCGACAGTAATGATACTGTCCTATCTCATGATATTAGTGCCGAATTACGGACTTAACCCAGACGCAGTTAGTTAAACATTTTGTCATACATATTAAAAAAAAAGATAGCTCTTTTTTTATTTCGTAAAAATTACTTGGATAAATATTTATAATTATTTCAACGAAAGCGTCCATATTATTAACATGACAAATGAAATATATATTCTTATGAACAATATATTCGTGTGAATAAAATATTCGTATGAATAATATATTCATATAAACATATAATTATATGAATAATGCATACATATGAAAACTATTTTTATATGAACTATAGTCTCATATAAATAATATACTCATATAATTAATCTCAAACTTACTGTATCACATTTAAACACTTTTGAGCCTATATTTGATAAAATGTCAAAAAAGATCAAAGAAAATTATTAATATTAATGAAAAATCAACATTAATAAATGAGTTATTTATCAATGAAATACAAATATCTTTTGATTCGTAAATAATAAGGCTGAACTTATTTAGCTGAAACTAATATAAAGCTATATCAACTGATATATAAAGCTGAACTATGTTGCAAGTCTTATTAAAAGCTATACAAATGAATCTATGAAATATATTCATTTAATATATTCATTTATATTCACTGCTATATAAATGAAAAGCTATACAAAGCTATACAAAGCTATACAAATGGATATAATGTATCTTTTGTAATAGTTTCCTAGATCATGAACAACTAAAGAATCTTCTTGTCATGAAATATGACATATATGAGAATGTGACATTCAGCTTTTTTCTTAGAATGGCTTTACCGAAATCAAGAAAAAATATAACCTTTTAGAATGTTTCTTTAAGTACTATCTTAATATCAGAATGAAATTTTTAGTTAAATTACTTTAACTCTAATGAAAAATGAAAACTAAAAATATATAATCTGAAATTAGCGTTTGATTAGAACAAATCCTAACAGTCTTTTAAGATTCGGTGATAATTTTTAATAGAGAATAAATTGAAGTTGGGGTCATAGTTGGTACAGCAAGTCGAAGACAAATATTTTAATTAAAAACTCTACATCTTTAGTTATATTAAACACTTTAACGGAGTCTTTTATTTAAATTTAACGAAAAAAGTTCGAATGAAAGAAGAAAAAAAAATACAGACCCAAGGCAGTTTTCTAGTGAAGTTTTCGTTAATAGCATTCGATTTTGAGGCTCCATTCCCTATTTCATTGAGGCTATTCATCACTTGACATCGAGGTCATATTTTTCGGAGGTGTTTAACTAAAGTTCTCCTCTACGTCTATTGCTTCACTGAATTGGAAATTGCTTTCTATTCTCAGATGTCTTTCAAACTTTATTTATTTCTCCATTTCAGAATGAGTTTTTTTCCTTTTTCTTTACTTATTGGATTTCATATTCCATAACAAAGTAAAATAATTCTATAAATGTTTTATCATTGTAACAAACAGAGTTTTGTTATATCCTTTTAAAAAGTATTGTAAGTGCATATTCATAAAAATTTAGTTTTCGAAATATTTATTTAAATTTTTAATTTCTCTTGTTTATTTTTTTCCAAATATTACACTGCAATTTGTTATACTTATCAGATGCCGATATATTTGTATTTTTTTATTAAGTATAGTGATTTTGAGCATTTAATATGTTTATTATAAAATATCACATCATTATCTATTTAATTTTAAGTATTGTGATATTAAATATTATTAATACGATTATAAAATAAATAATGTAATACAATTTTAAAATGAATCATTTAATACAATTATAAAATAAATCATTTAATACATATACATACAGGGCAATTCCACGAAATTGTCAACTTTTAAGTGAAATTTTTTTTTTATGAATTGCATATTTTAATTTTAAAAATATGTTCAAAAATAGCCAAAGTCTACATATTACTGTTTAATTTTTGATAATTTTAAGTTTTTTGAATCTGGCAGCATTCTAAAGTAATCACATGGCTGACAAGTGAATTCTTCACATTTGTGCTCAAATTGTTTTCTTGAAAAATACTTATAAAATAAAAGAAATGTATCTTTCTTTTGCAATATTTTGATAAAAATATGCATATAGTACAAAATTTAAACATTTAAAACATAGCCTTTAAGTCATTTTAAGTTTAATATATTAAATAAAAGTAACTTTTTTTTGTGTCATTCCGTCACATGTTTTAGTATATTTTTTTAAATAGCAACTGCGTTTTTGAATGAAAATGTGTATATTTTGGAATATAAAGCAGATGTGGCATAAGAATCAATGAGAAATTGTAAAATTCTATGCATTTGATTATTAACTTCCAATAATTAGCGTGACGGAATGACACATCTTCGGCGATGGAATGACAAAACGAGTCCTTGAGAAGCTTAGTCAAAAACTAGGGAATTATTTTTTTTTCAATTAACCTAATGGCTAAAACAGCTGTTGAAAGACAGATAAAATGTTGAAAAAGACCAAGATCCCCATGATATGATGAAGAAAAAAAACAGAGAAAGAAAGGCAGAGAAGAAAGCTTCCGCGACAAAAGTTGGACTTAAAAAACTCAGAAGTGCAAACGCTGTTGTGCAGAGATTGTGTAAACAAAGAAAAAATCAAATTCTACCAATCTCTTCACATACAAATAATTTAAATTCCCTATACAAATTCCTGCAGAGTCTTGGTAAAGCCATAAAAAAAATTGTACACTCACCATAAAAAAAATTGTACACTCACTTCCAAAATCACCAATAGAGGTAAAAAAATTAATTCAGTCTTTATGTGAGAAGTATTTAACATCGAACTCAAAAGAAACTAAGTGAGAAAAGTAATGTTGATGAGCTGTTTAATTTGGTTAAAAAAATTTTACTGTCAAGATGATGTTAGTTACAAGCCCCCAAGTATGAAGGATTCAGTCATAATACAAACTCTGACAGAGTAACGAAGAGTGCAGATGCAATATATACTTATGGCCTTAAAAGAGGCTTTTCATAAAGAAGCATATATTGATGTAAAGTGTGTCTTATCTCATTTTTGTTCTTATTCTCATTTTTGTTAAGTGTATTTCATTAATACCTCACAGCACATGCACCTATAAATACCATGTAATTGTGATGTTGTTCTAAAAGGCCAAACAAGATGTTGGCTGCTGTAAAACGGCACATAATATGTAAAAGAATTTTATGATTTCATAAAGTCGAAGCAACAAATCGTTGAAGTTTTGTTTTTGTCCAGCTATTCTATTTAAGAGAGGGCAAAAGAGAATGACTTCAGCTAGACACTTGCTACATTAGCATTGCCAGGAACAAGAGACCTGCACTAGATGCTCATGTAGTTGAGAAGCGAATCATCAAAATTGGAATGCTTTCTAATTTTAACCAAAACCAAGTGTATGATTTGAAAAGCCACTGTTTTGAAGAGGAAATGGAAAATATGATTGAGGAGTATGCGGTCGGCTCTTTAATCATTGTCCCATACTGCGAAAAAAAAGAAGGCACATTTATATGCAGCGCAAATTACTTTGATAAACAAAGACGATTTAGATGTTAAAGTATTTAAAGAACATGGGACAAAAATTGATTTATGCATAAATTTCCTGAGAACGAAGATAAGATGTGACATTGGCAAGTTAGATATAAAACCTCTTCTGAGACAACCTAATTTTCAAATTGTTGAAATTTTAACTGATTCTTACGTAAATATTAATTCTGTTTATCTGTTACATTCTGTTTATCATTTACATATTAATAAAACATTTTTTAAATGAAGACTTTCTTCCACTAAACTTTTTGTCATTCCGTCACGGTCATTCCGTCACAGCAAATAGATGTTAATAACTGCTAGCCAACCTGAGGTTAATTTTCCAAATTCACAATTTACATTGCTTACACATTATACTAAAAGTAAAAAATAGTTCAGGAAAATAATAGTTGCAAAATTCACAGAAACTACCAGTTCTAAGCGGCATGCCGAAAGCTTGGTTGCCAAAATGTCATTCCGTCACACAAGTAAAAAGTTCATAAAATTAAAAAAAAAAAAATACAAAATTCTATTTTTTTTGTTTATGAATCACATTATACCAATAATAATGATATGCATGAGAAAAAATCATGTTTATTTGAAATTAGATGCATAGAAACTTCAATTAATTGTCATCATGCAAGTCAAAATGTCATTCCGTCACATATGGAATTGCCCTACATATAAAATATACAAATTGATGATAACATAAAGTATTGTGATTGGTTTAAAAACTGTATTTAAAATTTCAAACTTTGGAGTAGTAGAACTTCTTTTAACTCCTTCATTTCTTTTATTAAGCCAAAAATACCATGGAAATATTTTTCATCACACAAAATGGCTCTATTTGTTTTTTGATGAAGTGTAACAATGCGATAGTTCTTATATTGCTCTTAAAATTATATCATTCTTCATGATATAAAATAAGTCAAAATCCCATAAGAGAACAAAAAGGATCAACACAGCAGGAGAAAACCAAAACACATTTGCTCAAAATAACATACTAAATGCCATTCTAAACATCACCTTGTAAAAAGCACTGTAGGAAATTATTCATCTAATATTTCATCTTAAAATATTTTTATGCAAATATTCTTCCAGTTATAACATTAGCAGCTTGACGCTGTCGCAAGCTGGAATTTTACATTATATACTTTTTCTTTTTTCCCTTCTATTTTAAATTTAACAACAAAACGAAACAGTGCTAACGTAAAATGTACCTAGCTGTAGACGAAATTATGGGTTAGAGTCCCCTTGTCATTAGGCTAACCCTGGAAGGATTTCATGGATTTCCTCTCCATGTAAAGCAAATGCGGGCTAGTTTTATCAAAAATTCCTCTGTGAAATCAAATTTCTCACAATAGTTGATCCAGAGGTTCCCTTGATTTTTGCATTGGGTTCAAAATTACAAAGTTGCGGAGTTGAACATTAGTCGTCGCAGACTCAAATTTGGAGTGGCTCTTCAACGACGTTTATAAAATGTAAATCAAAATCGTACCATGATACTGTATAGGAAAGGTATTAAAATGCGTCTGTATATGATTTGCCGAGGACGTCATCAAAGTTAATTAACTATTTCACAGTTTTGCATTGTTCCAAATAAAGAAAAAGAACAGCGTCAAATCTTATACATTATTGAAATCCGAAAAATGTCAGTCATTTGCAGTGAAAAATTACCTGGAATCATATTAATGATTGTCGAAAGAATTCCACTTTCATTTATAACCGCTCTCAACTGTCATTCCATATAAAATATTTCAACGCAAATTATGGCACCTAATTATGACATATTACACCTGACAAAATAACTTGTTTTACGCTATGGGACTCATTAATTTGGGAGTACAGACTCGTTCTTCCATTATTAATTTTGATTTCACCTTCATTTAGTCTGATTAAAATACTGAAAATACCAGAAAACTCATTTTTGGAATTTTTCCTAATATTCATATACGCGGAACGAAAATAGTTCTACTCTTGTAGAATTGTTTATTTGGTTTGCTGTTATTGGTTTTGATACACAGAATGTTTCGTATACACCACTCTTATTATATTTTTATAGTTTCTATCAGAGCAATTTCAAACACGCAGGAAAAAAAAATCTCGAACTCATTAAAATCACTAGAAGTAGGCAATATGATAAACAGAAAACCTGTTTTCTGATGAAACTTGCAGGTTTTTGTGGTAACTATCTCTTTTTTGAATGCTGAGTCCTAATGCGTATACTTTTCTTAATTCCTTTAAGATAAGAATTCTAAACTTACAGACATTAAAATCTGTCATTTCAGAACAAGTATCATAACTTCTTGATATTTCTTGTTGTTTGTTTCGAAATAATAATAAAATAACATAAAATGCCAGAATAATTTAGTCATTATCTTTAATCAATCACAGTTTCACTTGATTTTTTGCTAAAGAAACTGAACAATGAACAGCATTTGATGATATCTTGCATTCTTCATAACGAACATATTTATCGTGTTCCTTAAGTCATTCTTTAAGTTCGTTATCAAGAAAACGAGAGGCATCGATTTCTGCACATTGTTGGAAGCTTGAGCATAAATTTAATTTCGATAATGACACAACTGTTTTTCACCCAATGACATAAGCTCATATTGATGCCCAGGAATCTTGTTTTATTTCTATGGATGTCGATTCCCTTGTTAGCGACGTTAGTTCCTCACCACTTTTCAATAGCGTGAGGAAATGCATTTTACCCTGATTTGCCCCTCTCGACCACCGTGTTTCTTCTAGTTCTGCTTTTCATCCTATTTTCCTCGGCTACTGTGGTTTTTCCAGTTTTGTTTTTCATCTTAATTTTTGTATTTTTGGTAGGTAACTTTACCTTTTATATTTCAAATGACTTTTGTTTCTTCTCATTCATGATCTCGCAAGTCTTTAAAATGGGCGCTAATTTTTGAGCACTAGAGCATTTCGAATTATTTCCAATTTGTATATTTTTGAAGAGAATGAAGTTTTTATTCAAGAAATATGATACCACTTTAGTTTCTTGGGATTATTTATTCAATTACAGTGTCAGTTGTTATTTTTGACAAGTATTTTTTGTTATTGGCTAAATAGTAAGCAAAGCGTTAGATAGAACAAAATAAATACATTAGCTAAAGCCTTAAGGCTGTTATTTTAAAGATCTTTTGAAGCATTAGATCATATTTTTTTGTGTACATAATATGCTATTTACATAACTGTTTTGGGTTTGCAGCAGTTATAGATGACTGTTAGATAAAGCAGTTTAACTTATCGTTGGCCAGCACCATCTATTTTAATTCAGAAAATCGAGCGAAACGTCAATATAAAGAAAAACCACAGTTTTGAAAAACTAAACAGCGTTTGTGATCAAAATTTGTAATCTTTATAAGTTCTCACCAATACTGCAGCTTTTTGCTGCAAATATTTAAGCTTTTATTTAGTCCGTTCTAATTCCCAGATAATTCTTTAAGGCTAGATGGTAGGTATAATTCAAAAGTATAGTTTTTCCTTAAGTTTAAGGTACTTCAACCGTAGCTTTTTTTAGTTTCCTTAGCGAGGTAATAACTAAACTTAATTACGAAAAAGTGCACCAAAAGGCTATTTAGATTATGTTTATTATTAAAATGCAAACAATTTATTCCGTTTATTAGTATACATGTTACGGTGAAACACCGAAATCTGGAGAATGTCAACATTCACCGGTGATTGTCAACATTCACGTAGTCGCTTAGTGTATGTCCGAAATATTTGCTAAATACCCTCATTTCTGACTCTCACTGGTGAATGTCAACAATCACATAGTCGCTTTGGAGAATGTCCGAAATATTTGTTATATCCAATTTTATATTAATTTATTCGTTAATATTATTATATTTATTTGATATATTTATATTTATTCTATTGCAAAGATTTATTATCCCGAGAAAACTCGGGTATGTATAGATTGCAAAGATTAATTATCCCGAGAAAACTCGGGTATGTATACATTGCAAAGATTTATT
>NC_092206.1:22909809-22988277 GCF_043381705.1 Parasteatoda tepidariorum
TATATATATCATGACTTATTTTATTTCATTTTATCACCGTCCTTAAACAGCTGACCCAATTTTGGGTTAACGACTACTAATATTCAACTCCGTAGCCTTGTATTCTTGAACGCAATCCAGAAATCAAGAGAATTTCAGGATCAAGTTTAGGAAGAAATTTGCCTTCGTGGAGAACTTTTTTCGATATGATCAATGTCAAGGATTAACCATCGCGTTACATCTAAAGGAAAACTATGAAAAACACCCACGGTCAGCCTGATGACAAAGAGACTCTAAGCCATGATCCGTCAACACTGAGGATATTTTATGACAGCACTGTAATCGGTGCAAGCCGAGTGCGGAATTCGTATCAACCAGCCATCACGGGATTTGAACCCGGTTCACCTCATTGAAACGTGAGCGCTCTATTCCCTGAGCCACTACGGCTTCTTGCATCTTATTTCATTTTATAACCGTAATTGAACAGTAAACCCAATTTTTGGGCTTATAACTACTAAATTTCAATTCCGCATTCTTCAGTTTTGAAACTGATCCGAAACACAAGAGTTCTCCTGGATTAAGTATTGGAAGTAATTTGCCTTCGTGGAGGACTTTTTGGGGGAACTGACCCGCATTTACGTTACATGGTGAGGAAAAACACGAAACCTCCCATGGTTAGCCTGACTGCAAGATGACTCTAACCCATGATCCGTCTACCACTAAGGATGTTTTTCGTCAGCACTATGGTCGGTGCAATCCTGATACGGAATTCATATCGAACAGCCTACAATGGGAATCAAACCCGGGATTTTCTGTAATATTTCTAGGAATTAAGTCAAAATTATCTTATCGAGTTACAATGACATTAAAGTTTTATACGCCAAACAAGCATAGTTATTTGTTAAAGTTAGTTGCCATAGTTTATTTTCTTATACATTGACAGAAACATCTCTAGATACAAATTTTTATACATGCCATCTGATTTTCATTCATTATATTTATTTCATCCACGTTAAGGACGGTTGACTGTTTCCACTGTCCTGTCAGCTTGTCCATATTATGAACTCAGCCGATTCAGAAAAAAACTCAGAAAATATATTTCGTCATCAGAGAATAATGTTTTGCTCAGTTCTTTGGCGTATACATACAGACTTTTGCTTATTGAAAAGACATTTACTTTCATAAGACTATGTATCTGTTAAGAAAACGCTGATAGATACAATGCTATAAGAATCTATCATAGATTTACTTCTTGCTAAGAAACGTTTTTACATCATTGCACTAACATTGTTAGCGAACATTTATATTGAATGATATCTGATTAATATGCTTTTATAATATTTATAAACGATAAAGATGTTTATTTTTCTTAATAACAATAAATATTTTATGATATTCTGAAATATCTGGTATTTTCTTCCTATTCTAAAATAAATTTTGTCTCATTGCATTAACAATGTCAGCAAACATTATAATGCGTTCTACTACACTTTAAAAAATCACGAATCAAAAATCATTCGGTAAGAAGTACCGGCATTCAGGGGTACCGATACTTTTTACCGTGAAATCCATTTTACTGGAACATGTTACCGAACAAAAAAACTGATTTCTCGTAATTTGTAAACTAATAATTACCATAAAACCACTGAATCACTCGAATTAAATAAATTTTACTGTATATTTTACTGTACGGTTTAATATTTTGCTATAAAAATGGATTTTACTCTAAAATGGATTTTATACTCAAATGGATTTTACGAATGATTCAGCCAAAGTGTCGGTCTTCATTAAATTGTTTTACCGTAAAAGGCTTGACTTCAGGTTTTTAGACTGCCAAAGTGGGGATTCCTCCTGTCTTAAGAGGATCAAAATTGTGATGCCATGTCTTCAGATCATCCATAGAGATGTTTCCTAGACATGCCGCCAATTATCAATCATTCAGTTCCTGTGCTACGTACGTAAAGTATTACTACTAATACTTTTATCATTGGTGTTGTTCATTGATACAGATACACGTGTAGACATATGTGCTCATTATAAAGTAAATTTTATAAGCACACATCAATTTGAACAAAATACACCAGAAGTTAGAGAAAAAAACTGTTGCAAAGATACATCCATTGTTACAGTAGTTTTCGAACTTGTTACCTCCACGCAAAAGAACGTTTGGTTTCGTTAGAACGTCACTAGCGTTAATAGATTGCTGATTCACACACATTGTCTTTATATTGCATGGAAATATAAATATTGGCTAATAAGCCATTACTAAGATGAAGAAAGTATTCATTCTTGGTTATGAAGAGATTCGAACCCTCTACCTTTAAGCAACATTGTGTTTTATGGAATGGCAAAATCTCAGGACATCTGAGAGTTTGCCATCATCCATTTTCTGTGATAAGTAAACATCTAAATAGAAAATAGGCATTCGGAAGAGTGGCGTGGAGATAGCGGGTATGAATTCTGCCGCAACACTGAATGTGTTTTCGTGCTGTCCTTCTTTGAATTGTACTAGTCCCGCAGTGGACTGATCGTAAGGAACGGTTCCCAGTAGAACTCTGAAGTCAAGAATCACTGGCTGCGGTCTGTGTGCTGGTAGGTGATCACTTTAATCAGCTTGCGCAGGGATCGATGGTGCCCGGTATCGGTCCTCGCTAAACTGTTCTACCTTAAAAAATTCGACTTCGCATCCGGCTACCATAGTAGAAAAGCCATCTCCTCTGCAGAGGATCAAAACTTCGATGGTATGTTTTCGGATCATCCTCAGAGATGTTTCACACACCGTTACCAATAACCCATAGTGCAGGAGCAACTCAAGTGTGACGTAAGTAAAATAACGTAATAAACGACGTAAATAACCCTACAAACCAGCTGTTGCTGTGGTTGTAGTTCACTTACGTCGCACTAGAGCTGCACAATGGGCTATTGGCGATGGTCTGGGAAAATATCCCTGAGGATTTTCCGAAGACATGCCATCACAATTTTGATCCTCTGTAGAGGGGATGGCACCCCCGCTTTGGTTGCCCAACGACCTGCATGCGAAGTCGAGCACTTTACGGTAGAACAGTTTAACGAGGACCAATACCGCACACCCTCGGCTCCTAAGCAGACTAATCCAAGTGGTCACTTACCCGGGCACTGACCCCAGTGATGCTTGACTTGGGTGATCTGCTGGGAACCACGTCCTAACGATCAGTCCACTGCGGGACCCCTACCAACCTGAATTGTACTATCTGTC
The DNA here is from genome assembly GCF_043381705.1 of Parasteatoda tepidariorum. NCBI lineage: Eukaryota > Metazoa > Arthropoda > Arachnida > Araneae > Theridiidae > Parasteatoda > Parasteatoda tepidariorum. Next base: position 22,913,024 of record NC_092206.1, read on the forward strand.
TTTCTACTGTCCCGCAGCGGACTGATCGTCAAGACTCGGTTCCCAGCAGATCGCCGAAGGCAAGCATCACTGGCTGCCGTCAGTGTGCGGGTGGGTGACCACTTGGATCAGTCTGCGTAGGGACCGAGGGTGTGCGGTATTGGTCCTCGTTAAACTGTTCTACCGTATAGTGCTCGACTTCGCGTGCAGGTCGTCGCGCTACCGAAGCGGGGGTGCCATCCCTCTGCAGAGAATCAAAATTGTGATGGCATGTCTTCGGATCATCCTCAGGGATGTTTTCCCAGACCGTCGCCAATAGCCCATTATGCAGCTCTAGTGCGACGTAAGTGAACAAATCAAATCTTTCTACATGACAAAGGCTTATAAGCCGTAAAGGCGTAATTGAACTCACAGGCCTCTTTGTATGTGTACCAATAAACAATTAAATAAATAAAGTACTTTTTGGTTCAAGTTGTGTTTGAATTCAAGTCTCAAGTGTCTATTGAATTCAAGTTGTGTTTTGCGTTAAATAGTTTAACTTAGTTTTTCTATCACAATTTGAAGAGTTGTGAGTATATCAACAAAAAAAACCTTTATTAACGTGATCTTCATCATGGTTGTTTACAATTGAGATGATTTTCAAATCTACCATGATTTGGTTTCTAAGAAAATTTCCTGGAACAGGTAGGCAAATTTTCTAAATATTTCTAAAGTAAGAGACATTTATTTAAAAGATTGTGATTCATTATTGCATAGAATTTAAAGTTTTTAATCATTACCAACTTCAAAACTATTCTGTTAAATCTTTGTTTAAAACTGTAATGCCTCAGATATCATTGTTTTCGCACATCGTAGTTTCGAATTTGGAAAATCAGCATGTAATATAATTTTGTCAAATAGTTAAAACATGTTATTGAAAGATTCAGAGTCTGAATTAGCATTTTCTAAATATACTAAATCCGCATTAGCGATCCTTGGTAAAATCCTTGGTACTGATAAATCACTTGATTTTACAGTAAACCAACAAACTTTAATAGTAAACAAAGGTAATTGAAATAAACCTTATATTAAAACTGATGTCTTTCAGAAAAATAATTGAAACGCTCAAAATCAACTATGTCATTAAATTAATGCCCGTATTTCTGAATTCAGTTAGTTTGCTCTTTTAAGTAAACAGTCGCTAAGGTACTTTGAGCTGAAATTATTAAAACGTATTACTCATCTGCGAAAGATAGTATGTTATCTTAACATTTCAAAAGTATAGATACAACTTTTACGCACTTTTATTTGATTTATTCATAAACAAGCTCGCTTCATTGAACTACATAATTAAGTTACTGGATAAATGAAATTATACTCATTGTATGATATTGTGTTTGCTTTTCGCCTGACGCTTGAATTTTAAATAACTAATTCATCTGTTATTAAAGCTTTTGTTTCATTTGCTATTGATGCGCAAGTACTTTTTAATAAACGTTTTGTTGAAGTTTTTAGTTGGCTTTTCGAAATCAAATTGTGACCGAAAGAGATTTTTTTTAAATAATTTTTTTGCAAATGAATTAGAAAGCTTCACTGGCAAAATGAAAGTTTAAACTGAAGAATACCGATTGTGTGACTTAATAAGGTAGAAATAAATGAGAAGCTGTTTAACTCGTTGACTTGACGTGAAATAATTTGATGAAAAATTGTGATTTATATCTAGAAACAGGTTATCTCTCCGTTATTTTTTTTTTGCCTATTCTTGACTGACATCTGCTTGAGCGCGATTTTATAAACAAAGAAGTAAAGATATTGTGAGAGAGTAATAATTTTTCAAACAATAATGGATAAATAGTCAACATTTAAAGCAAGAAAGCTAAGAGAATAATGAAAAAACATTTAAATTTGCAAAAAATTTCGAACAAATTGTAATTTTAACTAGTGCAGAACTTTACTTTTTTTATAATACTGAAAAGTTTGTTTTAAAACATTTTATGGTCAATTATTTTGCATTTTATATATTTTATATATATTATTACATTATTTCCTCTCATGTCCTATGAGGGAAAGGTTTTTCAAAAAGTTTCCTGTAATTTACTTTATTTAGGCTACAGAATTTTCAAAATTTACCATAATATCCCTTCGTTTTGTTTTTCTATTAAAATTTGAGTATGAAATTCCAGAAAGGGTCACTATTTTGTTTAAGTAAACAAGATTATCACAAACTCAAAAGATTCCGGTAATTTTTCCTCCTTCTTTTTCTAATTTACCGACTTGTTTCCAATTTTTAAGCATCACGCGTAGCATATTTCACCCAAAGTGTTTTTTCTTTAATTAAAAAATTAGATTTATTGAAATCTGTTGTTTTAAATATACTTTAAAAACCTGAGTTTTTAATAAATATAGTACTAACTTAAATATTATTTATTAAAAATAAATCATTATACATTTGAAACAATATTACTGCTTAAAAAATTTAACAACTGAAAAACAAGATAACAAATCAAGAAATTAATTTCGCATTTTTTTTTTATCTAATTTTAAATATGTGTAAAGAAAAAGAAAATAGTGTTGCTTTGTATCTTTTATCCGAACAGGAAGATTGAAAAAGAACTTAAACAAGCTTGCATATTTCGAGAGTATACGTACTAAAGAATACGGATAAGAATACGTCGAAGACATGTGATAAAATAATACCGCATCGAAATATGTGAATTGTGAAAGGAGAATCGCATAATTACGCATATGTAATCATGATTTTGAAGGGATCAAAAGCTGAAAAATATTTCTACGTATGAAACTTAACTAACCCCTTTTTTAATCACACATAAAAAAGCAAGATAAGGTCACCTTTAAGATACAAGAATATATTCTCTATATTAAGATAAGTAGCATTTTTGAAGAAAAAAAGCAAAGTTACCCCAATGGTTACCTAAAGTTACCCAAAGTTAATCCTCCATTCATGGTACGAGATAATGAATTTTTAGAACAAAGGTTATTGTGATGGTAAATTCCTTTCGATAATATTACGTTAAACTTCCATATCGATTCAATGATTTGTCTGCTTTAAATAACTATAATCCAAATAGGAATATTTACATTTGTATTTCTTCTAAAGTTTGATATCCTTATTATTTGCACTGTATTAAGCAACACTTTAATTTCTAAACTTTAAACTAAAAATAGACTTTTCCTTAAAATTTGATAAGTGACTATTTGTTCCGAAAGCAGTTGGAACTTCATTTATAAACACACATGACAATATTCTACAAATTGTATCTTTCTCAAAAGGTAGCCACGAAAATTCTATTTTATAATTATGAAAGATAATATGTGAAATAGACTTTTGGTAAAGAATCTATTTATTCTCAAATACATTATCTTCTGCCTTTCTCCTCCTGTAACCGTGTCTCTTTGAAATAATTGTATCCCTTCGGTAAGAATTATGACTAAGAAACAAAACATGAGAACCTGTCTTGTCGAAAGCTTTTAGCGACTTAGTTTTAATTTCAAATTTTGATAACATGCTTGCATGGGGCTTCTTGTAAGAACGCTTGTCAGATTTATTTTAAGGACAGTGATATATTGCATTGTTGGATTTTGTATGGGTATTACTTTCAAATACTTTTCCGATGTTAGAAAATTTTCATTAGAGTTTGTTATTATAAAAGTTGATTATGTTTCTAAGATATATTTGAAAATATATAAGCGATACCTTTTCAGAAATAATGACAAGGGTATTAAAATCCACCTTGAATTCGTACCAAAAAATGTTGGCTTATTCTGTTACACTGATCACCACACCTGTTGTTTAGAACTAGAATAGAACGAGAGCAGAAATAATAAATCAAACCGTTTTTTAATTACGCTTTTTTTTCTTAAAAAAAGGGCGTGATTTGGCTTCCCTATTTTTAATTACGTTCTTTTTAAGCCATTGTGGCTCAGGGGATATAGCACTTACCTCCCAATGAAGTAACCAAGGTTCGAATCCCAGTGATGGTTGGTCGATACGAATTCTGCTCCCGGCTCACATCGACCTCAGTGCTGACATAATATATCATCAGTGATTGACGGATCATGGGTTATAATTCCCTTGCTATCAGGTTAATCGTAGGTTTTTGTGGTCTTCCTCTCAATGTAAAGTAAATGTGGTTAGTTTCACCAAGAAGGTCTTCCATAAAGGCAAATTTACCAATACTTGATCCAGAAGTTTCCATGCCTTCTAGATATGGTTCAGTGTTACAAGACTAGAGAGTTGAACAGCGGTGGTCGAAAACTCAAAATTGGGTCTGCTGTTCAACGATGTTTATAAAAGCAAAATAAATTATAAAAGAACGAAGGACATGGAGCCGTGGTGGCTCATTGGATAAAGCACTCCACCTCCTAATATAAGGAACAAGGTTTGAATCCCAAAGGCGTCTGGTTGATACGAATTCTGCTCCCGGCTCACATCAGCCACAATGCTAACATGAAATATCTTCAGTGGTAGACAGATCATGAGTTAGGATCCCCTTGCCGTCAGGCTAACCGTTGAATTTGTAAGTAATTTTACTCTCACTGTAACTCAAATGAGGGTTAGTTCCATCAAAAACTCATCTACTAAGACTAGCTTTTCCTTTTGCTCGATACCGAAGCCTTCTTGTCTTTTGGGTAAGGTTCAAAATAACAAATCCACTGTGTTGAACATTCATCGCTTTAAACCCAGAATTAGGCCAGCTGCTCAACGCTGTTTATAAAACAAAATAAAATGAGCGACACCACTTTAGGAATTGATTTGGATTCATTCGTTTATTCCTTAAAAAAAAGTGTAAAAACAGAATCAAATGCTGTATACATTTTTTAAAATATACGTGTCCATTTTAAAACATGCATTTCAGGCTGTGTTTATTTTCTTAAACTCGCATTTTGAGCTGTATTCATTTACTGGAGAAAGCAGTTCGAGTTGATTCCATTTTCTTAACGCGCTTTTTGACACACGTTTATATCCAGAATAAAAAATTCATTGACGAGATAAAACTAGAATTGAACAATGTCAAATCATCAGATCTGGATTTTAAAAATTAACCATTTTTAGCTCACTCAGTACAAGACGTGTATTAGCGACTACATTAATTAATTTTAATTTTTTTCCCTAAAAAGCAAATCTGTGAAAAAACGCTTTATGCATATGATTTTGTTTTTTTCCATTAATTGATTTGGTTACTTTAGCATTTAATCCATGATAATTAAACTTGTTACGCTGCAGTTATTTACTGCAACTGGAGGATATTATTCAATCTACATGTTACCGGCAAAGTATGAAACGCCGGCACTGTATGGAATAACTAGGCATTGTATAGAATGCCTGACGTTTTTAGGCAAAGTATGAAATGTGAGAAGTATTACATACTTTGCCTAGGCATTGTATAAAATGCCTAGGCATTCTATACAATGCCGGATGCTATTTAGGCAAAGTATGAAATAAACGTCCTGATGAGGTTATTATGTAAATGATGTGCATGTTACTGTGAATGAGCGAAATCGGTGATTGTTGACTTTCACCGGTGAATGTTGACAATCACATAGTCGCTTGGGGGAATGTCCGAAATATTTCTTACATCCGATTTGATATTAATTTATTCGTGGATATAATTACATTTATTCGATATCTTAATACGTACTGACGATAGATTAGAAGAAACATCAGTGTTTGCAGTATCGGGCAAATGTATACCGGGTAGTGATCATTGCCCTTAAAAAAACATCAGTGTAGGGTATACCGGGCAATGGCACTTAACTAGACCTAGTACATATTTCGGACATTTACCAAAGGTCCAGCCATACTAGTTCTAGCTAAGTGCCATTGCCCGGTATACATTTGTCCGGTATACACTACACTGATGTTTCTTCTAATCTATCGTCAGTAAGTATTAAAATATCGAATAAATGTAAAACAACCGATTTCGGTCATTCACAGTAACACGCATTTCTCAAAAATAAAGATGTTATTCTGTAAAAATACTGAGAGTGCCATTGAAAAGCACTTATTCAAAATGTGGAAAGAAAGTTAAAAAGTTATGCAAAACAAAATTTAAGCCTTTCTTATTAAGGGAAACAAAATTTTCATATAAAAAATGTGAAATTAACCTACTTGTTGCAACATGACAGACTTGAATAAATTATATTTCATTAAATTTTTCCCTTTAAATTTCATTACATTTCTCCATTTCCGTGTAGCACAGTAAAAAAATAATTTTTTTTATTAGTCAAAAGTCACGAGCCACGCGTTGAAAGTCACGAGCCTTGCCAAGTGATATTTGAGACGAATAGGAGATGTATTTTGTACTTTGCCGGTTTCTCATTTGGCAATCTATAGAATGTCTAGGAAATGTGTGAAATATAAATCATTTCATACTTTGTCGGCTAATTTTAGACATTCTATACAATGCCTAGTCATTCTATACAATGCCGGATTTCATACTTTGCCGGTAACATATATACTTTAATAATCTATACACATTCATTAAATCATTTGTTAATTATAAAAACTGGATCATTGCTTTGATACAAAATTTTATTTTCAAAAATAATGTTTTAACCGATAGAGTTGTACGTGGAGTATATCCGATTACTTGATCTGGTGCGAAAGCATCTAAACCAGAAATATCTCTTACCGAAAGCACTTGTTTGGAAAAGGGTTCACTTTTCATTCAGTTATTAAATGGGTTGAGAAAAAAATAACTGATGCCAAACTCTGGATGTTATACATGGGCTATAGTCACAAATCTGTATATATGTGCATAATTTTGTGAATATTCTTTTGTTATGAGGCTAAATATCTCAGGCTGATTCTAAAACACATAATGCATTTCTTATGGATAACTTGGACATTTTTGCTGACTTGGCGATGCTTGGTAATCATTTTGGCTACAAAATGATAGTCCTGGAAAATTCGTGTCTTGAAACGATAGGACTAATATTTACTGAGTTACATGAGAATTGTCTAGAGTCATCTCGAAAGTTTAGGGTTTTCCTCACCAACTCACTAAGTTTATATAAATGAAGTTTGCTTCGCAGACATTAGTTTTTTGTGTGACTGCAATAGGGCCCTGATTCGCGAGTCTTTTTGAATTCCTTGAACAGTCTGAGGTTCCAAAGCTTGTTGTTTGAATTGTAATCGAGTGCCATAAATAGGTATACTTTCTGGAAGATTCTGTTAATAAATTTTTGGAGTCTTAAGGACTATTTTATTCATCTCCAATCAAAACGAACCCCTGTGCTTGGTTCACTGTGTTTTCAGAGCCTAATATGCACAATTCTGAATTTCAGAAAAGTAAATAAAAATATTGAACAAAAAATTGTCTCAGTGTGAAACTAAACATAATGTGTGACCTTTAGTGTTTCAGATAATGTGACCTTTTGTGGTTAAGTTGTCAGCGACTCTTTAGTAGTTAAGATAGAAACACGAATTTCTATTTCGGAAAGTTCGAGTTATTCATTATTAAATTCTTATCAACAGTTAATCAAATGATTCAATAGCAAAAATGAAAATTTGGGTTTACATTATTTAATCACACTCTTAAAAAAATATTTAAAGGAGCAACTAATTAAAGAATTTTTTGTGATAGAGTTTCTCAAATAAAAAGGAAGAAAAATAGTTTCCAGTTTTCAGAGACTTAAGTAAACCTAATTAATATGTAAAGTAATAGTTTCGATGATGTCAAGCAATGAAAAAAACATGATGGAACGAAGTTAAGATTCTTCTTTCTGTAAAAAAAAATAATTCTGAAGTTTCGAGTGAAATAAAAAAAAATAATTACGTTCCGCGCTTTAATTCAAATTGGAATATGATTCGAGAAGAGTGCTAGAATTTTTTTTCCTAAGTTCTTATGCTCGGCCTTAAACTTCACTTTAACAAATAAAAATAAATTATAAGTTACGTTCGTAATTTAATATTTTTTTTATTTTGTTCTCAGTAAAATATTTTTTATTTTAATAAATTAATTAAAGAGGAAAAGAACAATGGCTGGATGAATATTAATATTGCAAATACTGCTGTTTTTTTCCCTCGTGCTTTTCATTTGAATTGTAACTAAGATAAATGAATTTCCTTTTCATTTTAAACAAATAATTCTTCACAAAAGTAATTTTTTGTATCTCTTATATAAAGAATAAAATTATTAAATTTCTTATAAAAAATGAGCGAATTAAATATAATTTTATCATGAACACGTGGAAGGTATCTTTGAATATTATATTTTAAATTACAGATTGTTACATTAAGAGAATTACGTATTATTCATTTTTTAAGAATATATGTCATATTTCATTAACAATAAATGTAGTCAAATTAAATTTTGTAATCAAATAATTATAAATAATTTTTTGTAATATATTTTTGAATTATTGGATAGTCTATATTTCGTAGATATTAAAACGCTATAAGCTGGATTAACATCGTAATTAAATTCAAAATTTAAAATCATCGAAAACAAAGTAAAACTCTTCTTGAAAGAGCAGCATTCTTTAAAGAGCAGCATTTCTTTAGAAAAGCCTTCTTACATTGACAGTGTCAGGTACAGCCTTTCTTAAAGACTCATCGGAAGACTTCCTTTCAAGCTTGAGAAGTTTCTGGAAGGATTGTCCAAGATATTTCCCATCCACTTTCTGTTTCCTCCCTCCAAACCCTATCATCAGGAACATGGTCTTTGAAATCTTCATTTGAGCCAAGCAGTAGCCAGTCTGGTGGACAGCTCTGTTTGTATGCAAAAGCGGTTGCTTGTCGGTATCTCTTCTTTTCTGAGTTAATGAGTGCTTCTATTTGCATCATTAATACATTCTTCGCTGTTTGAACCATTATGTAGAAGAAATATATACATTCTCAATGGTTTCTAGATATCTTGCCCAGTTTGCTAAGTAGCCATTCAGTCAGTGTACAAAAAGTAACATTAACAGCTAGGTATGTAATCTAAATATTTTCTGTAATCCATTCACCTCTATCTCTACAAAGAAAGGCAACACCACACCCAATTAATAAGTGAAACAATGGTATGGAAGTGCAGCTATAATAATCTCAAGATCTTGTCAAATCAAGCGTCGCATCATACAATACTTATGCACTCCAAAAACAGCTCAAATATTAATGTTCAGACGTTTCACGGATATAAAAAAAAGAAAAAAAAGAAATTAAACCATCGGTGCTCGCAGTGTGTTTTTGACGTTGGTATACCCTTGATGAACAGCACGACATTGTTGGAATACCATTCACGAGTCAGCTTCTCTGTCTGTGCATGAACGCAGTCGTAGATTTTTTTGATGAATATCGACGATACTTTGAACAATATTTCACATTATTCAAGCCATACTATCTATCTCATTTTTCTTCCCTTTTGAATTAATTTAAGTTTTTATTTTTTGAATTTCAAACTTCCTGGATTCCTGAGAGAGCTCAATACAACCTAATATAGCCTTGAGGACGTGAGAGTTGGTGAGTGAATTGAGCATTTTGTGGAGCTCCAAATGAACTATATTTATTAAAGTGGTAAATTGCAACTGCATGCACGACATAACAAGTTTTCGTAAGTTCTTAAATATATATCATTCAAAGTGGCCAAAAAACACTCATAAATTAATCCATAAAATTTGATTTAAGCAAATATGCCATTAATGATATATGCCATTGTGAATATTAACATTAAATACGCCGACCGGCCGTCCTTGCATCAGAAAGATTCTGGGTTCGAATCCCGGGTAAGACATGGATGTTCTTTCCTTCTCTGTACTATCTGTCCTCACTGTGGGAGCGACGTTGGCCCTCCGACGTTGGCTATATTGCCCCTGAAAGAGAGGCCAACAAAATCGTTCTGTATATGCCTGAATTGACGGATGTTAACGCAGGTGGGCATTGAAATAAAAACATTAAATATGAATTTTATTAAATATTGATAATATTAAATATAAATATGTACTATGAAAATAGAATATTAATTATAAAGTAACAATGATTGAAAATAAAACAGAAACTATTGAGAAGTTAAAGTGGGGTTCAGTGAGTATTGAGCAGGTGACATGTATTGCTCCAAGTTATATTGATTTAAAAGAAAAACAAAGTGCACAAAATTACGAATTTTTTTTTTTATCTAATATATATTATTCAAAATCGCCAAACGTATAAAATGGCGCATGAAAATTTTTCAAACCTGTTTTGGACGTCCCCCGTTCTTGTTATGATCTAAATCTGAGACTGGCCAAAAATTCAAATTTAAAGCTTCATATGGCTGGAAAATGCGTACCATGTTTTTATGATTTTATTAAAGGCGTCGTTGATTAAACTATCTGCAGTACTATAACCAGTATTAAAATAAATGGAAAGATAAACACTTTAAGTTTCAGGTTAATATAAAAACAAAAGAACTTTATATCACTATTTTCCTGTGATTCTTCTGAATGAAAAAAAAAAAATAGGAATCAACAGTATATCTTCCAATTTTATCCCGAGGTGATTAAATTTTATATTACTACATAAGTAGATAAAATAATGTATATCATTAGAACTAAAAAAATTGTTGTGATATAGATCTCCCATTACGAGTTGACGTGTATAAAGTGAGATTAAAGCGCAAGACTTTATTCCAGTGATTCAAGAGAAAAAGGTAAGACAAGTCGAGGCAAAAGAGAAACTGAGAATCATGGTAAAAGTAATATAGACATTTAATTGCTGTCTTTTCACGTTATAAGGGAAATATGTGTCTCCCAAATAAATATTTACTATTGATTCTTATTACAAGAACTTTTAACGCCCACCAACTTGATGTATTGAAATAATATGAATCGATGAACTCAGATTAAGAGCTGAACAGTTGATTCGAATTCTGCTCGCGGTCCACACCGACCTCAATGCTGACATAAAATATCGTCAGTGGTAGACAGATAATGGGTTGCAGTCCCCTTGCCATCGGGCTGACCGTGGAAGCTTTTAGTGATATTCCTCTCCATACAACATAAATGCAGGTTAGTTCCATCATAAAGTCCTTCATTAATACTAGTTAGTCCAAATGCTTGATATAGAAATTCTCTTGTCTTCTGGGTAAGGTTTTAAAATAACAAGGCCACGGAGCTGAACATTCGTTGTCGTAAACTCAGAATTGGGTCAGCTTTTCAACGTCGGTTGCAAAATAAAAACGACAGCGAATGACAGCGCTTTACGAATTTATTTGGATTTATTAGTTTATTATTAAAAAAAATTAATATTCATAAGATAAGTTTAAAAACAGAATCAAATGTTGTTAAATATGTGTCCACTTTAAAACATGCATTACAAGGAATGTCCATTTTCTTAAAACTCTCATTTAAAGCTGTATCCAATTACGAATAATTGAATATGTCATCGGATATGGCGGTTCACTGCGTCTTTCTTACGGAGAAGAACAACTCTGGGTTTTTTGTCGATCGAAATGTCGTGAGTCAAACACACGAATTTATCTAGAAAAAGAATTATAGGGATTGTTGGTATTTGTTTAACGTCTCATCGTTCCTTTTTATGGAAAAAAACACTTCTCATCTGTTTGAAAAATCCTTATAAAATCTAAAAAATGTTGCTTTCAAAATCCGCACATATAAACTTGTCCTTACTGATATGCGGCATGAACACCTAGAATAGAAAATCAATGTTGAACTAAAGGCCACCGTTAAGACTATCTTCCATTAGACAATCACAACAGAATTTTATTGCAACAAACTGGACGAAATAATCCATAAAGTTAATGTAAAGCATCCAGAATCGGTCAACTGATAAAACTCATTTCTTATTATATAGTAATGCTATAACAACAATATCTGAAAAAACTACAGGATTATAATTAGATCAGCATCAACATCCATATTTATCAAATCTAGACCTCACTAACTACCACTTCTTCTTTAATTCTAACAACCTTTAATTGGAAAAAAATTTACTTTCGAAAATGCTGTAAGTCAAGATTTCCAGGATTTTATTTACTTTCTTCCATCAGGGGTTTATACCAACATGCCGCTTAAATAGCAAAAATATCTAGATAATATGAGAGCTTCCATTAATGAATAAATTAATTTCTTTAATTTATATGTTACCAATCAATTTTTGCCTTTTTTTCTACAAATTTAATCTTTAGCAATATAATATGAACTTCCAATAAATTCTTTTTTGCTGACATTACAATACAACTTATTTGTAATTCTAATGACACCTGAATTCTATCTCTGTGCTTTGAGACACGGTTATTTGTAAATGCTGCCTAGACTTAATTAAAAGTTGTGTTTTAATTCCTGTAGTCTTCAACTTTATCGTTGAATTACTTTTTTTTAAAATGGAATTTACGAACAAAACACCAAAAACGTTTAAAACTTAATTAAAGTATAAATATTTACAGATTTTATTCCATGATTTATACTTTCAATGTGCTTTACCTATATGCCAAATAATGGAATGCCCCGATGCAAATATAGTAGATGGAATTGGAAAAGAAAAGACAAAGAGATGCAAAATTATTGATCCCAAGAATGTGTCTCGAAATCATATTGACAGCTGACGAATTTCGAATGTCCTCACATAGAATATCTCTAAGCCAAAACTTCACGTGATGTTTCGACAATAGATTCCAGTCATGGCAAACAAAAATAGTGTGAAAGTCGTATTGGAAGAATATAAATAAAGTTGGAAGTCAATTTTTCACTGACGCATCCGCTAATAGCATTCGATTTTGAGGAGACATCCCCATTTTTATCGACAGGGTTCTCACATGTGACTTATGGGGGTTTATTTTCTAGTCATTGGTTGTTTGGTAGAATTTTATTTCTGTCCTTGTTTTAGTAAATCGCCGTGTGTTTTGATATATTTACTAGGATATTATTAAAACTTGTTTTCTATATGATTTCTTTTTATTGTAAATGTAGTAATAAAGAAATATAATAATAAGGACAAAATAGTTTTGACAGCATTTTTTATTGTTTAATCAATAATAGTAATAATAATAGTTTTAACTACATTTTTTAATAATTCATTTTTATTTATCGTAATGTGACTGAGAACTTATAACCCACGAAAAAGTGAAAAATAAATAAGTAAATAAAAATTTGATAAAGACGTTTGAATATGTTGGATAAAGACGGATTAACGGAATTTAAAAGAATATAATGCTTGTAGTAGCCTGTCTCATTTTGAAGAGTTTGGTACCAAGTATATGAAATTGCTAAAAAACCTTCAAAAGTTATAGTAAAAATATTAAAATCCAGTCACTAAAAACAGAACAAGTATTTTGTTTAATATTATTCAATTAAAGTTTCGTCTTCAAATTTACTTTTAAACTTCATTTTCTTTTATTCTAGTGCGTATTAAGTAAAAACTTGGTAATTAAATTAAGTATAACATTCTGCTTAAATTCCTAAAGGCTGAAATTCATTCCTTTTTTGGTCAAAATAATTTTTCTATAGGAAATCATGAAAGAAATATTGTTTTTTTAAATTTTTTTCGAGCTTGTTTAGTCTTAAAAAGAGTTTATATGACTAGCTATTAAAAGTTCCAAACAATTAACATGCTTCTTATAAACGTCATATCTCTGTTTTGATTCAAACTTTATTTTTAAACGAAATTAAAACAAAGCAGTTCTTTGCGGTAATGTCTGAGAGCAATTATTATGATTTAAATAATGTCCGTGCTTCAAGTATTCATATCTGCTAAAAAAATATTTCTTAGGATTTGACGTAGCGTAAAAACTTTAAACTGACTTTACAAAGCTAAATTGGAAGTTAATTTTAGCAAATTGACGTTAAAAAGGTTTTTTTGCATTCTTATGATAAGTTTAACACGTAATCAAAATCAACTTTAGATTGTCAATGCTTTTACGTAACTTTTTTTTAGCCTAAGTATATACTACGAACTTAGAGAGCTTCAATTATTTAATTTTTTCTGAAGATTTTGTGCGTTCTTCGATTAAACTTGTTGTAACGATGCTGTTTCTATTACAGGCAATGTTGAAATAATTATAAAACGTGTTTTTGCAAGATTTCATGCAAAAATTACAACGCTTAGGGATAAAAAATATCTCAAAATCATTATGTCTGCTATAAATAAAGCAATATGTAATAAAAAAACACACCGTGTCAATTAGTGAAGCTGTTCAAAAGAAATTAACGAATGTTTAATCTATAACAATGGTTTCAGCAATTAAATTTCATGTTTTGGATATTGCATCTGACTAACCCAACATCGAAAAGTGTTAAAGAATAGAAAACTACAAAAAAACATGATTCAAATCTGCATATATGTGTGCTACCATTCTCGAAATAGTAGCAAACACATATGCAGATAGACTTTCGTTTTTATGTATGGTGGAGAAATCATGTTTTACGTTCTTGAATGCAAAATTTTCTGATGAATCAAGTGTAGGATTCTTTTTCTTCATAATCTACTAACTTATTCCATCTTTCTCAGTTGAGTATAAAAGTGTTTTGAAGCTTAAGCATCAATCGTGGAATTAAACACATCAAACATTTCTGATTGATGTGTTTAATTCCACAATTCCACAATTTCATACATAAAATGAAAGGCGAAAAAATTAGATTATACGAAACACTAATCAAATTCTTTAAAATACATCATCGCAGGAATGGCCCGCATTCTTCAAATTGCACTGGGAAGCAAAATTTTTGTAGCATTTATGCAAACATATGATATTGCCCCATCGGGATTTTAAATCTGAAATTGGTTTTGCACCTAAAGATGCAGATTTTTTTGCAATTCATTTTTCGTCTATTTTTTGTCAAAATGTGCCAGTTTAAAAACTTTATACATCACTGGGAGTCACGTAAAAGTTGCAACAAATCCCCAGGGGAGTTAGGACCCTTAATCAGGACTAAAACTGCATATATATCCATGCCCGTAAATGTCATTATGAAGATGTTTGAGAAGCTTCCCCTATTAGAAACTGTTCACTACCACACTAAGGGGACTAATACGGAAGCGTCCCTATCGCCGTATAATAACATTTCCAGGCTTGGGTTTCTATGCAGTTTCAATTCTGATAATTTGCCTCTACTTTCTTAAAAGTTTGTCGCATCGCAAACATTTGTACGACCTACGTTTTTAAACAAAAAATTGACTAAAAATGTCATTAAAATAACTGGGGCTTGAAGAAGGTAAACGATTGCAGATTTGAAATAAGCGATACAAAAGTATCGAAGATCGAATTAAATGGAAAAAAAATATTAATGAGCGTTATTTCCAGTTTTTTCCTAGCATTGAAATTTAATCTATACTTAATTGGAAATTTTAAAATCATTTTTATTGCAAACTTCTACGCATAGTTTTTAGACTGATTAAATATGGACAATCGCTTTTATATGCTTACTCATGGAGCATTTTTATAAACAGAGTAACTAAGTGATAAACTGAAAAAATATTATGTACCCACGCAGAGAAAAATATCGGTACGGAAGGGCAATAAAATAATTTCCTTAATACTCATTTACATTATTTAAAACATTTCATGAATAATTTTTATTTGATCATGCAATAATTGAGCATTTTTTTCTTATTATTGAAACGAAATAACGATACATTTGTTGTAATGAGAAGTAGAAAAGTGAATGTAGTCCTGAGAACTATGGTAATTAGATTTAAATTTTCAATGAGAAAAAAAATAAATACAGCGATTAAAATGAAGAAACCAATAAAGAAAAAATCGGAAGAAAATAATCAATTCCTTTGAGGCACGATTATTTGTCTCGAAGGGTTAAATAAATAAATGCGTGATTCCAAAAAAATAATTTTCATTGCTAAATAGAATGGAATTATATAATTAACTGAATTTAATTAACTTTTTTTTATCTAATAAATAAATTTTATTGTATTCTTTAAAAGATAATTTCTAACTTTGCTAAAGTTTTTTTTTCCTTCCTAATTCTGTTTTTTTTAACTCAAAATAAATTTAAGGAAACAAAAGTTCTCGATTATTTTTTATTTTTATTTTTTGTTAAGTCGCTTTCTTTCGCTCACGATTTTCTTGTTAAGTACATATCTTCATTGAAAGTAATAGCCATTACATTTTATTATCAATTTACATACATTTAATGCAAATTAGCATCTAAATACTTCTATGCCGATTTAATTCGTCATTCACTGTAAAACATTTTTTTGCCGGAACATTAAGTATTGCATCATGCTATTGATTAATGAAAAAAGAGTAGGAGTTTTTCAGATTTTTTTTAAAAATTAAAAGCAAAATTAAGAACATTTTTAGAGTAGTTTCTTTCAGTTAAAAGCTAATAAATATTAATGTAATAATTTCTTTGCTTGAAAATTCAATTTTGTCCTGACAATTCCTATTACATGTCATTAAAACTACAAAAAAAAATAATAATAATCATACTAAAATACCTACATCTACTGTTATGGTTGTTTGCCTATTGATTGACTTTATTACCCACGTTAAATACTTAATCTATTCTTGCGTCAGGGATTATCAATGTCCAACTCTATTGCCTACTAATTAAGAATCTAGCATAGAACAAAAGGACTCTGATGGATCAAGCAGTGGGATAAACTAGCTTTCATGAAGATCTTTTTGAAGAAACAAACCTACATTTACGTTACATGGAGGGGAAAAGCTCGAAAACTACCCTCGGATAGGGTGGCTGTAAGGGTATTCTAACCCATGATCCACATAACACAGAAGATATTTTACGACAGTACTGTAGGTGTTGCACTCCAGAAGATGAATTGCTATAGACCAGTTATTGCTGGGATTCGAACCTGTGTTACCTCATTCTAAAACAGTGCTATATCCCCGGAAAATTTATGTTATTCGGTTACCTAATAAAGCTGTGTTCGATTAGTCTTTTAGTTTTACTATTCCATATATTTTATTAGTTTGTCCATTATTTTGTAGCGCTGTCAACAAAATACATTAATATGTATTTTAAATGTATTTTTATACTTTTTTTAAGGTACAAAAGCTTTAAATTAAATTTCTCAATTTCGATATAATATAGTAAGGTTTTATTTACAAGTGTGCTGTTGTTTATTTTTAGAAATATTATAGTCGAAAATTATGAGTTAATGTAGTATAACAAACAGAGTCAAATTCTATTATTGTAACAAACAGATGTTAAAAGTATTAAAGTTTTCATGACATGGGTATTTTAACTATGTGATTATGACAAGTTTTCATCTTTTAAAGTGTGTTATTCTTAATAAAAATATTTAAAATATGAACTTTAGATGTCCTTATTAAGTACATTTTTAAAGAATAAAATTTTTATCACAGTATCACATACGAAAAATAATATATTGAGAGTTAAAGCGAAACAATAAAATTTTATTTAAATCAGTGATTGCAAGAATCGATGCTTAAGCGAATCGGAGTATTGATGAATCGATGCTTGTGCATAAATGAAGCAGCAAATTTTTAAAGTTAGTATATCAATAGATAATAGATCAATAGACAGATAAATAAGCCCTATATATTTTTTTGAAACTCTCAAATACAAAAA
This sequence comes from Parasteatoda tepidariorum, assembly GCF_043381705.1. Lineage (NCBI taxonomy): Eukaryota > Metazoa > Arthropoda > Arachnida > Araneae > Theridiidae > Parasteatoda > Parasteatoda tepidariorum. The sequence continues at coordinate 22,930,487 of NC_092206.1, forward strand.
TTTCTTTTCAGAGAAAATAAGCATTTTATAATCTAAATTGTTTCCTCTTTAGCAATAGGCAATAGTCTCCGGTTGTACTCAAATACTACTCCGAGTACGCAGTAACTGCTCCTACTTTGACGGTCTCCAATTAATTGTATTCGTATACTATTTTTGTTCCACAGAGAATTCAAAAATGCCGCAAAATACTCTTGTCCTAATTAACATATCAAGAATTCTCTAATTAACATAAACAAAATTCAATAGGATAATATATTTTTGAAGCTTGTCATATCATAATACCGTTGAAATGAGGAGCTAAGTAGAACAACCTTATCACACGTTTTAATCTTGATTACGTGATAAAATAACTCAGAATAATAGGAAATTTGGTTTAGTTTAACACTTTGGGTAAATTTGCAACTCATTGAGTGGTTGTGTTAAAACATTTCTTCTTTCCTCCAAACTCCAAATTTTGATTTTTTTTCTTCAAAATTTGCTTCCCGTGAATCTAGGTTAAATGTAAATAAAAAAAATTCTGTTAACATTACTTTACTGTATGATAGTGCGATTCAGGAAAAACAAACCATTATGTCTGGGTTAATAAAACCAAAATATACGTTATTTAAACCCTTCATTCGATAGTTTTTCCGTTCACATGAAAACCGTTCATTGGAAATTTTGGTTTTCAGAATTATAGTTCTTATTGCCAGACATTCAGTAAAAAGTACAAAACTGAAATTATATTGAACCGAATAAATGGTTTTAACGCTACGTTTAAAGTTATCATGAAGAAATTACCAAATTTTATTATACAGCGATCGCCTTCCAATGAGGTGAACTGGGTTTGAATTCCTCCTCCGGCTTGCACCGAAAACAGTGCTGATGTGAAATATCCTCAGTGGTAGACCGATCTTGGGTTGCAGTTCCTTTTCTGTCAGGCAAATCGTGAGAGGTTCTCGTGGTGTTCCTCTCCATGTAACGCAAATGTGGGTTAGTTTCATAAAAAACTCCACCACGAAGGCAAATTTCTCCCAATACTTGATCTTGGAAATCCCTTATCTTCTGGATTGGGTTCAAAATTAAAAGGCTATGGAGTTAAACATTAATAGTCGTAAACGCAGAAATTGCGTTGGCTGTTCTGCAACGGTTATAAAAAAATAAATACAAAAAATAAATATTAAATTAATTGCCAGTTTATTATAACTTTCTTAATCACAATGATAACTCAAAAGCACAAAACATAATTAATTATTTAAATTGATGCATTAAAATACCAGGTTATGATCCAGACGCATTATATAAATATTCAAATCTTTTTTTTTTCCTCGTGATGTACTCAGATCCCTAGATAGAGAGAGATTTTTGCAGTCGGTTTAAAAATACTTACAACATAAAAATTTAAAATTCAGCAACTAAATTCTTTTTAAAACATTTCAATAAATAAAATGAATCAGAATAAATTCAAAAAATTTAATAAGTAACTTGAAAAATAAGGAAATTAAAAACTCTAAAATCCAATCTTCTTAAAATGTCAAATTTTTCTCTCATTTATATTTTTATTACTTTAAAGTAGTTCAAAGAATAAGTGGTTAAACTTATTTTTATATAGATAGAAATGCCAAGTGAAACCGTAACATAATAAAAAAAGCTTGCGTTAATAATGCATTATTAATTAAGATAATTTGTAATAAATTATTGGTTCTTAAAACGGTCATCAAAAATAACAATATATACATAAAGGATGTTTTTTTATGAAGAATTTCTCAAACAATACTTATTTTTAGTAAATGGTTAAAGATTATTCTCACTGAATACATTGTGTAAGTTTCTATTTTGAATAAGTTTATTTATTTTGAGTAGTTTCATTTTGAATAATGTTTTGTTTTGTTAGCTGGCTTAAAAAGGTCATGAAAGACAACACTAATAATGCAAATTAATTATTAATTAGTCTAGACAAATTATATTTTTCTTTCTGCCTAAAATTTAATTAAGACTTTGATTATTGTTACTATTTATCATTTAGAAAAACTAATTTTTAATATTTTAATTCCTTATTCCGGTTTCAAAACAAATTGTAATATATATATCATGTAATTCTAGCTAACTTAATTATTATAATTGATATAATAATGGCAGGAAATAACTCGGGAGTATAATCTCAAATGGCATTGTAATTATTAAGGAATTCTCATATGGATTTCCAATTATAGAGGTAACGATAGAAGACAACCAATACATTTCTATTGTTTTCCTTACCATTCTTATAATTTTTCTACATTAATAAAGAGAAACTAAATACATTACGACAAGACAATTTAAATCTTGATATTAAAATTTCAGATAAAATTAATTGCATTGATTATGCCAATGCATCAGTCATTGCCTTCGCTGTTTTATGAATATGATACTCGCTAAATTTTCATCTAGGTCAATGCTCAATTAAACCTTTAATTATCTTTATTATATCAGTCATTTGTTATAAATTTTTTGATATTTTTACTATTACTCTTTTAACTTCACCAAAGTAGATTTTATTAAAATTGTTATAAGTGGAAATTTTTGAAACAGTAACATTTAAGGAATTTTTTTTTCTAAGGACAAATGCTAGTGTGATTTATTATAGTTTTCAAGTTAAAAATTATTTTTTCATTTATCAAATTGAAAAAATGACGCTTTTTCCTTTAAAACAGCAATTCTAGCAAATTTTATGTATGCCGCAAATTGATATGATAAGTTTGGAAATAAGACTAATGTTTAATAAAGTTATAAAATTATGATTGAAATATTAATGAATTTGTTTTTGTAGTTACAAAGTTTTTACTGTAAAATAAATATTCAAACTAACTTAAATTTGTTTTAGGCATATAATGTATTTGTTTGCTACTATTCTTACAAACTGAATAGGAATTATTTGATTTTAACTTCTGTATGAATTTAATGAATTTAAACAAAGAGGAAATAATACACGTTAAAGAAATTACGTTAATTCTTTTTACTTTAAAAAAATGTTTACTTACTCTGCATATCTGACTTTCAAAAATTTTAAGATATTTGAATCTCAGTTATTCAGTTTCTTGTATCTCAGGTTTCATGAAAAGGGCGCTTACTTTTCTCAATATTGAACTTTCAGTTAGTATAAAATCATATTTCAAATTTTGGGGACGAATTTGTTTGCACAAATATATGCGAAATTTAGATTTTAACAAACTCGTCATTTTTAAGCTTTGAGTTTTCTTCTAAAAAGAAGAGACAATATATAAATGATAATATAACAAATGTATAATAATACAATAATAGAAAGAAATTGTATAATCAAGTTTCATATAACTCTCGCCGGAAATAAATACGGAGCAAATCATTTCAAAAGTTCAATAGAATTCTGTCACGAAAAGATTTCTGAACACGTTTTGACACAAGAATTCATTTATGGCAAAAAAAGGAAATAAAGATGGTCAGATGTGAAGAAAATAAACAACAATTCTAGTAAATTTTTAGAGATATGTTACTATAATTTCTCACTTGGTTCTGATTTTGTAAATATTGGCTAAACATAAAATATAAATTTTGACTTATAATGAGGTCGTAATTTTTATAATTTTTCTGCACTCTCGTCCCATTAAATACTTTTATTTCATTAAATTATGTTTCATTTTGATTTAATACTACATTAATGTACTACATATACATTAATGTTACTTGATATTAGTATAAACGTTTATAATGTGTATAAATTGTGGTTAAATGAATGCAGTAGTTAATGGAGAGAAAAATCAGTTTTTAAAAGAGAAGGAGAGATGAATAAGGCTTCATGTAAATGAGTGAATTTAATAAATCAACAATATATGAATCAATGAATGCGTGAGTGAAAAAATTGATTTATTATAAGTTAATTAGTCAATGTTTCAATGTATAAATGGTTGTATTGTAAAAGTGACTACAATGTTACGGAAGGTGTTTCAACATTCCAAACTATTGAATTAATGTACTCAAAACTTTAATTATCCTTATTGTTCATTATAACTTCAACAATATTCTAATCACTTAACTTCAACAATATTCTATCTCGCTTTATTAAAATTTTTTGATTTTTTGTTAAAACTCCATTTAAATAAACACAGACTGCTATATTATAATTTAATTATTTGACGACCAACACGTTGACCGATTTTCCAAATCAATAAATTACTATAAAACAGTTATATCTGAGCCTATTTTAATAACGTTTCAGACCACAATACTTAGAAAATTAAATTAACTTACGAAAGTAAAAGCACTAATTGAGTTGCACACATATAGCTTACTTTACTTTACGTTTGTACTTTAGTACTTTATGTATGTTTAGTACTTTATGTTTGAAGCACCGTAATAATATGTTAATTTTCATTATATCTGTTACCAGCATGTCATTCGGATTACTTGACCTTCGATAGTAAATTAACGAAGCAGTTCAAATGAAATAACTTTTTTTATCAGTCTATAATATTATATAACTAGTGCTAAATAATCTGTTCAGTGAAAAACATATATAAAATAACCAAATATCATTTAAGAATTAAAAAACATTTTATAAGTGAAATTGCAATGGTAGCTGATTATAAAGAAATTAAGTTAGTTAGCATTCCACTAAGTAAAAGCACTGATTAAAGGATTTATTACATTAAATATAGGCGTAAAATGATACTTCTTTGCAATATGTAAAGATTTTTTTTTTAGTTTAAAAAGCATATGCTCCTTTAAATCCCAAAGAAAAACAGGCTTATAAATTTTTTGAATCATGTTTCTACGCAAAAACACAATCTGTGAGACCAAACACTTTCCTGAATGTTTGTATTTTGCTACATGTAACAGCTAAGTCATATTTATAGTAGAGCAGAATATAGAAAATACTTGTTTAGCAATGGATAAAGAACCCTATAATGATAAAGTGCAGCATACAAAGCTAAAAAATCCAATAAAAAAGCTAAATTTAGATCCCCCATACTTGCCTCTGATGAATTACATTGTATTACCATATAGGTGAGTGTATCAAAATCTTTAATACTGACTTAACTTAAGAAGAGAGTTGCGGTTATGAGACTTAATACTAATTTTATGACTACATTGTTTAGCTAGTTGTTTGTTTCCATGACTTATATAATTTAAAACTATGTATGAATAAATAAACTTTTTAATTGCGAGAAAAGTTTATATTTACTTCTAAAAAGTAAAATCAAATACTTAAAACTCAATTTAAATCCTTTTAGTCCTTAATTCTAAAAAAATATATGATTAAATTGGGTTAAGAAATTTAGCACAAGATAATTCAGATTTTATGTAATTTTTTTTAATTATAAATATCAAAAGAGGTAATTCATTGTATCTGGACAACAATAATGTATCTGGACAAAATAATGTATCTGGACAGTATATAAGTTGCAATTAAAAAGAAAGGTTAATGAAAATACACTTGTTTTAAGCCTATAAACATTAAAAAATTTTAAGTCAATAACGGTAGATGGTAATGATTATGGTAGACAAATAAGTAAAAAAAAAGTTTAGGTTATAAAATTAAGTTTGGTTAGCAATATAAAGATATAATGAATGTTGCTTTACGTAGTTTATAGCACTGGGGTATATCGTTTTTCTTCTGATTAATACACTGTTTTTTTAATAATAAGGTAGTAGTAATTTTAGTTATTCCTTTATTGTAATCTTAGATAGAAAATAGCATATATTAACATACATAGCATGTTAAGCATACTTTAATTAATATTATAAATCAAATATAATTATAAAAGTTTTTGAAACATTTTAAATTCAATTAAAATGATTTATAATTAGTATTTTAAATCAATTTGTTTTTCATTATCAATTCTGAAAAAAAAATCTAAAAGTCTGCTTGCTTAAGTAAGGACAGCATTCACTCGTAGAGAATTGAATAAAATTTCCATTATGCAGTCATTTTAAATAATTTAATCAGCAATACAATGTTCGTTTTCAAGTGTAAAATAAGTCTGAAAACATTTTTTCCATTGAAATAATCTAGGATTTACATAATGGCATTTTCCTGTTATTGATAAACGCACACAAGATAATGTCAAAAAGTAAGATTAATGTTTTGAAATATTACATACTTGTAACGTTGCCAAGATATAGTTAGGCAAACGACCATTGAATTGTTGAAAAACTAACAAAAGTTTAAACGTTGTGAATATGTTTTAATAGGTTTCAAAAATACCCTGATATTTCACACATTGCTTATGAACAGGAAGTCACTTGAAATATTGCAAAATCTGTAATTAAAAATCTATTGAAAAACAAACTACGAAGAAATATATTAAGTTAAGCATTAAACTACCTCAATAAGTTTGAGTTTCTATTGAAATTATTATGAAAATAATAATTAAAACGAGTTACTAACACAAATATTTTGAAAGGAGTTTTTTATTGGATAATATAAATATGAATGTAATAGTCCTATAAATTCTTGTACGGTGATTAGAATTTTCGTGATACTTTCAATTCATCAATTTTAATTCTATGAGATATTGAAAAAAGACCGTAAAAACAAAATTTTTTCACTTATTAGGGACTGACATTAGCTAAAATTATTTTTTTTGAAATAATAAATGTAAAAAAAATATTTCATATGTAAAAAAAAAACTTTTTATCAGTTAATGGAATCCGCAAAAAATATTTTATCCTTAGTAAGTCTAATAACGGAATATTTTATAGGGAAAATGATTCTTTTTTTACAGTTCTTCCTTTAGAAAATAGTGTTAATGACGTCATTATTTCTAATTCTTAAAACTACATCACCTTAAGAGACAAAAGTTTTGCATTTTCCCAAACAGGACTTAATTCTCACACATTCACAAAATAGTTACCTAGCAAAAAGAACCTGAATTTACGATAATCTTAAATTCAGAAAATTACGGGCAGCTTTTTCACAAGTTTACAAAATCAAATCTTGCCTCCCGAAAGCCGATCATTTCAATGGATCTTATGATTTTCCACATCTCTAAAATAAAAGCGTTTTTCGCAAATTTTTAAGCAGATTTCTCACAATTTCACAAAGGCAAAACCTTTTTATGTAAAGTTAGGAATAACTCCTACTTATGAAAATGGAATTATCTTTTGAATTAAAATGAAGGGAATATCTGAGTCAATATTTATTGTTAGAATCTTTAATCAGGGCATTTTATCTCTAATTTTAAAATGTTTTGTCCAGAAAATAAAGAAATTTTTTTTTGCCTTCTTCGGGAGCAAAGCATTAGTTTTTTTTTAAACAGGTATTTCAATAAAAATACATAAGAAAATAATGATTGCTCTAGGAGTATAATATGTTTCTAGAATACTTAATTGATTTAATTAACGCCTTTTAAATTAACGCTTTTTTGTTAAACTGCTTTCAATATTTCAAATAATTAATTTTGATTACAAGGCAAAATCACGATTCGATTCACGCAGGCAAAATCACGAAAATTTTCACGCAGCACTAATAAACTACAGAATTTTGTAATTTTGAGTATTTAACTTTTGGAATGTATCTTGAAATATGTTTTTTTTGTCTGTTGCAAAAAAATCTATTTTTCCCATAATTAAATGAAATTAATTATCAAAACTTTCCCAAAATTACAAAATTGTTTCAATTAATTACAATTAAAATCTAATTTGTTTAATCTAAAAAAAATCGAAAAGAATAATTGTGTGTTTTCGTGAAATAAAATAATTTATCCATTATACTATTTTAAATTTATCAATATCATTTTGTGCTTTAAAGTCATTGCAATAACTTCTCTTTATTTACAATTATATTTTTAGATATACAGTCTATTACTGTATTTAATAGCTATCGGAATTTCCCACAAATTAAATAATTCCTACACTTCATCTATTTTTGCAAAGCTAAAATAACTGCCGAAATATAAAGAAAAGCAACGCTCTAAGCAATTGTTTAGTATATCACAATCAAATTAAAGGAATGACATCCAATATTGCGTTATGAAAGGGAAAAAACTTTAAGAATTTTCCCAGCACATTCCAAAACCTTCAAACTACTTATTGAAATTCGACGTCTATAACATGTAATCAGAGAAATCCAGTACATCTAAACTTGGATTGACGTCACCCTGAATCCAACAATGCTTTCTCGACCAGATGGAAAATTCTCCACGGATTTCAATCTGCAATCTCCTTTAATTAAAGCAAAGAAAAGCAAAATTGAATTTGGCATGAGAAGTTAGAACATGGCGGCCATTTTCTTTAGAGAAAAGCGGGAATTATTGCTGACAATACAAGCCTGATCTTATTACGATGTACCTCCAATCATTGCGCGTCCCAACATGTCGAAGCTATTGAATCGAAGTGAACGCCATCATGGTCGGTTGGCTATTCTCTGAGGTGGGTGAGAAGATTTCGAATACCATTCTCCTCGTTCGTGATCTCAGATTCAATTAGCTCGGAAATGATTATGGATAGTTTAAAAGCAAACTTGTTCATTAATGTGGGGAAGTTGTTTCATCGTCGGCGTTAAGAACCATTGTTTCTTTAAACCTTTTCTTTAAATCCGAGCTTCTCGCATTGTCTTCATTTAATGTATTTTCATTATTTATTGCTTTCCGAGTTGAGGGATGATTATTGAAGTTTCAGAAAGAATAAATGTTCGACTTGTTGGCCCTAAGACAAATGGGAAATCGTTAAATATAATTATCAAATTTAGTCAATATTTCTTAATCCATTTCTCCTTACATTTATGTATTGATTTAAAATAAAATTTCACATAAGCTTTAGTTGTTTAATCACAGGTGTTATGAGTCATCGTTTTTTTTATACCTTATCTTAAAATACGAGCTCTTATTAATGTCTTTATTTAATGCATTTTTCATTATTTAAGTAAATGATTATTTTCTGATTAAGTAAATGATTATTTTCTGATTAAGTAAAGGATTATTTTCTGTCAAAAATAAAAATGTTTTTGTTAAATATAATTATCAATAAAAATATTGTATAAAGTTTGTCTTTTTCCATTTATTTGTTATTATAACGAGTAAAAAGGTGTTACATCTAATTGACAAAACAAAAATCCCACATGCAGGGCTTTTTGTTTCATGTGTTTAACGATCACTTCTTTCTTTTAAGCAATCTATTCAAACATATTTTATTTTCTAAAACGTGAGTTATAATCTTATTTAAAACACGATCGTTAACTTAAATTTTAAAATATCTGCACTTAGGAAAAAAAAAACTAAGCTCAATATTTTGAGACTATGATATAATTTACCATGTTTCGGGCTCTATGGGACCGAAGCACTTGGTAATCGTTAGCGTACTGCTTTGATAATAATTTTGGTAAAATTAACAATAAATTATGAATTCATAATTTGCGATAAATGTTGGTATACGTAGTAAAAGTTCGTAGTTTTGGCATAATAACTTGAATCATGAAATAAATTTATTTGGGTATTTTTTTTCTTTCAATTTTGTGCTTTTTATTAAATGTGTGGTAATAAGAATTATAATTTTAAAAACTAGAATTTTTGGTAAACCGTATCGTATGAACGAAAAAATTGTCAAATGAATGGTTTAAATACTGTATATTTTGGTTTTATTAAAACGAATCATAGTTTTTATTTACCAGAACGGTAATTTTACCATCTTTTTTTCTCCGCGAATAATATAAAGACAATGATAATATATGCTCGGATTTTTAAAAAAAAAGTTTCATGAAATACTGAATTTTAACACCAATTATATTTATTATTTATATTGATTCCCAAAGCCAGTTTAAGTAAATTGAGTTCAGAATATAAGAATGATTGTTATATTCTGAACCTTACGTGATTATTTTATGATAATTAAAGATTCAGAAAGAATTCATATTTAATTTAATATTTTGAACGATAGTTGAAAGAAAAAAAATTCATAATTTATTGATAAAATGAATTTTTTATTAAATGAAGCAATTGATAAAATGAATTATTAAAATTAATTCAAATTTCTGTTATTTGTTTCAATACTTGTTTTAAGAATCATCGTCCCATTATGCTTAATATATATCATTGTACTAAAATATTATAATTTCAATTTTAAAATAAATTATCTTTTCTTAAATTAAAATAGTTCAAGTTTTAGAAAAAAAAGTATGTTTGGTTTATTGATGAAGGCGGAATATGTCAAGCTTAACGAAAATAAGAAGTTTCAATTATTAATTTATACATACATCACGATTAGGATCAAACAAATTTCAAATTTATATTATAAATAAAACATAAAATTTAAATTTAAAAATAATTTACTCAATGACAAAAAGCAGTTTGTTGGTGTAAAACTAAATCTGGTGATTTTCAGTTGTTGTATAGATTGCTTTCTTAAAACTTTCCGAAAATTCGAGAGAATATCCTTGTTTTCTATTAAAATACATTAGTTTTAAATTTAATTGATTATTTTCAAAAATAATGAAAATACTATTTATGTTTCAAAGAAAATAAATATTTTTCAATTCTGTTGAATTGAAGAGTAAGTGGATTGGAAGGAAGAGATTATTAAATTTAAATAATTAATTGATATGCTTCCATTAATTAAATTGCTTTGATCTTTGAAGAAAAAATACGTCAAATAATCAAAATTTGGTGTACTATCATTTACAAAAGTCCTTTCTTAAGTCTAGACAACCATTGAACTAATGCGGAGAAGCAATTTTTTTATTCCTTGTAATGCTTAGTTTTGTTTGACATAATTAAATTACCCATCCTTATTATTTTCACATTTGAAATATAAAAAAAAAGAATTTACTTTTCAGGAAAGAATTTGTTTGCTAAAAAATGCATATCAAAGATTCAATTATTTTAAGTTTTAAATGAATGGTATATCCTGGCAATATCTTTGAAAATAAAAATAGAATTTGAAAAATTCTTTAAAATATTCTATAAAAGAATTTTTCCTTCCATACTTGAGTGAACGGAATTGGAAATAAAATTTATTTTCTATTTTCAGTCATAAATCTTCTGTAAAATTATGATTGAAAATGATGAATACAAAGTTCCGATTACATTTATTATCCTTTATATTTTTATATTTAAGCACAGTAATAACCAAGTATTACGATCTCGAGGTTAAAAAAATTTTTCTGTGTTTAAAAGATTCTAATTCTAATTCTATGAAATATTGCTTTTTTTAAAAAATTAAATAAAAAAATCTTTTTTTTTCTTTTAATTTTCTAGTTTTTCTAAGCAGCTACAATTAAGATTCTTTAAACTAAAACATTGTCAGACTCACAAAATCAAACGTATTTGAAAAAGAAAACGAAAAGCTGCCTTAGGGAACCTTTATAATTCTTGAAGCTGATTAAGTTTTTAAAAAATGATTAAGTATAACTTTCCCTTCCACTTTCTTGATTTCGTTATATTCAACTTGGTTAATAGTAATGTTAGCATTGTGTAAAGCAATAGTTTTTAGAATAATTGAATACTTGTTCTTAAGTATTGGTTGAAAAAGTATCAACTACAGTTGTTTTTATTAAATTGATTTTGGATACACATATAAATAATTGTTATAAGCCCTTAATCTTTAGGATGCGTATTTAAAAGCTTGTTTTAAAGTAAATTTTGAATTTTACTGATTTCAAAATTTATAATTGCATATTAAAGTTTTCAAATGTTTCTTTTACTGTAGTTTAAATAAAACAAATATCTCAATAATATTTACACGCATTATGATTATTGATTTTGTATCAAAAACGTTTAAAAAATATTATTTCTGATATGATACACTTCTCTCCCTGCGATGATTATATAGAAAGTAAAAAAAAATGCTATCTAAGCATTAGGAAATAAATAAGTGGGTCTTGAACACTATTGAGGGAAAGTACTTAGTAATAAGTTTGAACCACATTATTTGTGTTTTTCGTCTACTTTTTAAGATTAAAGTTGTTGTTTTTTTGCTGTAAACCGAAAGTTACGGTTACCAAAAAGTTCACCTAAAACTCTTGTATTAAATTAAATGCTTAGTTTAGTTGCACATATCGAAAAAATTCTAAATTCATGTTTTTTGGATCTAACTCTCCCAATACTGAAAGTTTTAATGCCATTTTAACACAATGCGCATTTTTGTTTTATTTGTGTGATGTGTAAACAAATAATAATTAAAGTAACCAAAAATTAACTTAAACTACCAAATTTATCCTTTTTATAAAAAAAAACTCAAAATTCAAAAACAAGTTGAAGTTTTTTGAATGTATACAAAGTTTCCAGAATCTATGAAAATGCAAAAAAAACTTATCTGTAACTACTTTCATACAAATATGTCATCAAATTTGAACATAATATACATATTTAGTGTTCCATTAGTTTTATCATAGCTATTAAATTATTTTTCCTTTGAACGATTTACTGATTTTTACAGCAAACTAAAATTTATTAATCAAAAATATTTCAAAAAAAATTATATTAATGCAGATTTAGATTCTAAAATTAATAACAAACTTACTGCTGAGTTATTTTAGAGATTACTCATTGTCAAAGATTCTCCGGAAATAATAATCCGGAAAGAATATGTGAATTCAAATATTTATTCACACATTTCTTTCTTTTAATATATCTTATGTTGGAGGTTTAGTATAATTTACATCTTCGTTTTCTGATTAAATAATATTGCTCTACATTAGTATTCTTTAATGAGCTAGCATTCTTCTGTTGTTTTAACCAAACTTGATTTAGCAAAGCAAATTAATAATAGAAAACACAGTTTTATACTAATTCTATAAAGGCTAACAGAACTAAAAAAAATTATATATATAATAACAGGGCAACAACCCCGTTGTTTTTGGTAGTGTTTTTAACTTACATTAGTAGAAATTATAAGCCGATATATTTCAACAGGCTTTATTTATTGGAGTATGGTGTAAACAGAGGTCTCACCCGCTCTCCCAGCTGGAGGGGGGTGGACTAAAATCAAGACAGTAGCGATGAACCTTAGGTTGGCAACATCGTACAGCAAGAGTCACGCAGAAACAATCGCTCCTGCTTTAAATACAAACAGAAAATGAGGTAAAAAGGCTCCATCGTCGCATACCTTGTAACCCTACGCATTAAGGAAAAATCATTTAATGCTTTCAATAACACAAAAGTATTTATAATTTTTGTATTACGTATATATATATAATAGCATTAGAAAATTACAATATTTCATTCAAAATAATTTTAGTACATTGAAAATTTCATAAGTAAGATCCAAAATTCCTGATACAAAATTTATTTTTTATAATGCATTGATGTCTCGAAAAAAATGTAATGTATTTATAAATGATTTTAAAATGAAAGAAGAGCAGCAGAAAACAAACTTATCAAAATAAAGTAAAATAAAAAATGCGCAACAATTAGCTAGACTAATCTAACAGTTAATAAAAGTTGATCATAATAAGAAATATAATAATTGTGTTTTTAAGCTTTATAGTATCATATAATTGGTAAAAATATCAAATTAAAATTCAGTGCTGCCGTTTATGATTATGAGAAAGAAACTCCTAAAAAAGTAATAGTAGGAAAATTTAGGTAACAAAACTTATAACAGGAAATGAAGTTTATAAATTTCAATTAAGAATAGTATTTAAATTAAAAAATCATTAAAAACATTCATGGTAGCAATATCTGTTGGACTTTACATGCAAACACAAAATTGGAATATAATAATTTGCTAACTTTCCTTCTTTCATAGAATCAGAGTATATAAGACAGAACCTTCATAAATGGATAGAATGGAAAGATATTTGTTTTATTGTTATATACATATTACATATATTAGTCAAATAAATCTCAAAAGAAATTCTTATGTACAGAAGTTATGTCTATACATTATATTAGATCCATTTTTAAATTTATTCACTAAACTTCTATTAAATTGGAAACACGACAAATTGATTCAACCACGATGATCTTTTTACGCAAATTTTTAAATTCATTCAATAACGACACTTCCCAGATAAATTATGATGTAATCTTTTGGAGAAACAAATGGGAAGAACATTTAATACTCGGTGGAAGAACATTTTAATTCTAGAATTCTAGGTAAGAGCCAAAAAAAAAAAAGCAAAGAANCATAAAAATCGTTATAAACTATGAGTGTTATATTTAACACAAAGTGGTTACAAAGGAGTGAACAACATTCTGCATACATTTCGAGACACGATAAAAATTATAAACTTACCAAACCGAACTAATTAAGCGCTTTGTCATTTATATCAAATGGTGTGATTCATAAATTAAATTACATATAAACAAAGAAATGTTATAACTGACATTTACGAAAAAAAGGTGTTGATTTGCCAGCAGTGCTGCAAAGTGAACTGTTTATGAATCAAAAACGAAAATAACATTTTAATTTTTAAAAAAATGATAAAATTAATTTTAAACAATTACGTCTGGTGCAATATGAGCTTTTTATTTTCGAAAATGGATTAAACCATTTGACTTTGAAGTTAAAGGATAATTTAAATTTGTGTTATTGCTCATTGAGAACAAAAATTAATGAAATATGAAGTACAGTAAAAAATATCAACTCATGAGTGTGTGTACATACATTTTTGGGATTATACTAACTTCGTGTGGAATTGTAACACCAAAAGGTAAGACTACGTTCTTAAAGCATGAAAATACAATGATAAGTGAAAAAAAATAGTGCAATATAAATCTGTATATGATTCTGCGGTAAGATAACACAGTAATTTTCAGTATTTCAATAAAGAAAGATGATTTTTTGACACATAATGGGTATAAAATGAGTTTTTACAAAATTTATGTTTTTTTTTTTACTTTTTAAAATAATACGAAGAATACGTATTATGAATAGCTTTTAGTAGAGGCACCTCATAATTTCCAGACAATCATAGAGTTCATGTACAAAACTTTTTATCTACATTTTTTAGAAATTTAAAAATTTATCAAAAGTTTATAGGGACACAATATTTTTAGCATTATATTTTGAAAAATATTCATCGATCCATAACGTAATTTTGGTAACATATAATCAAATAAATTTTGAAAAAAATTACTGTTTAACTTCTGAGGTAGTTCCCAATTATTTGTCAAAATCGTGAAGCAATATTTCCTTCAGACATTCTAAATTACTTATTTATTTTATTGAAATGTGTTATCAAAATAAATTTTTTTTCTACATTTCGACTAATAATTTTTTGTGCTTTGAATTTATGTATATTGCTATATATTTTTTATTATATCTCAATATACGTTTTTCGATACATTTAGTAATTAAAATATTACTATAGCGTTAAAGTTTAAATGCGCGGAAACTAGTCTTCATTTTCTTTTTAGTAACATAGCAACTAATGAAACAAAAATATTTAATTGTTTTAAATTGTTTTTATTTCATATTGAACAATGCCAGACAAGTCAGTTTATTTTTAACAAACATTATAAAGATATATAGAAATCTTTCATTATATAAATGTAACTTTATATTTTTAATAAAACATATCATGCAATTGCTTAAACATTTTTATATTATGTTTAAAAATATCTTGTGCTTAAATGCAGTCTTCCATAAATAAGGAATGTTGCAAGATTTTAGATATGCAGAGAGAAATTATTTTTCAATATCAGTAAGTAATTTAGCAGTATGCCTAACTACATGCAAATTATTTGTGTTAAAGGCAAATTATTTGTGAATAATTTTTATTAATAGTAGGAATTTTCAAGTAAACATTATGACAGTATTTTTAATTATGCTTAAGTAAGTTTTTATTCCATTTTTGGGGAATTCTTCCTTATACAAAATACGAATTATTTGGTTTTTCATTAATTTATATATGGATTCTTCTTTTTCAAATTTTCTAATTTTTTCAATTCATTCCATTCATATTTTTGTTTTATAAAAAGATGAAAGTAAGTTTTTTTTCGTAAAATAATTGAAAACGAATGTGTTTTCACATATTTTTACAGAATAAAAAAAAATCAGTTGTTGAATGAATTAGAAAAAAAAATTCGTTGCATGAATTAAAATAAAACTATTGTTTGTTAAATAAAAACTAAACCGTAAAAACTAATTTTTAAATTTGAAAAGTTTACTTTATTTAAAAATTGTTTTAATTTTTTTGGAATTAAAAATCAATACAACACAAAACAAAACAATAAGGCTAGAATCAAACACCACAAAAGAAATAAAATGAAAGAACGAGCAGAGCAATTTGGATTGGAATTTTATTTTTCTTATAACTTTAAACAAATAATAAAATATCTTGTAGCTTGCCCTTTTTAATATTAAATAAATAAAAATATTTTATATGTCAAATGATTAAAAATTTATTTGATTTCATATTTTATCATTGTCTATGAGAGGATGTTAAAATGTTCATTGCTTACTAGACTACGGAAACATATTTTACACAAAACTATAGTTTGAAATTGACTACTTACAAGTTCTAATCTTCCTAAAATATATTCCTATTTTTATCCGTTTTAGTACATACCAAATCATAGTCGATCGTAGTTTCGCTTCGTAGTTCATATCATTTCAGTTCATAGTAAGTTTATACAGCTAAGAAACAAATGTATCAGAATACTAGTGAACTGTATCTATCTATTTGAGGGGGAAACAGTGGGGTGGTAAGTATACATTTCAAAAGCCTTACAAAGTATTAAAATGTGTAATTCAAAGTGGAAAAAATTAATTATACTTAATTGAAAATTTTTCTTGTACCCATCCAAACTAGACCATCCTAATTAATCAAAGTTTACGTTTTGTCAGTTTACAAGCTGATAAATTAAATTTGCTTTTGCACATTAAGACTACCCCCGTGAGAAGTTAGTAACTTTAATTAACTACCATTTGGATTTTGCTGCATTTTAGTTTCCTTTTTTTCGTTTTTTTCTTCAACGCATATATAGCTGTATACTTGGTATTGTCAGAAAAGAACTGACAGACTTTCATTAATTCTGCCCTTCAGACTGTTATTTATAACATGGCTAAAGTTCTAGTTAGCTGTATTTTTCTAACAGATTAAAATGTATTTTCCCCCGATTTCAATTTTTCTATTCAAAATAGTGTAAAACTGTAATGAATGTTATTTACCTGCTGAACAATAGACTTTTCAGTTTTTCTTTTATATATTTGTTATTTAGTTTCATTTGATGTTTTCCCCTGCTTGTAACTGATTGCCATTTCAGAAGTCTTTGTGTTTTTATTTTCGTGTCCAAAATTTATTGTATTTACTATATTTAAAGAAAGTCTTATTAGTCTCTTTATGTACAGTGTGTCAAAAAACGGACCACTATGAATGACTTTTAATCTAATCATCGGATCTTCACGTTCTAGGACTCATTCTTAATGCTCCAAAAAGGGTGACTGCAAGTATGCTAATTAATTAGTGCAGACGATATTTTAAATTACGAAATAAGACACAATTAAGTACTTTCTCTGAATAAACATAGTTTTTTTTTCAGCTGATTTGGATTTCTGACCCACAAAATAGAGGGAAATGAATCTGGGAAACTTTTGGTCCAAAGTTTGGATACCTTAATATTAATTTTACTTTTTACATATTTTACCATATCGCTTGATCTTTTTAAGCAAATTGAAAAACTTTTGAACTCGGTTATAAAATACATATATCCAAAGATAATTCCATGCAGAAAAAAGTTTTAGTAAATAATTATAAATTTTTTTAGTTTTATTATATAATATTCGAAACAAAATTTGAATTGTAAGGTATACAATTTTTACGTCATTTTAAGGAACGAAATTTTAAATGGCAAATTACAAAATTGGTTCAAAACTGGTTGAACAGTTTAAATATACGAATTTTTTTAAAATTCGATTTCTCAGGACTAAAACAGTCGATTTTGCTGACATTTTGTATTGTGCTATATAAAATTTAAAAAATGTCAAAATTTACTTTGAAAGTGTGTAAACAATTATATACCTTACAAATGTTTTCGACTAGCATTAAATAAAGTATTAAAAATCATAAATAATAACTGGCATTTTTTGCTTGGAATTATCTTTGGATAGATAAATTTTGTAACTGTGTTCAAAAATTTGTCAATTCGTTTCAAAAGTTCTCCAGTTATGAGGAACTACTCAAAAAATAAAACTAACATTAAGGGGTCTAAACTTTGGACCAAACTATTAGGACCGTATTTCTCAGATTGCAGATACTCCCTCCCCCCATATTTTGCATGTCAAAAATCCGAATTCATCGTAAAAAGGGTGTATTAATTCTGAAAAAGTACGTTTTTTGTTGTCTGAGTTTGCAACTCAAAATATCATCTACTCTAATCAATTAGCATATTTGAGGTCATCCCTTTAGAGCATTAAGAATGAGTCCTAAAACTTGAAGATCCAATCATTGGAGTAAAAGTTATTCTGGGTGGTCCATTCCTTCGGTTTGGAGTTCGGTTATATAGTTTTAACCACCATCTATTATAACATTACATTTCACCATTAACATTAAACAAAATATTAAATCACCATTAACATTAAACTAAAAATTAAAATAAGCAAATTATTATTTATTTTATTCCTTTTATTTTTTTAAAATAAGTGTTTTCAAGTTCTAAGAAATACACATTAACGTTTAGATTACCAATAATAATCCAATTGTAGTCATAGTAAATAAAAGTTATTTAAAATATCATAATTCAACAAATATACTTAAGGTTTTGTTCCGTGCGTTTTATAATTTGTTCCCTTTCTAATAATAGTTTAGAAACTCTTATATGTAGACTTGAATAATCTAATTTTTGAAAAATATTTAAAGAGAAAATAAAATGAAAAAAAAGGAGCCATTTGTGTGTCTTAAACAAAACCAATGTTCATGTTTACTCTTATGAAAATATGCTATGCAAAATTTTGCAAAAAGATCTAGCTTGCAGGCAAATATTTTATCAAATAAATGAAAGCAGTTGCCATTAAAATTGTAGAAAATGGTAGCTTTGTAGCCTGTGAATAAAAAATTTTGTTCGTAAAGACTATTACTAAGCACCAAATAGAATCACTTAAAGAAGTGAATACATTTTTCAGACTTTAATCAGCAAAATTGAATCCATATTGATATCATATGAAATATAAAATTTTTAAAAGTTATAGTTAGACTTCCCTTGAATTAGACAACATCAGTTAAAATTTTTATTTAAAATTGACTGTATTTTTCATTTTATTTTTTACAAAATATATTTGGAGAAAAAATAATTTTTCAAGGGAGTTTTCCGTTTTTCGATACTTTTTAATATATTCATTTTATATCTTGTCAATGTATGTAATTAAGCTATGTCTGGATAGGGTGTCTTATAAAAGTTCTTATATACAACATAATGCCTAGTCAATGTATTGTTTAATACGGCGTTTTCATTTTTAAAACTATAGCTTTTTCGAGTATTTTGAAATGTCTATTTATGTAACACTTAACTGAATATTCATCGAATTGAAAATTTAACAGGAATGTGAATTTTGTTTCCCTATTACTTTAAAATATAATTCCATAGATGATATTTTTGAATTTATTTTGAAATATTAGATATTTTTGACAGATATTTTGAAGAAATAAAAATACTTAGTTCAGTTAATAAAGTATACGGATTGCCAACATGTTGTACTATTTTTATCATACAATTTCATAAATTTGTATTTATGCATATTTTTTTAACTGATTATGTGGTTTTAAATTACTGACCAACCAATTATCCTTCTCTTAATAAGAAATTTAAAATTATCGTTTCATTTTCCAGTTTCACAAACCTTTTCAGTGTTAATTTTAGTAATACAGTTTTAAAATTAAAATTTCGTTTTATTGGCTATGTGTTGTTTACATCTAATCTATGCAGGAATGGCTAATTAAGTTTTCTTTTATCAAGTTTATTTTATTACAGAAACTACTTTCTAAATATTTTTTGTGATAACTGTGCCTTTTTTAACGCAAAAAATTATTAAATTTTGAAAAGTTCATAATTTTAAAAGAAATCTTTTGATTAAGTGTTTTTTGGCCAAAAATATAACTTATACGTAAATAGAAAATCAACTATGGCATAGGTCAAGAATAGAAAAAAAATAACATTTAAAAAAAATGGAAAAAAACTTGAAAATTAATTATATCATTTCAAGGTAAGTTCAAAAAATATTTATTGGTTTCAATTTCAGTGAAGTCATAATTAAATATTTTGTGCTCCATATTGTAAATTTTAAATTTTGTCTCTATATAGTTTACGTTAATATATATAATAAAATCAAACGCTCTATATCGTAATTATTTATATTTTATTTCTATATAAATAACAATAAAATGAAATAATAAATTAGAAGAATAATATTTGCTGTATTTGTATTTACATTTATAAGTGCGTGTGGCTTATAAAATATTATACATTTAAATTATTTAAATAAAATATTTTACAGCTTTATCGATATTTGTCATTGAAAATATAAATCTTAAATTTCCCTTTAAGACATTTACTTAGACTGGATTTTATTAATTCTCAAACTTTTGCAATTGACATAAGAGCTTAGTTATTTTAATAAAAAATATGACATGAATATTAACATTGAAAAAATTGTTTATATGTTAAATTAAACACACGATCTGATTGTTGCTTATACTTTCCTTTAAAAAATATGGTTCTTTTCTGCTAAAAGTAGTCAAACATCTATTTTTCATATGCTTCAAAATTTCAAGTCATTTATTGTATTCATTAATCATTGTTTAAAAAAAAGTTGATGTAACTGAAATATAACTCTTATGTAATATTTTTTTTCCATTTATTTATTTTTAATACGCGTAAGCAAATAAGATAAAATCTTCCAGTAGATAACTTCTCAGTGAACGAATGTTATTTATTTAAAATTATATGCAGTAAAAGTCAAACAATATTTTAAGAAATAAAAAAAAATTAGGTTAAATTTTTTATTTAAAAGAATAGTAATCTACCAATGATATTAACTACAAGCTACAATGGTACAAGAAAGGATCAGTGATTTCAAAAATAAAAACGGAAGAAATGTACAGTTTGTTATACTCTGCTTTGGAAATTAAATATTTTATTCTCAACTATTTAAAAGAAAAATATGATTCAGAGTACGTCAATAGATAGCTCTGTTGAACGCAAAAACTGTTAAACATTATTTTTTTTCTTCCTTACATTAAAACATATAGGTGGATTTATCCGCCGTATTTTAGAGTATTTATATAGAGCAGTAGAGTATTTTTCCGCAGTATGCACTACATTGTTGAAGCAAAATATGTTTATTTTACAAATATTATTCTCAATCAGCAGCGCCACCTGTTAAGTTATTTACTTTTTATTTTAGGATTTATTTTTCCAATTTTAGGATTTCTGGTATCTTCTATTGTTTTTAAATAGTAATTGCATCAAATTTTTCATTAAATAAGTTTCCTAGTGTTGTAGTTTTATTTATAAGATAGATTTTTTATCATTTTTATTTCCTATAAAAGCATTGAGTTTGAATTTATTATCATATATTTCTATTAGATAGGCATGACTAGAATTGGTATTAAAATTGAAGAGAACACATTAAGGATCAATTTTGCATTTTTTTGCATTTTATTTATTAAGGAAAATAATTATTATCTAATTAAAAGATTTCAATAAAAATTTAAAAACTTAGACTACATTTTTCAATAAAATATATTATTGAAGGCTAAGTGCTTTTTAGAATGAATGATAAGCACTAAAATGAAGTATATTTTTTTGTAGAATATTAAAAAAAAAATTTTTTAGTTTGATATTTAAAACGCACAGAATTTCATAAATTCTGACTGTTTTAAGCTAAATTTTCTTTCCTAACTCAGGTTTTCCTTTTAGAAAAGCTAAGTTTCTTTTACCTATAAATCTTTTGAAAGCTAAACTGGATCTTATGAAAGACTCATTTTTCTTGAACATTGTTGAGGAGAAGCGAAATTGTTTCGCTCCATTTTTATTTTTTTCGAAGATTTTAAGTGATTTTTTTTTTGTTTCCCATCTAGCTTCCAAAAGAATGATGATTTTCCTCAGTGATTGATTGCTTTTGTAAAGGGATGGGGTAATTTATGTTTTAGTTTCCTGGAGAAATTAGTTTTTGATTCAATTACATACATACATGGTAATTAAAGTGTGAAAATGGTTCTTGGACTATAAGATTCTTTACTTACATGCGAAAATATGTTGATATTTCTTTTATAATCATAGGTAATTTATTATCATTTTTTGTGAAGTTTTTCTAGGAAGTTTTTCAATTTTCAATTTTTAAATTGTTTAAAAATTTGAAAAATAAAAAATATGATTCTATCAACTCTATATGACGTTTATATGTCTATCTAATAATTTCAATAGTGTTAATTCTAAATTTCATATTCTGTAAAACCATTTCAAAACACAAACAAACTCTTTAAATCATTTATTCATCAATTTTTTTCAACTGAAAATAAACAATTAATGGAATGATTCACTATTCTAGATACGGGACAAAGTGGAACACGGTCTGGATTTATTCGATATATTTTTAGCTTTTTTCATTTATTTAAACAATATTTGTATTACTTTATTAATTTTGTTAAAATGAATATATTCTAATGAGAAAATAATTATGTACAGTTACAGTTATTCATCAAAGCTATTCAAGTTATTCACAATTTTTTTTATATTAAAATATTCATTGAATAATGTGTGTATGTATATGGATATTTAGTTTTTTATGCATGTTTTCACTCTTAGAATTTTCTGTAAAATTTGGAGGGTTGACCTTTAACTTATCCATCGGGAAAAAAAATCTGTACCCGTAATTGTGAAATAATTAGTAAATTTGACAGTTTATTTGTGCAGTTACTATTTAAAGCTTCTTAAATCAATACGGTGGTATACACTTTTCTCCCGTGGTGCAGACTGCACCATGCTATAAGCAGAAAGATCCGAGATTCAAACCCAAAAGGTGCCAAAGAGCATCCATATCTCATGCAACTCTCTTGTTCTTTGACAGGTGGTAGCTTTACACTATTTAATCTGTTTTCACGGTTCACTCCGATTCGATAAAAAAATCCTCTAAAGTCCGAATTAAAGATAATTTTTTCGACTATAATGTTAATTTATGGTCAGATAGTTTACGAAAAAAGATGAAAGGCAGACATGTATTTTTATGGTAATAATATGGTTTTGGTAAAATTTATTGCCAGTAACGCACTGGCAATAATTTTTTACGATCAGTAGCCTTAAAATTAGGATAGATATTTTTAGAAAGTAGCATATAAAATTTATTACAAAAATTCCCTAAAAAATTTCAAGGTGTTTTTGAGGTTTATTTGAAGTTGTTTTGAAGTTGGGTAAGGTTACGGCTATTTTGAGGTTTATATATGAGATTGTTATATGAAGTTGACTTCAAAAACAAGCATGCAAAATCAACCTCCCAAGGTGTGTAATCAAGGTATATGAATTTGTTTTATTCTATTTGAGGTAATTTGAGGTAATTTTTTGGTTGATCAAAATCTACTTGATCAAAATCTATTGAGCAACTATCTTGGAAAGGTTGTTTTTTTAGGTGTACATGTAATTTTTTTACACTTCAAGCAAACAAGTACATTTGAGGTTTTGAATAATTTCACTCGATTTCAACTAAAAGTATAGAAGAGCTAGATATGATGTTGATTTTATGAGGTGTAAATGAGGTTAAAGTAGAGGTTGATTAATAAGGTTATTTTTGGTACAAAACATAACCTCACTTTCTACGTCAGGTGTGTTTTTTACATCTGTCAACCTCAAAACAACTTTAAAAACACCTTCATTTTTCGTAAGGTTTTCTTTTCTTTATTGTCTAAATTAAGTTTTATGCAATATAATTTTTATTAAATATATTTTAATGAGAAAATAATTATACTCAAGTCGCTACATTTCTTTACGAATATTCATTGAGGATTGTCTTTGCTTTGCAATAGATTTAAATATAAAGATGGATAGGGAGTCGTCGATAAATATCAATGCAAAATAGTTTGCGAAAAAATATTCAAAGCTACCAAGAAGAAGTTTGTTTTTCTGGGACTCCAATAAAGTATTCTATTCCAACATTCCTTATGGATCTCATGAGAGACATCCGCTTCCTTGCAATAAATCTGACTTTGAAATATCTTTCAAATTCTTCCACTGGAATTTTCGGTATGAATTGTTTGAGGAGCATTTAAAATAATGCAGATGAGATAGCAAAATACGCGAAAGGATAAGAATGTTAGCAAAATTGTTATGAGTTTAAGAAAATATATTCACGTTTCAAAATGCTTTCAAATATTATAAATAACCAATTGTAAAGTTTTCGAAACGGATTTACCTAGTACAAAAACACAGTTCCAATGTGTATCCATATAAAGAGAGGCTATTTTGTAAATTTCATTTAAAAGTCAATATTTGGAGTTGAATAAAAATAGTCGCTGTTGTATAATATTAACTTAGTGGTTAGAGCACTATATTGACCAGTGGTTAGAGCATTTCGAGCNTTACATATTTTCAATAATTATCATTGATGACTTAATGTGATTTTTAGAGTTGTGTTACAAATTAAAATTATCAGTAACAGTAGTTAGTTATTGAGAATCGAGTTAAGCAATTCTAAATCTATTTACAATTATTTTTTGCAGACATTTTACATTTTAGTTTAAGTGAAATGTTCCCATCCTCATATTAATTACATATTTTTTTTATACAGAAAGTCTAATATTTGCCATTATAAATAAAATAATCAAATTTTTCTGATGAAAAATTAAATGATATCGATAAAATATGGTATTGATTTTAGTTGTAATTTACCTGGAAGAGTTAGGGAATTTTTTTCTGAAATTGAGTGGGTACCCTGATAAAAAGACGTTATGCTTTTACCAATATGTAAAAATATTTTTCTAAGTATATTTTAGCAAACTTTTTATAAATAAAGTAATAAGTAGAAAAACTCCTATCCAAATAAAATGGAATGCAGAAGAATTATCAAAATTATGCTCTCAAGAACTAGGAAGGAAATGGTTAAGTACGATTTTACATACTAATGAAGTCACTTTAACTACTATTTGAATACCGAAATAAAATGAAAAATTATGTAAACTCTTAATAAAAAATTTGTTTCATTGCAAAAAGTTTAAAATCCTTAAAATTTTGTACTGAAGTCTGCCACAAAGATTTCGATCTCTAAAGAGTATTATCTTGCAATTATATTCTGCATATTGTTAAATATAGATGGATTAATAAGCTTTCACTTGTTTTATCAACTATCACTGTTTAGTATTAAAATATAAAAGAAACTTATTAATTACCGAACAAACCATGAATGAAATTTAAAAGAAATGAATGGTGATAAATTATTTCTATCACACATACTAAAAATATTTTTCTTTTCAACTTATTTATGATAAACATTAAAAGATTCAGTCGAAAGAAAGAAAGAAAGAAAGAAAGAAAAGATTCAGTCGAAAAGAATAGTCGAAAAAAGAACAATTTAATTCAACTGTGATGTAAATGAAATTCAAGTCAAAAGAATAAATAATGATAGTATAGTGGCGTATCTACCACTACGAAAAATAAACATCAATTCACTGGTATATAAGTTATGCTAACTTGATTCAATGATTTTCGGAGATCGATTGATGCCTTTGTCGAGTAAAGACGTGTCTTATCTCTGAGCGAATAATGCCGTACAACAGAACAGCACGCGGCGGCAAGGTGCTACCGCCTAGCCGCCCAATCACACCTATGCAGGAGGAATCGGATGGAGAGTACGTGGATGTTATCGTCTACGATACATATGAAGAAGCCATCAAGGCCAGTAAAGTCCAACCAAAATTCATCATGCATCCAGATTCAACCCAACTCCCAATTGCATTCTACAGTTGGTTCAGTGATGATGAACTGAACGAATTGAAAGAACTATTTCAGAATTTTCTCAACTCCTGCGAATATGGACAGATCTTCGACCACTTCCAAAAAATGCTTGATAGTGTCTTAGTAGTTCGCAAGATCAGGAGAGATGATAAACGAAGAAAAGAAATGAGTATTCAGACAAAAAAGGAGGAACCAATGCCAAGCCATGAAACTACTAGCGTTCCCGAGCCAACCACTACAACGCCCGAAAGTAACACACCAACAGCCGAGATCACCCCTCCCCCCGCGGCGGAAAATATGGAGCTCAGTGTCGAGGCCACGGCCTCAGACTCTGAAAATCTAGAACAACCTCCAGGGAAGAAGAGGAGAAAGAGGAAGAAGAAGCAAAGCAAAGCAAAATCAGCAAGGCAGAAAACCAGCTCCTCAGCCTCGGATCCTACTACTATCCCGGCAGTTACAAACAAAGCCCCCACGGAAACAACGAAGGAGAACACCAGTGAAAAGACTGAGACAACTACAGACGAGAAAGCTCAACCCAAGTTCCTAAAAGTTCTTATTCGAGGCCTCCCAAAGGACTTTGATACTGCAGAAATTTCTCTAGAATTAGGGAAGCTAAACATAGAAGTCTACAAAGTGATCCAGTTTCAGAAAAGGGTGGGTGGAGCCATTAGGCTCCTCCCACTTTTTCTAGTTATACTGCCCAAGCTAGCCAATCACGAGAAAGTATACCGGACGGAAGAAATCAAGCATCACCCGGTTAGCATTGAGCGCTTCTACGGCGGCCGCTACAATGTTTCCGATGCCAGGGATATGGACATTCTCAGCGAACGTGTACAGAAAAACCACGATGCATGAAATGTGCCGGAGGGCATTTTTCGTTTCAGTGCACGAAAAGCCGAGACACACCAGCCACCTGCTGCAATTGCGGAAAGAGTCATACCTCGAACTACTCTGGGTGCGAGGCCCGCCCCAGTAAAAAGACAATCAAGACCAAAGCCAGAACTCCAGCAAATTCAGCCCATCGTCTAGTGATCTTAATGAAGGAGCTACAAGATCTCATGAAAGACCAGGAAGTTCTGAGCCTTCTACAAACTCTACTAAAGGGGTCGTCCCCTTCCCAGTGATGATACAACCATTCAACCCAAGTTTTACTCCAACAAAGATGTTACCTGAACTTTTTAGTTTAACTTATGGACTAACTTAGGACTCTCTAGCTTATGTCTCTACAGTTTAGATGAATCGGTGAGTGGCGCTTCGCGCCAAAATGCCGAGATGTTACACATTCATAGCTCATAGCTCTCATTTCTTTCTGATGCACTGATGAAGGTTGCCCTTTGAGCATCCGAAACAGCTGTCTGCTTCTAATAATATTTTTGTGCTCTTTAACGTTGTCTACCCTAGTTTGTATTTTAGCACAAAGGTCGGCCACTTGTGTATTTATGATTGATGGTTTGTTTGTGGATTTTTAAGACAACTGTACAATGCCAATTTTGCGAGTCTCCACTCTTTTGAGTATTTGAACTTAAATATTCACATTTATATAAAAAACTACTTTTTTTTGTTTTCTTTCATTTAAGTCTGCCGTTCTCATGAAAAAAAACTTTTTAATTGAATTAAAAATGCAAAATGAATAAGTAAATTAAATTTTTGGGTTAAAACTAGTGCTCCCTCATGGGTTGTGCCTATAAACTAAATAAAGAAATTAAAAAATCACCATACTGCGTTTAAATTTACTACGTCATTTTCTTGTTATATTTTGAGACACATGGTTGCAATTATCGTAAAATGATTAATTCCTTTTAATACTGCCATCACAAGATTTCAACAAAATTAAGATTTCAAAAAAATTATTACTAAACGATTCGTGTTAGCATTCTCTGGGTATTCCCATTATACTTTAATCAGAATTTTCAAAATACATTTTACAATATATCTACTTTACATTAGATCTAAAGTGATTTTGAATTCCAATCATCTATCTCATACCTGCTGTGAATAGTCCATGCCTCCTTTCAATGGAAATAATCAGGAAATCACAATAGAGCAAATCTCATGATAGTGTCTAGTCTAAATATCTTATTTAGGCACAACCTTCGTCAATAAATAATTTGCAAAATGTGTCAAATCTATTTAGAGTTTCTTACAAAAGTAAAGTTTTGTAATTGTTAAACGGAATCGCAGAAAATTTCTTTTATAACCATCGTTAACCGGTCGAAAAAAATTTTTGGGTTAACGACTACTACTTACGACTACTCCATAGCCTTGTAATTTTGAACTCAATCCAGAAGACAAGGGAACTCTTTGATCATGTATAGGGAGAAATTCGCCTTCGTGGAGGACTTTTAAATTAAATAAACCCACATTTGCGTTTCATGGAGAGGAAAACCCCGAAACCCTCAAACGGTTAGCATGACGGCAAAGAGACTCTAACCCCTGATCCGTTTACCACTGAGGATATTTCCCGTCAGCCCAGTGGTTGGTGCAAGCCGGATGCGGAATTCGTATCGACTAGCCAAAGCTAGGATTCGAACCTGGTTCATTTCATTGGAAGGCGGACACTCTATCCGATGATCTATCATGGTTTAACTTAATTTAATCGTAAATAATAGCTAGTAGTTAATAACCCATAACTGTTAGGGAGGAGTAAGGGAGGTTTGGGCCTATCGTACACCAAAAGAGCGAGAAGGAAGCAAGATGCATATGGGAGGCGAATTTCCCTATATATGTTGTAATCGTTTCTCTCATATGTCAAAAATATGAGAATTTACCTCTTGATTCCTAGCTCCCTTATGCTCCATAATTACGAGAACTACAGAATGAAGACGACAATATGGTCAGCAATAAGGACTAGCTGAATTTATTTACTAAAAAATAGAAAGATGGTACCAAGCGATCTTAAAATAGGTGGGAGGGTATTACTCCGGCATTCACAATGGCAGTTCAGTGCCTAACTACTTTGCCGTCGCGGCTTTTTCATCGTAATTGTGCGTTGAAAAATATTTTATCACATAGTTTCCATAGAAAGAGTTTGGAATTTTAACTAAGAATTAAAGATTATTGTCTGCCGACTTAACGAAATTCGGAACAATATGATTAAATCATAAAGATGAGTTTAAAATAAATATCATTCATTAATTATTAATGACATAGAATGAGTCGTAGTGGTATGAGTTGTAGTGGTATCTGCTCATAGTAATTTTACTTTGAAATAAATGAAATTTAAACATTTGCCATTACCTGTCAGATACATATCTAAAATGGTATATAAAATATTTATCTAAAATCATTCATCAGATGAAGAGAGTCTAAATCATCTAAAAGGAATATTTTACTTATTACGTGTATTTACAAATTTGGTTAAAAGCTAGAAATTATGATTATTATAATGCACACAAAGTATCGAAATTAAAGAGTTTATAATGAATTCCTTCTTAGCTTTTTTTTGAAAATAATCAACGAAATAATTTAACTGTTAGCAAATAAAATATTGCTGATTTCAAAATGTTTACTTTTAAATCCAAGTGCCGTTAAGGTTTGCGGAAATGAGCGGAAATAAAGTTGCAAAAGCGTTACTCTAAAAGTACTAGTTAAAATTTTAGGTAAATAAGAATGAGAGGAATGGTTTGCGAATTTTAATTTAAACAAATTAACTAGAACTGGAAAGCATATGGTATTTTATTGCTTAATTCTCGGGTCCAAGAATAACATGGATTCCCAGCTAGTCGCTTAGCTTACTTGAAATACAACAATCCGTATTGTATTTTATAAAGTCAAAAAGATTTTTAAAAAAAATATTCTGCTTTAATTAAATACTCAGTATTCACAAGTTTTTAACTCTTCAGCTTGTTAAGCATAGGAAACAATTGAGTTTTGTATTTTTTTTTACCAATTATAAGGTCTTCAAATTATGATTCAATGTCAAAACTTTCAAAAAACATATTTTTTTTTACTAGAAAATAACAGTATCCAAAAGAAAATTTGTTTTTAGAAATTCAAGTAATTTCTTATTTAATACCCCTTCAGGTCAAGTAATTAGAAGAGCTACATCCCACTGATAGTTTTGTTTTATTTATTTGTTTTTATCACATTCCTTTTGCTTTTGCTGTAGACTTAGGTCACTATGCCATTCCTTTTTTCCTATCTTGAATTAGTAATTTGTTTAAAACTTGGACAATTACTGGTCTATTTTGTTATTCATTAAACAATGTATTAAACTACATTTTAAAACAATTCTATACTATACCCATATACATAAATTACTTTCCTGATATATGTACGGAATCGAGTTAAAGGTATTGAGCTGACTTTGCAAAGTACTCTGATGTCAGCTAGAAGCTCAGTCAGCTGCAGATTCAAAAGTATCAGTAAATAAGGGGAGTAAAGACAGTCGGTGCACAATGTATAACAGATTTCCACGTAACGAATCTGGGAAACCTTAACCCTTTGAAGCAGATGAAACACCGGTGGACCTTTTATTATATTTTGTTCTGACGCTCTAATTGCAAGAAAAAAATATTTTGGTATTTTTTAATTATAAAAAAAACTGTCAAATAAATACGAAAAAAATCTGTTAGATTATTGCAATTATATTTGTACAAAAATCTAAAATAAAAAGAAGTAGTTTCACAAATAAGTTTTATTTTCATCCATGTTCAAAAATGTATCAATAATTAATTTTGTAAATTAAGGAAATTTCAATGATGGATAACTCTTAGATCTAAATAACTGCAAATAAGTGCAAATTTGAAAAATTATTGACTGAAAGTTTATAGTGTAGTATTTGGAAGATTTTACTTTTAACGTAGAAGTTACCGTTGTCCCATGCTGTATTTCGTAACCATACATTATTAAAATGCGATATAAAATGTTTTTCACTTCTTTTGAGCTACAGTATTATTAAATATATTCAATAAAAATTCAGCGTTAAAGGGTTAACCTCCAGTACTCTTAGTCCACAACAGTCTGTTCGAATATTGTTATTTTAATTTTATTATTTTTCTTGTTTTTTGTGCGATCCAAGTGAAAATGATAGAAACTCAAAATCGAATTAGTGACCAAACTACCTAAAATCAGAAATTATTTTAGTATTTTTCTTTTTTGGGAACCGTAAAAAATGACAATAATTACTGACGTCAGTGATACTTTATTAATTGTTGTACTAGGTAAGACTCCTATGCTATCAACACAAATTAGTCTAATTCAGGGGCTCTAGTACTAGTTAGTTAATGGTATTCCCAGTATGGAATTTCGTAATAGATATCTGATAGTTTAAACAATAGTTAACACTGTTATGGTTCTTTTATGATCACCGAAGCATGTGGTACTTTATTTAGGTATTAAAAAAAACTATCTCGACATTTTCATTTTTTAACAAAAATATGAAATGAAGTAAAAATTTATAATCAATATTAAAAACAACATGCGATAAAATTAAGAAAAAATTGAAAGCACTGTATCCAATTAACTTGAAAGTAAACAAGACAAACATTGATTACTAATGCAAATGTGCCCCACCTTGCCTATAATGCCTATTTTTAACAGCTACGAGAAGGTAGTTATTTGTCAAGACTAATTTATCATTCAAAATCGTATAATACGAGGATGGAAAAGAGCATTAAAATTTGCTTCTTTGTAAGAAAGATTAATAGTTTACAGATAAATTGTAAGCCTCTACTTAACTGGAAAAAAAATAAAATACCGTTATCTTATGCTTTAGAATTTTTTTTTCTTCCTTTTTGGAGTTTTTTCCCACACTTTCGTCGCCAAAAATTGATACCCTCTCTTGATTTATTGCAGGATGACGGTAGAAAATTGATCGAATTTTTCTCTCTCTAAGATACGCTGACAATGCAAAGAAAATTACGGCTTGTAAAGTTTGAGAGATCTTGTCAGAGTACTTATCTGAACGCTAAATTTGTTTCATGCTTGTTCAGATAAGATAGCTGATTTATTCAAGGCGGTTCGTTTTTGTCCAAAGTTTTCAGTTCTTATCAATTTACAACTTGAAGTCCTGATGTAGTATTTTAACAATATAAATGATATTTGCTAAAATGGGGAGTAAAATAAAAATTTTACAATGTTTTGAGTGGATTTAAAATCTATATTCGATTTTTTAGTAAACTTGAGAATAATATTTTGGAGCTTTTAGTTTGAGGAAAATTTGAGGAAACGTTATGTTTTTCCATAGCTACCAATGTCTTATATCTTTAATAAAAAGTAAGGTAATTCAATGTATTCCAGATAAATGTAGTTCTAATTATTAGAGTTTAAAAGGTGGAATAAAATATTCTAATAGTTTATAGTGTCTTTAGTAATTGTCTTTAGTATAGTGTCTTAGTATTAGTTTATAGTGTCTTTGTAAAACATAAATAATGCTGATGGACTTTATGAATAGGACTTTTATTGTGATTATTATTATTTGATATCATTATTAGAGTATAGTCCACTATGTATATGATGGAAATGAAATTTGAACTTTCTATAAAATTAAAAATACAAAATGGCAATGATCTTTTAAGATTAGTCACGGGGTGTAAAATACAAGGAAGAGAAAAAGACTCTTATAATCATGGGCTGCACAGTACTTCAGTAAACTTCGTAGCTTTATAAAGCCGCAATAATATCCTCCTTTCAATTGGTGGAGTGGTTGAGAGATAGACCGAAGGGTTTCGTGTGACTTGTGATGTTGAGAGAAAGGGTGTGGTGTTACATGTTCTATCATATGTTGCTGAGTTGTCATGAGTTGCTGTCACATCTGAACTGTAGCGTGGATTTGGTGGTGCCATCTAGCATGAGAGATGGAGAGAAGTAGAACTTATCAACCAGCTAGTCGAAAGATGACGTAATGAGATGTGTTGTGTTGCTATCAAAGACTTTAGAAACTAATGCTGCATGTTTCTATTGCTTTGGCTTACCTTTTGAACCCAAAGTATGTAGCGGAGTTTAGGAAGATGTAACGTCCACACTTCAGAGCCATGCATCGGGAATTTTGTTAAATATGATCTCGCATTCTCAATAAATTAGGATGCTTAAAGAAGCGTGGTGTCATTATAATTATAGTTTAATACTCTATACAAGTGATTTTTTTATATAATTGAAGATTTTTTAAATTACATTTTTTTATCCTACGTTGGGCAGTGAACATATCACCTATAAGTCCTCTGGCAACCTGTTAAAAATTAGCTATGTTATGAGAATCGTCAAAATAAGAAAAGAAAGAAAGCACAAGGCACTTTGCGTTAAATGAACTATGTCAATAAATTCTTCTGAAGAACACAGAGTGCAAATAGAAGCATTGATTACGCCAATATGGTATAGGTATCTCTGTTGAAAGTCGTGTCCAGTCAAATGTCCAAAGTTGGTAGTGAAGACGGGGTGATGACTGACCTTATACCTCTCAAGCAATTTCAGCATCTCTATTTCGGAGAGTCCTTTGAATTTTATCATTTATCGTAATACAAGTTTGTTGGTATGGCAAACTAAAAGTTGGCTGCTTAAATTTGCATCCACTTTTTCGAAGGATGTCTTTTTTCTTCTTCCTTCCATTGTTTTGTTAGGATATTGCAGTGGGCAGGGAGCCCCTGACTGACCTTTCTTTCTCTATCTATTTGCGACACTGAAGTTATTATTCATTTTGTTAAGTTGTCTTAAGTAATAATTTGAGTACTGTTAAAAAATCAATTTGACCTTCTGTACTTATTTAGATTTATTTTTTCAGGTTATCTTAAATAAAAATTTGAATAGGGTTAAATAGTCATGCATTAATTTTTTATTTATGAAAATTTTGTATTTTTACGGAAATAAAACTTGGATGCGATGTAAATATTTAGATTTATTTTTGATCCTCTCTAAAAGGGATGTAGAAATTTTAAAGCAGGCTATAGTGCCACATATCGTTATACCAATTATTCTTGATGTATGTTGCCTTTTACAAAGCAATAGCACATGTATTATACGACACTACAAATATGGCTCAGAAGAAGGTGCGAGGAGAAGTAGTACAGTACGTAATGTAGCATTGAGATGAGTTTTCTATCTTATCTTAGACACAGTTGGATATAATTTTAATACTCGTACTTCAGCTGCCTACTATGTTGTAATGTCCCGAACTCATATTTTTGGTAATTTGTGTGACTTAACGGCTGGCAGGAAAATTTTAAATTATTTTTAAATTTAAAAAAAAATGACAATATCGTTATACCAAGCTATATTGTCAATTTTATTTTTTTTTTATCACATATCACATTTGTTTAATTATTATCTTTTGAAAATAGTTAAAACATAATGTACTTCCACACGCGCGAAGTCCTGGGCACAGCTAGATAATGAAAAAATTTATTTAATACATTGTTGGAAATTAATTGAGGTGTTAAGTTTGGAGGAATGGGGTTGAAAAATTAGAATATTTAAATACAGTTGTGTGGTGCATTTGGCTCCGTTGCCTTTGAAGTTTATGTGCTGTAACAAGCTAATTTTGATAATAGGATAACAAGATAATAGTAGACAAAGCTGGCCGACGAAAGAGGAAAGTAATAACAATTAGAATGACAAAGTATGAACAATAGTAATTTGAGCCACATTCCGCACATTTGCTTGCACAAAGTACATTTGAGATCAAAATGACCACTTTGATCGTCTTGATGTTCAGTTCCTTATGTTAGTTGTGACAATCACTCAAAATAGCTATATGAAGACAACCCAGACAATTTTTGATGAAACTTTTGAATATTTGAAAGGTTTCTAAAAATTTACATAAAGTGATATTAAATTTTATTTTTATCTGGTCTATCTTAATTGCTCTAAAGTATTTTTTTGGAAATATATATATATATATATATATATATATATNATAATTACTGACGTCAGTGATACTTTATTAATTGTTGTACTAGGTAAGACTCCTATGCTATCAACACAAATTAGTCTAATTCAGGGGCTCTAGTACTAGTTAGTTAATGGTATTCCCAGTATGGAATTTCGTAATAGATATCTGATAGTTTAAACAATAGTTAACACTGTTATGGTTCTTTTATGATCACCGAAGCATGTGGTACTTTATTTAGGTATTAAAAAAAACTATCTCGACATTTTCATTTTTTAACAAAAATATGAAATGAAGTAAAAATTTATAATCAATATTAAAAACAACATGCGATAAAATTAAGAAAAAATTGAAAGCACTGTATCCAATTAACTTGAAAGTAAACAAGACAAACATTGATTACTAATGCAAATGTGCCCCACCTTGCCTATAATGCCTATTTTTAACAGCTACGAGAAGGTAGTTATTTGTCAAGACTAATTTATCATTCAAAATCGTATAATACGAAGATGGAAAAGAGCATTAAAATTTGCTTCTTTGTAAGAAAGATTAATAGTTTACAGATAAATTGTAAGCCTCTACTTAACTGGAAAAAAAATAAAATACCGTTATCTTATGCTTTAGAATTTTTTTTTCTTCCTTTTTGGAGTTTTTTCCCACACTTTCGTCGCCAAAAATTGATACCCTTTCTTGATTTATTGCAGGATGACGGTAGAAAATTGATCGAATTTTTCTCTCTCTAAGATACGCTGACAATGCAAAGAAAATTACGGCTTGTAAAGTTTGAGAGATCTTGTCAGAGTACTTATCTGAACGCTAAATTTGTTTCATGCTTGTTCAGATAAGATAGCTGATTTATTCAAGGCGGTTCGTTTTTGTCCAAAGTTTTCAGTTCTTATCAATTTACAACTTGAAGTCCTGATGTAGTATTTTAACAATATAAATGATATTTACAAAAATGGCGAGTAAAATAAAAATGGTACAATGTTTTGAGTGGATTTAAAATCTATATTCGATTTTTTAGTAAAGCTTGAGAATAGTATTTTTAAGCTTTTAGTTTGAAGAAATTTTGAGGAAGTGTTATGTTTTTCTATAGCTGCCAATGTCTTATATCTTTTATAAAAAGTAAGGTAGTTCAATGCATTCCAGATAAATGTAGTTCTAATTATTAGAGTTTAAAAGGTGGAATGAAATATTATAATAGTTTATAGTGTCTTTTGTATAATATAATACATTGAAGTACATTTGAATACATAAGGCCACTTTTATCCATATGAAACTTTCTCTTTTTTGTAAAACTAAATAAATAATGCTGATGGACTTTAGGAATATGACTCTTATTGTGATTGTTATTATTTGATATCATTATTAGAGTATAGTCCATTATGTATATGATGGAAATGAAATTTGAACTTTCTATAAAATTAAAAATACAAAATGGATATGATCTTTCAAGATTAGTCACGGGGTGTAACATACATAGAAGAGAAAAAAAAAACTCTTATAATCATGGGCTGCACAGTACTTCAGTAAACTTCGTTGCTTTATAAAGCCGTAATAATAACCTCCTTTTAATTGGAGTAGTGGTTGAGAGATAGACCGGAGGGCTTTGTGTGATTTGAGAGAAAGGGTGTGGTGTTACCTGTTTCTGTCCTATGTTGTTGAGTTGTCATGAGTTGCGTTTCTTCAAGTCACATCTGAACTGTAGAGTGAATTATAGTTAAGTTGGTGGTGCAATCTAGCAGGAGAGATGGAGAGAAGTAGAACATAACATTGAGCTAGTCGAGCTAAGGTGACGTAATGAGATGTGTTATGTTGCAAAAATTAGAATATTTAAATGCAGTTGCGTTGTGCATTTGGCTTGGTTATCTTAGAAGTTTATATGTTGTAACAAGATAATTTTGAAAGGTGGCCAAGCTGGACGTCAAAGGAGGATAGTATTATAACCAAAAACAATCAGAATGACAAAGTATAAGCAATTGCGATTTGCGCCACATTCCGCACATTTGCTTGCATAAAGTACATTTGAGATCAAAATTACGACTTTGATCGTCCTGATGTTCAGTTCTTTAAGTCAATTGTGGCAATGACTCAAAATATCTATATGAAGACAATCCAGAGTTTTGTGAAAAATAAAAGCTTTTTTGGTGAAACTTTTGAATATTTGAAAGGTTACTAAAAATTTAAATTTAGTAGGATTTAATTTTATTAAAAAAATGAGATTTATTTTTTGATTTCAATATTCATTTTTTTATCTGGTTCGAAAAACCGCTCGAAAGTATTATTTTTGAAAAATTATTTATATATTTTTCAAAAATAATACTTTTGAGCGAGAGGATCCCCAATTGCCGAAAAGTTTGAAACGTGTCTCATCAACTACTCAAAAGTTATTAAAATTTTTACCCTTAGATATTGCTCAATTAAGTCACAGCGTTTTGATACAAGGTTTGATTACACTGTTTTGATAACAATGTATTTGTGTTTACCTAATAAACCATAGTGTAAAATTTCTTCTACCTTGAATGCTTAAAATACACTCAAAATCTACATCTGTTTTCAATTTCCTTTACTAATTTGTTCAATTAAGTAGATGCTGTTAAAAATTCTATTAAACAGCATTTTATTTATTGTAAGTTATCCATGGAAAATCAGTCGAATGGAAAAAAATGTTGGGGTTGCAATGGGCACAAATAATAAACATTTATTTTTCCCCTTATCCAAATAATACAAATGCTTTTAAATATTTATTTACACATAATAATACTTAATATACTTCAATAATCAAATAGTTCTGCACAATTCTCAAAATTCCCACTCTAAATCATTAGACATTCTAATTTAGAACATTATTTGCATTCATAAAATTGTTCTACTTAATTACCAATGAGTGTGCACACTCAGACAGATTTTAATGAGAGTGACAATAACCATAAAGCAAATGAGAAAGATCTTACAGAAGAATTCTTAGATAAAAGTGAGGGGGGTGCTTCTATTCAAGAGGCAATCAAGAAGTGGCTGTCTAAGATAACAACCCTTCTCAAAATATAATTGCTCCCAAATGAATGCTCATGACATCTAAAGTACCTCATTAAATGGACACAGTACTGTTTTGAGGAACCCCTAAAAGAACATATAATCTCAGCAATAGGAGAAACAACAGATAATAAAATTTTGATTCCGCCAACTTAAGTAACTTTGTATAGTTTAAGAAATACTTTCTTGGATTTTTCTGTTAGTTTTAGATAGGAATATAATTCCCCATTTATGCTAAAGTACAATAAGATATTTATTAAATATAATTTTTATATGATTATATGATTTTTTAGAACATTTTCCTAAAAGTATGTGTTACTTGTCTTAATGTTTTATGCTTTAATAAATGTTTTTATTCATCAATGAATGGAAAAAATAAGCTTTCTAAAATAGCGAAAAATGTTTTCTACATGCATCTTTTAAAAACATCTAAATATATTCTTCTCACCGATACTACTGAACAAAATACATTTTAAAGGATCTTAAAGGAAATTTTTGCATGAGACCATAACTTACATGATATTGTTCTAGAATCCTTGATCAATGACAACTTTACTTAATACCAATCCATTTTTCTCAACACTGCTACTTAACAAGATCTATCTTAAATGACTGGGATAATGCTCTTAACAAGATCTATCTTTGCATTAGACCATATATTACATACATATTTTATATTGTATTCTTCTGTATTTTATATTGTATATTATGTATTTTATTCTTTTCCTAGACTTCGGCAAAACATTTGGGGTAGAGAGAGGGCAATTTTAGACTTTTGTCTTGCTCTCGATAGAAAAGATTTTGCTTTTATGACTTCCGAAGCTGGTACCCCCAGAAGACGTCAGCTTTGGTTGTTATATTTATACATTTTTTTTCTCCTTTTTTCATTGTCTCATTAGTTTCAATTACTACTGGATTCACTGCTGTTAAGAGCGTTTTTCCATTGGAAATATTATTATTTTTAATTGCTTTAAATTTTGAATTCTTTACTTAACATAATCAATGACAACTTTACATTATACCAAAGAGATAAATAGACATAAACAAGATAAAATGATGTTTAATCGAAGCACAAAGGGCAATAATTCGCCAATAGCAAGAGGTCTTTTTTGAACACTACGTTTTCTGTTAAAAAGTCACGATGCTTCAAGCGGTCTGAATGGAAAATCCCCATAACTTTTGAAAAAAAAAAACATCAATTTACAAGTGACAAAAACACATCAATCATTACAATACATATAATAAAACGAGCCAATCACGACACAGACTATTATGTAATGATCAGCTACGTTCACACTACCTATTAAGACAAATATTTCTTTGGACCTTTGCGTTGAAGTTCAAAGATTATTCAAACATTTTCGAAAAGAGGCTATTTTCCAACAATGAACCCCAAATGTATATATTTTTGAAAATACAGACCTTTGAGCTGTACCTAAGGAAATAAAAATGTCTGGTATATATTTGGTACAACCTTAAAAATTTTTTAAAGTAGCAAGAAACTTGAGTTTTCTACAAATTTCAAGTTTTTTTTTTTTTTTTTTCTGGCTTTTCCAAAACTAGACAAGTATGATGAATTTGTCTGGAAAAGAAGCCAAACAGATTCAAATTTTTCATAATATGGCCCTAAAGTTTGAATTCCGTACCTGAATGATTAAATGCATAAATGGGTATGGCGATGCTGTAAATTTAATGTCGTAATAGAATCTGAGCTTTGTTGTATCAGTAAATGTCTTTCAGTTTCATGAATGACTCTGTTGTGTTAAGAATAGATTGATAATAAAAAGTTGATTAACTAATTGATTATTTACTGCTTGAATATCCTTAAGGTGAATTAAGTTTGAACAAAGATTTCTTAAGATTTCAAAATTTTTCATCAGTTCACGTAAAATTTGTCTTGTGATATTTTTGATAATGATCAGATCTTAGTTACTGTCTAATTCTGAGAAAATTTCAATAATTCTCTAATTAAAGTACATATTTTAAAGGTTTTATGCCTTTTTTGTCATTCTTTCATAAAGCGTACAAAATAATAATTTGAAATTGGAAAGAAAATGTCTTGTGGTACTTAATGTTTCATTTTACTTAATGTTTAATTAAATGTTTTATTTTACTGTTTTTGTCAAGCATCTACTGGTATCGGCGGAATTCAATATGCCATCAGATCAACTTTTATTAATCAAAAACACTCACATTATTGAAATTTTAGAGATTGGGAATTTTTTCAATTTGAAAATCACTCTCCTAGATTCGATTTTTAAGTTTATATTTATATGATATGCCTGAATAATAAAATGACGGCTTGTAAATAAATAAATAAACACGCACTATATTACAATGCGCATCCCATTTGCTATATATCTCTTAATTAATTAAAAATCATTCGCAGTTTTTTTTATGGTAAGTATATAATTAAAATAATTATTTTTTAAACCTTCAGCAAATTAAGCAAAAATAATAATAATAATAACTTTGTTTTTTAAAATGAGATTTTATTATAGATAAAGAGATTTAAGTATAGTAGTCAGTTATAAATTTTAAGATAAATAAAATTTCTATTAAATTTACGAGAGATAACAAATCATTTATCATATTATCATTTTCATAAATAAATTATAATAATTTATGCCTATATCTTAAAGCAAATACCAAAGAAAGCTTTAACTTTGACTTTTTAAATATTATAATGAACCTTTCGCTGAAACCGAAAAAATGATTAAGTGTAATGTGCATGACATAAGTAAATATGCAGGCGTTTATAAATAAGTACCATAACACTGTATGTAACAATCTAAGTAATTATGCACTGTATTATAACACTATATCATTTGTTTAGAGTGATAAGCTCACTTCCGGCAATGATGTCATAAAAATCTATGTTCAATTACTCAAAAAATCTCCTTAAAGATATTTTAAATATTTCAAAATATTTTTTTTTTAATTTTGTTATAATTTAATGATTTAATATTTGTAACTGACATACAAAAATAAACATTTGACTTTTCCTAATTAAAACTGTAGTTCTACTCAAATTCATGAATACATTTAACGAATGAACGAATAATTATAAGCACCACGATTATAAATACTATGGATGTTAACATGTCGAGATAATTGCTTGTATATATTTTTATTATAAGCCTTAAAAAAAATTTTTTTTCGCAGACATGTCTTTTGTTCACTTCTAAAGCAACTTTCGAAACCATAGAATTTTATCTTCCATAGCATTATTTATCTAATTTATGAGATGTAGTAAGCGTTGATTATTGTTAACAAAATACAATGACTGTATTTGTTCAAGAGGCAAGAAAATAATATTGCATTAAATAATTCTTTAGTTTTTGAGAGTTTGTTTTGAAGAAGGTTTCTGTATCATGTTGTCATCATCTCTTTTGCTGTTTAAACTTGTTATATATTTTATTCTTGTTATATTCAGCTGATTAAATATATTTGTAATAAAATGTTTTCAAAATTTTATTGAAGTATATATANATATAATCCGTGCTGCACAGCTAACCCATTTCTTAACTCCGTAGGTTTGTAAATTTGAACCCAATCCAGAAGACAAGGGAACTTCTGGATGAAGTATTAAGAGAAAACTGCCTTCGAGGAGGACTTTTTGAGGGAACTAAATCGCATTTGCGTTACACGAAGAGGGAAAATACGAAAACCCTCACGGTTATACCGAAAACAAGAAAATTATAACCCATGATCCTTCTATCACTGAGGGTGTATTACGTTAGCACTGTCTTAGGTGCGAGCCGGGGGCAGAACTGGTATCAACCATTGAACGCTGGGATTCGAGCTTGGGCCGCCTCAGTGATAGAAGGATCATGGGTTATAATTTTCTTGTTACCCATGATCCTTCTATCACTGAGTACTTTACTCTACTTTAGAGCCGTAGTGGCTCTCTATCCCCCGAGCCACTACGGCTCTAAAGTAGATATTAATGATTTTTAACTGGCAACTTCAGTTAACTGATGACACATTTCATGTTTTTTTGGAGAAAAAAAATCAAGGAAAATATAAACTGCCTATAATTTGTTTTGATTTTTTCGCTGTGTTAATAAATATACTTTGGGAGGGGGATAAATAATCAATCACTACTTATTCACAATTCTAATTTGTGAAAGAAATCTCATCAGTGGGGAAAATCTTATCAGCCGAGAAGTAAAGAGTCGAAAAAGCCAGCATGCAGTTGAAGAGTTGAATACTGTTGTTACTGAAACAGGTTACATAGACATTTATTCTAGAAAATTAGTTTGAAGTTTTTTTAAAAGAAAATTTTTCTTTTCAAAATATCAGACTCTTGGACGGTTTCTTAACATTTTAGAAAAGAAAACCAATTGAAGCTAGCATTAAATAATGAGTATTATGATAATTGATAATTGATGTTTAATTAATTGATGATTAATAATTGATGCTTAACATAATAGCTGATTTTAACCAAGCTGGTAAAAAGATTACAATAACAACAGAAAAAAAGTTTCATAATTAAAAAAAACAGGATTCGTTATAGCCCCGGTATCATTATTAAAAGCCTCTATTATATTTTTGAACAATACTGGTTAATAAGTTTAGAAAACAAATGTTTAATTCCATCGTTTTCTCAGTTCCTGTTCAAAATGTGTAACCTTAAATGTTAATAGAGTTCTGGATTCAATCACCTTAATGGGATCAATGACAGTGGAAAACAATTATGTTTTACTTTTCTCTCATCGTTAATGGGCCGTTACTGTAATGCGATTCTAATGTCTGACACAAACTCAATCGATTTAAAAGGATTCCTAAATGTCCAGAAGAGAAGAGAATGGAAACACGATCTATGCATTCTTGCAAGGGTCATCAATAAGGAGGAGACAATGAACCAAAGACAGTTCTTGTGAATAAGGATAAAATCTTACAAACTGGGGATTTCTTCAGCTCAGCACTTTGTTTTTGGATGATCTTGAGTGTGGTATGGTTTTTCGTTACTTCTAAACAGGATTGGTTAGAGCTGTCAAGTTTTTACTGTTACTTCTCTACATTGAATGTTACTGAAATAAAAATACGGAATTCATTTGTATCATCTTATTTTTTGCATCAAAATAGAAGCTGAGGAAAATCGTAACTTTTACCTCAGACGCATTTGTCAATCAATTGCTCTTGGTTTAAGAATTAAATATTCATTATCACGGTTTTATTTCGTTATTAATGACTAATCCTTAAAGAGAAGAGAATGGAAACACGATCTATGCATTCTTGCATGGGTCATCAATAAGGAGGAGACAATGAACCAAATACAGTTCTTGTGAATAAGGATCAAAGCTGAGGATTTCAGCACTTTGCTTTACGATGCTCTTGAGTGTGTTGTAGTGTGGTATAATTTTTTGTTACTATGACAT
Organism: Parasteatoda tepidariorum; assembly: GCF_043381705.1. Taxonomy (NCBI): domain Eukaryota; kingdom Metazoa; phylum Arthropoda; class Arachnida; order Araneae; family Theridiidae; genus Parasteatoda; species Parasteatoda tepidariorum. Next base: position 22,973,533 of record NC_092206.1, read on the forward strand.
AGGACTGGTTAGAGTTGTCAAGTGTCTTATTGTTACTTAATTATTTGGGGGACTGAAAAGTAATGTCATTTCGATGCATTTGATATTTGTCATCAAGATTTTATTTTTAATGAATAATGTATTCACCCTCGTTAGTAACAACCTTTCAATGTCAGATCGAAAATGAATCGAAATGGCTCGAAAAAAATGACTTCGTTTTTAATATTAACAAATATTTAATGCTCCGAAACAACATTACTCTCCGGTCTCTCTAATAGATTAAGTGTTACTGAAATAGTGATCGACTGGAATCGTTTCCCTTTACTACTGAATAGAATTGGGTAGAGCTGTCAAGTGTTTTATTGTTTCTTAATTACATTGAGTGTTACTGAAATAATGATCTACTGGTATAGTTTTCCTTTACTACTGTACTGGATTGATTAGAGCTGTCAAGTTTTTTATTGCTACACTACATTGAGTGTTACTGAAATAATGATACGGAATACATTTATGCCATCTTATGCTTCACATCAAAGTATAATCAATACATCAATTGATTCTAAGAGTAATTCGCATCAAAAACATCAATAATACACAAAAAGGCCAATAGCAGGAGAGCTTGACTTCTACAAGTGTCATTGGAATCAACAAGCATATTGAATTGCTATTTCTGATTTTTTTTAGTGATTTAGTCACCAGATCTGAGAATCTGAGAATGTAGAAGAATCTGAGAATGTAATGAATTATTTTAGTTAAAAATATCAGAAAGCTAGAATAAAAAGGTTCCGGTGGCTGAGTGGTACCGCTTCGCGCTCCCGTGCCACACGTCCTGGGTTCGATCCTCGTGCCGGGCAAGGTGGACTCAGCCTTTCATCCCTTCATTGGGTCGATAAATGAGTACCAAACATGCTTGGGAACTAAGCACTGGAGGTTTCGTGTTCGGCTGACTACCTAACCGGAACATCTGGTCCTGCTCCCTGAGCCTAAGGTCAAGAAAACTAAAATATATCATTTAAGTACTGCCAAATCTAGCGTACATCTGGATGTAAGCCATATGCTTACTGAACATATGCATATCAAAAACACATGACACAATGTTTCCTCAAAATGGTTGAAACTTAACCATAACTTTAAATGCAAAAAATAATGAAATGATGTGAAATAGTGTATACTTTGTCGGTGTTATAGAGTTTTAAGTATCACAATTCTACAGCTGTGTTTTAAACAAATATTAAGTAAGTGAAATTACATAATATTGTTATCAAGAAAACAAATTCAGCATTTTTAACGGGCAATTTGGATTTAGTTAGAAACTATGTATAGCCTCTTTTGATATAGGAATTTCTTATATTTTTTAGAAAGATAGAATAATAATGAGTCAAGAATATTGGAGTATATAAGAAAGTGCAAATCATATTTTATTATACAACATTATTTAAAGAAGCAAAGATATACCCATTGTTACTTAGTACTATTAAAAATACTATTAGGTATAAAATTCGTTATTCAGTTTAAATAGTTTCAGTTTAACTTTTTTTAAATTTAAAGTTATTGAGTAATGGTTTAAGTTTTATTTTTTGAATCGAGAAAGCGAATTTGTTTTACAGAATGCTATGAAAATTTAAAACAGGAAAACACTGTAACTACTTTGATTATTTTAAAAGATAAAAATAACATTAACGAAGTGCTAATGAAGTTAATTCCTAGTTAAAGTTAAAAAAAATAACAGCATTGAATTTGAATCCTAATTCTTAATTTTTAGCAGAGTTCCATTAATTTATTGTTCAAGCATAAAAATTATAAAATATTTCCTTCTTTCTTCTTTTCTTTAATTCTTTTTATTTTAAGTGCAGATGCATATTCTAATTTTTAGGTTTCATATTTTAGAACAACAGTATAAATTTCTAGAAAAATGTTATGAATGTCTTGGCAGAAAAGTAAGAAAAGATTCGAGACTATAGTTATAAAAATACAGTAAAGTACATGGGATTCAGAACTTAGACAACATGACAAGGGATTTTGTATAATAAGTATGGGACATAACATATAAACATACAAACATATAACTAAAGCTTTTTCCAAAAGAAACATAAAAAAGTGAAATGGAACACAAAACTACAAATCCCAAGTATGTATTGTTCTTCACAAGCTGCTGTACACTTTCCCATATGTAACAAAACAAAAAAAGGAAAATACAAAAAAGGGCGAAAAAAAGAAGAAAGCTACATGTCCACTTTTACGATTTCATGACACTGGAAAAGAAAAAGAAAAGTTTTGCGTTACTGCCACGGAGAAGCACATTTTGCGGAAAAGATTATTTTGTCAGGGGAAATATTCGCCCTGCATAATACCATTTTGGTATTATGTATATTCCGCTTTGACAAGTAAAAGTATCTTCATGCCCCATTTTCAAAGAGTATTTCAACAAAAGGGAATAATGAAACGGAGAGAAAACTATTCTAGGGAAAACAGTCCTCGTATATCCCTGTTTATGTCATTCTGCATAGTTAACTTAATTTTAAAAATGTTTCTCTGTATAGGAACAACGTATGTTTTATTTAAATGTGAAATAGAAAAATGGGAATTGGTAATGGTGTTTTCTAATGCTTTTAGCTATATTTACTATTTACGTTGGATTCATAACGTTGTTTTTAATCATGTTTAAATTCTTACTTTCAATTAATATTTAGTTCAAATATAATGTTAAATATTATATCTCGTAAACGATACTTTATAAATAACGCAATTAAAAAAATATATGGACTACACAGATGTGCATGTCAGAGGCTGAACTGGATCAGTGTTTCCCTATCATTCAATTTAAGTTTGCATGATTCCTGTTTTCATAACGTCATGTTGCATGATTCCTGTCTGCATGATTCCTATTGAACCATTCGTAATCCTAACAGAATTGAAACACATTGCTATTGATTGCTTCTGTAACTGATTGATCATTGATGGTTTTCCAATTAACAGATAAGTGGAGTGTCGTCAGCTTTGACATCTCTATTGTTATACAAAATAAGATGCATAGTAATTGTGCAAATATCAATTATGTAATTTTTTATTAATAATATTAAAAATATTGCTTCATTGAGAACTAGACTTTCTTGTATATTATTACAATATTTTATTATGTAGCTCGATCAGTTACTTTGAAGTATTTATTTTTACTTAATACTTAATAAACGCTAAATACTAACTATTACAAACTATTATTTAAGTAATTAGGGCACATACTTTTTTGCTGAATAAGAAAATATAATTTTACAACCTGACATGAAACTTAAACTCATTCTAGTTACTAACTGAGAAATTAATACAAACGTAAGAACAAGAAGTTATTTTTTTTTTAACTTGCACTATTTCAAACTGATTTAACTTAATTTAAATACTTCAAAATTCTTTGTTGAACTCAACCATTTTTTGTTTTGCAATATTCAAACTGATGATTGCAAGATACCTTTCTGAAATTAAATAGTATTATGAATGAATTAAATCTAATTTGATGAACACTGCTAAATAGTTGAGAAAATTTGTAGTAAATCAGCAAATAGGCTTTAAAATAAATATAATACCAGGACAGTAACTTACTAAAATGTAAAATGGCTCATTTAAGGAATTATTAATATTACTTAATACTAAATAGTTACTGCCGAGATGCGACATTTTTCTGGTGTATTCTGAAACTTCCGTCCAGGTAAGCAGAGCAACTAGTTAACCTTAAGCAGTGAAGTGATGCCTAGGTGTTGATGATAATAATATGGTTATAAGTAAGGTGAGGCATATGGGATGTTTTCCTAATTATGGGCAATTTGTTGTCCGTCTAAGACATTCCTTCTTGAAGATGCTTTACGTAGAAGAAAACTTTACGTGGTTTTTCTTTATAAGATGAATACAAGTAGACTCTTTCAAGTACTTGAAATGCGAAATTTTTGGATCTTATTTAAAAGAAAATATCTATATTGAAAAATATAGCGATCCATAGTAAGAAATTCGAATTATTTTTTCTAAGAATTACTTTCAGGGAACTAAAACATTCCACGGTTATATATAATAATTATTTTTAATGCTTTATATAACATCACATGATTACCATTGTTATATATTATAATAAATTGCAAAATTTCATAAAGCTTTATATATATTATCTTAAATTATATTACTTTTCTTAGTTGATTTCATACGCGTTACCAATTAATTTACAATACTAAGATTACTTAATTGGAATAGTGATGATTGTTTTACCTGTGGTGATATTTAAAAAACGCAATTATCCATCTGCAACTGTTTTGGAAGTTCTGTTTTTGAACAAAACAAAACAAACCTGTAAACGAAACTAAATTTAATTCTCTTAAAGATCCTATTTATTAGTTTTGATAATCACTGAGACATTTGCCTCACCCCTTGTCAGTGCAACCTTGGATACACGGGACAAACTTTAAAACTTAAATTTAAGGTAATTAATTAAGGAACACGATAGGAACACTTAAATAAGAAACACTTAAATTTAAGGAACACGATAGTCATTTCCGTTATCAAGAATGCAAAAAATTATCAACAGCGGCATGTTGCTAGAATCATGGGCATAAGTTGAAATTCTATAATGTCAAATTCACTCCAGTCACATCAGCCCATTTTGATGTCCTGGAATCTTGGTTCATTCATATGAATGCTGATTCCCTTGTTAACGACATTAGTTACACGGCTCCAATGCTCGTGGCAATGCTCTCTCCATAGCTCGTGGCAATGCATTTTACCCTGATTTGTCTCTCTCAGTCACTGTTGTTTTTCTTTCTCGGTATTTTCAATTTTTAAGACGGTCGCCAAAATTCCAATGTGCAGTTCTAGTGCAACGTGATTAAATTACCTATCTACCTTTAATTTTTTCTCCCTCGTCTGTATGTTTTTTCTAGTTTAGTTCCTCACATTTATTTTCCCTTTTCTGCTAACTACATTACGTCTTACATCTCAAATTACTTTCGTTTCTTCTCCCTCTTGTATGGCAAATCCTGAAAATGAAATGAATTTTTGAGTGTTTGGAAAATGTCGACTGTTATTTCCAATTTGTATATTTCTGAAGCTTTTCTTAAATCAAGTAATATTTGGTTAATAGAGCAGAAATTTTTAGTGGTTGACATTTTCTTCATATATCTAGCCTGTTATCATAGTTAATTACGCAACGAATATTTATTTACTTATTCAACCGTCTGACTAAACTTGTTATGTTTTTAAAGTAACCAAATGCAATTTATTTATTTATGAAAATTATTTAGCTCCCTTAATGGTTGTCCTTTAAAATGCCATGACTTATACCAGCCATGTATGTTTAGACATTAAAAAACTTGAAAATTGGCATGACATTATTTGCAAATTATTTTTTTTAAAGTTAAAAATAATAATATTAAAATTGCGTTGGAAGTATCCACATCATGAATACCTAAAATTAAGAGTGATTGCTGTAACAGATATAACAAGTTTCTTCAAACATGACCAAATAAGTATAAGCTATAAATATGTTTTAAAATGTTAAAATGTGATTAAGAGTGGAATATTTCTGCTGAACTGCGATAAATACTTAAGTATGCACCGTTGTTAAGTACTAATTAGTACTTAGCAACGCAGATTTTTAAGGAACATTCGTGAAACGTAAGACAAAGCTCAAAAGCTCGTTTTTGGTGAAATTCTTCATCAAATAATATTTGAGACATGAAAATTGTAAATAGAAAAAATTGTTGCCACGTTTAGAATATAAATAGTAAACTGAATTATAACATTTCATTCTTTATTGATACAAATTATTTTGGTGTAATTCAGATGCCATACAATATTAACCGCTTGTTTAAAAATGAGTTGAGGTAAAACGACTAATTCTCGTAAGCTTTGAAATAAGTATAGAAATTTTGTGACTTTGACAATTTTATATTATTCGAATTATATTTTTTCTTTTTTATTCGACCATGCAATGATTTAATAAAATGAAATATTAAAAAAACAAGCTAAATTGTTTAAACCATAAAAAAAGCTAATAAAATGTTTTTGAAAAATTCCATTAAAACGTGGAAGTTAAAAAGTCGAATAAAGTTTAACCACTCATTTGCTTGTGCTCAGTTATCTTTTATACATCTTTTCGAAGAGAGAATTCCTATTTTGATCTTCTTAACTATAACCAGCAATGAGAAACTAAAGAAAGTACAAAAGGAAAAAAAGTGTGGTCAAAAGTATCAAAATATATTAAAATTTACCTTGTTTCTGGCTTTATGGAAGCACCAAAAAAACTCGGTGAATTTTACAGAGACATGTTTTAAATTAAATTACAGGAAATATTATATTATAATGAGAGACATAATTAGGTATGTGAGGTGAAATTTGGTAAAATTAGAATGATACCTTAAAGCATAAAAAAACAAGCAATTTATTCGGTTAAATCTACTTTTCTGTGTTATGTTTTTTTACTAAAAGTTTGCTAATAAGAACTGAAAAATAGAATTTTTCAATAAACCATTGCCATATGATAGGAAAAATTACCAAATAAATGGTTAATATTTTGGTTTTTACAACTAGGATTAGAGTTTTTTTTTACCAAAAATACCATCACCATTCAGCACTGTAATTTTGCCAGAGTTTATTTCTTCTTGCAAGTTTGAAAACTAGCAAGGTTGCATGAATTATATTAAAGAAGAATTCAAAATATAGTTGAAAAATCTCTTAAATTGCAATAATATGTATTTATGAAAGGTTTGATTTACTTAACATACACAATTCTTCAAAATTTATACGCGAGCCTAGTCAATCTAGAGTGTTAAGTCTTCGCCAAAGCGGAAATCCTCGTGTTATCATTAGTTCTCTGATATGAGAGCAATTTCTCTAATGTTATACTAAGAGCCGCGATGGCTCAGGGGATAGAGCATTCGCCTTCCAATGAGGTGAACCGGGGATCGATTCCAGCGATGGTTGGTCGATACGAATTCCGCATCCGGTTTGCACCGATCACAGTGCTGACGAGAGATATTTTCAGTGGTAGACGGATCACGGGTTAGAGTTCCCTTGCCGTCAGGCTAACCGTGGGAGGTTCTGGTGGTTTTCCTCTCCATGTAACGCAAATGCTGGTTAGTTCCCTCAAAAAGTCTTCCACGAAAACAAATTTCTCCCAATACTTGATCCAGGAGTTTCTTTGTCTTCAGAATTGTTTTTAAAATTTTAAGGCTGCGAAGTGAAATTTTAAGGCTGCGAAGGCTGTGAACATTAGTAGCCGTAAGCCCAAAAACTGGGTCGGCTGTTCAACGACGGTCATGAAACAAAATAAAATCTTGTACAAAATTATATTTCTCTAATCTTTGTCGTAGAAAATCCACTCCAATGTAATGCACTCGTCGGTTTTTGATCCCGAAAAGTTCACGCATGGTTGGGTGGTTGGGGAGAGTGGTGCAAAACCCGTGAGATAGCTACAACAGTATGCCTCCCAATCTAAATCATAGTCCTGTATTTTACTCTGAGTTCTAGAAAAACGTTAAACACTAAACGAAACATGAAACTGTGCGTTTGCAGTGATAATAACCCTATAATAGTTCTCAAATATTTCCTTTTCGCTAATGTATAATACATTTTTAACAAACAAAACCCCCGTTTAAAAGCCATCCGTTAACGAATACTCTCCTACAACACAATTTTTCTAAGACCCGCGAGACACAAGTGCGTAAAGTGGAACATGACAAATTCATCAGGTAGAGAAATAGTAAAGCGTCATGTGTTAACGAGCACTCTCTCGTCCATCCCTCCACTCCAGAATTGTTAGCACTTTTCCGGAGAAGGGGAGAAGTACACTCAACAATCGAGCCATCATTATCCGTCTTCGTCGACCGGCGCCAAGTGGCCGTTTGGGTCAGATCCTTGGGATTGGGTTACTTTAGTCAAAAACGAATATATACGATGCGGAGACGACAACTTATGGGCGTACTTCTAAGTTTAAGTGGATGTCTAGGAATTATCTAGTAGAGTCTTTCCCTGTTCTGGCTTTTATAAATGGTTATGCTCGTTAAAACGTATTTATTCGGACCCTTGCACAATTCTCATAAGTTTTTCAGACCACGATTCAACAGCAACACTCTCGATTGGTTACTAAATAAAACTTGTATATTTATTTTGTATTATTCTAATACAATAATAATAAAATAGATTATTCTCTCAATATATAAAAGCGAAAGTCTGTCTGGATGTATGTTCGCTAATAATTCGAGAACAGAAGCACTGTTTTCGATCGTGATTTTTTTTTCTCCAGAAGTTTGCAAACTTTTAAGAGATGGTTTGTAAACAATCATCTTTCTTTGAAATTTTGGGGTTTCGGGCAAAGAATATGAAATTTACTTGATGAAAACCATTTTCATGCACTGTCATAGAAACCTTGCGCTGTTATAGAAACCTTGCTTTGTCATAGAAACATTGCATTGTTACAGCCTTGCACTGCCATAGAAACAGCATTTTGACAAATTACTTACAAAAAATAGAAACAGGCGAAACCGCAAGAAAAATTATGATCTCGCTAAACTCATAATTTAAGTGCAAAAGAAGCGTGTTATGAACAAGTATGCGGACTAACATAAGTAATCGACGCCATTAGTGGTAATGTTAAACATAAATATAATTATTGTCATTCGTTCAATTTCAAGGTTTGTGAATTTATTAAATTTTAACGCTAAAGCATTCTAATACTAGCTATTAATAATAATAATTAATTGTTCACATTTTTTTTTATCATGAATTTCAAATTATCTAACTTTATATTATTGTCCTTTAAATGAAAAGATTATCTGTTATTGATACCATGAAGCCAAATGTGAAAATTAAGGGAACAACAACAGGTACTGATTTACACTGGTCGATTATACATGTATGAGTGGTTTTCGATAACACACGTAGGTGCGTCTAATAGGACAAAATCCTGAATATTATACAATATATCTATATTGATAATATTGATAATATCTATATTGATAATATTGATAATATCTATATTGATAATATTGATAATATTGAGATAAATATTGAATAATATATTGTAAATGTTGCTAAAAGTTCTTTGGGTAACAAATATATTGACTTCAATGTAGAAATTAAATTAATTGGGGAAATGTTGCGATATATTTTTGACAGCGCATCGCGTTATTAAAATTTATTATCTTGAGTCATGGGTGTTAATGTTCGTACGGGTGACAACTCAAAAGAGCAGTGGCCAACACATGGTCCTATAAATAGAACATGAGAGGTGGAGTGCCAACAGCGCATAGGTGCTCCAAACGTACAGGAATTATACATCAGAGTGAACACATTTAAAACTCATATCAGTTAAGTCTCAATATTAAGAAAATAAAATGTTTCAGTAGCAAAATCATTTGTCTAGTCTTAAAGTTAAATAAAACTGGTTGACAAATGAAAATCTATTTTCATTACTAATTAAACACGCATGATTATGAGAAGGATTTTAACTTTTAAGCGTAAGCACTAATTTACTTGCTTATGCTGCATTTTAGTTCTTGAACTGAGTCATTAATTTAAATTCATTTTTTTCAAAGTTTATATTTTGCTTTGTAATGTGTTTTAGCGCTGTATTTTTTTTAACTTAAAGAAATTTGTAAAAGTTTAAGTTCATTTAGTTTTGGCTAAAAAATTAAAATTTACTACGAAAATTAAATAAAGGTGGCTAATTAATTCACATTTTCTTGATGAAGTTGCTAATTTGATTAACTATCCCTCAAAGACCCCATTGAGATAATTAGAGAATGAATTTTTTTTAAATTTTATCACAAGCTATATTAAACATTTTAATAGCAAATTCGTAGAGATAACCACGATACATCCGAACATGCAAAAGTCAAAATTAAATCACCTTTCTCTTGGACAATAACAATTTATTTTATTTATATATTGCCTTGATTTTTGACTGTACGATTTTAAATCTTGCAATATTTGAAATTTTAATTATTTGAAAAAGCGGACCAACTGATATTCGGAGATGGCTAGTAATATAATGAAATGTAATATCTAAATACATTTTGTTCGATGAACACAAATTTAGGTTTTCAAATGATTAAAAAATAAAATATGATACATTTTGAAGGAAATAAAAAGCATTATAGTAGCATTACATATTATAATGTCCTTAAAGCTTATGTAAAATCTTAAATTTTCAACAAAAAGCAAAATAATTTTTTTCTCAATTGTTAAAATTAAAATTTAAAAATTTAAATATTGGACGACGTACTACGGTAGTTGCTTTATATAAAAATAATGTAATTATCTAAAAAATATAAAATATAAAAACTTAAACAAAGGACGACGTACTACACTAATTACATTATGTAAAAATAATACCCTACCTGTAAAGTGGTTTCTGAAAATTGTTCTGGATGGATATTGAAAAAAAAATCTGAAATACGAAATTATTTTGATATTTTACCTGGTTGATTGTTGTATCTGTTAATAATAAATAACTTAAAATCAACGTAATAATTTCAAATCAATCCCTTCTAAAAATATTTCCTTTCAAAATAAAAATAAAAATCATGAAAAAAAAACGGTATTGGTATCATTCAATAATGGATTCTTTTTTCTCAAAATTACTGTCGCATTATGTATCGTACTATGTAAAAATTAAACTAAGAATTATGCAAAAAAAATAAAATATTGAACTAAGATTAAAAATGTTGGTATTAATTTAGATTTAATTCCTTTAATGGGATTTATGAAGTATTACATTTTTTAACATTCAAAACTAACCGACCCACATGATTTTCATCTGTTTTACAGCAATTTCTCAGATTAAAGATGGTTTTATGCTTCTTCTTAAAATTTCAATTCCTCCAAGCCATTGTTGAATGAGCTGATACACTTTATCTTTACTGATAAAAATGTAAGATCTAAGCTTGCCGACATGGCATGAATAATTTATTTCAAACAGATCTTGGCACTAAGTGACTTCAAGACAAAAGAAGAAAAAAATACTTGAAATAGATACTGTTGATAAAGGGAGATCTTATACCTAATCTCATTTTACTTTTTCTTTGATTTTTTGAAAACAAGAAATCAAAATCACCAGTCGGAAAATTGAAGTTAAAGGTTTATCTTTGTTAGGAAAGAGGTTTCATCATTTTTTCTTTTTCGACTTTAAAGAATATATTTTTTTTTTCGGTATTACGTAAAAGATAGCAAAAAATAAAATCTGTCAAAAAATTGAAACGATTTCAATTAAAATAACGAATAAAGTTTCTTTGAAGCTGCGAAAAAACAAAATTGTACAATTTCACTTTTTCTTAAAAAAGAGAGAGAGCGAAAGGTATAACATTAAACAAGATTTTAGTTCAAAGGAATTGCAAGAGCTTCCTTTTCTTCAAATTAAATACGCAACTTTTTTCAGAGAATAATAATATTGAAAAAGAAATATGCTGCGAGATATTTGCTAGAATTTGTTACAATAGTTTATATACCTAATTTTTTCAAAGCTAAATAATTTAACAAAAAAAATAATTTTTAAAATTTTACTGCTATAAATATCAAACAAATTAAGAAGGGCTATAATTTGTCTAAAGTAAGAACTACCCTAGCCATTCATCTGGACCCGTGGAGGTGACTATGGTAACGAAGTAAAACTATTACAAGTAGTGATGTGGGGTCATTATTCAGGACAAATTTTGGAGTCCGAAATAGAAAGGGAAGATTTCTCTTCGGTCTATTGTGTTAGCCCTAGAGTGAAGAGAAGCTACTCTCCCTTTCAATGCAGTATCCTTATTTCCATAGCAGCAGGCGGCATCAGACTTCATGGCAAGGGAAGTTTTTACCGTAGACAAACTATAGTATAAACATAAAGTATATCAACGAGGCCTTTTTGAACCTGGACATAACTCTAGATCCATGTTTACAAAAATGAGCACAGCTCAAAATGCGTATTAACGAATATGGAGACAAATTGAAATGGGTATTTACGAAATGGACACTGCGAGAAATAAATGCCTTATCAATTTTTGACCTAAATTTATTATTAAAATGAGGAATTACGTATTTACTTTTCTTTAATCTAAGCACTAACTATAACCACTGCGAGGCAAAAAAGTCCTAACTTCAGGGTCTGGTTAGCCAAGTTTGTATTCCTTTTCAGGAAATGTTTTCATATTCAGAACTCTAAACGATAAAGTGAGTTTCAAAACTCTAAATTCCTACAGCGTAAATTTACTACTACTATAATAAATTAAAAGAACGCGTGGCAAACTTAAAAAAGAACTTGATGTTAGCACACTTATAGAAACAAAATTTATTTTATAATATCATCGAAATTTATTTGGAGCACTTTATTAATTTAGATGGGATTCAAATGATTATTTAAAAAAATGAGCAATTACATTAAAATAGGTTTGAAAATGGAATCAAATGCTATGTCGATTTTCGTAAACACGCATTTTAAGTTGTACCCAAATTTAAAGCCTATTGCTGCTAATAAATAGTTAATAGGCTTTAAAAAATTATAACGACCAATTAATTAACTATAGAACGATATCTTAACTTTGTCTTATTTAATAGTAATTTCAACTAAAGTAATTTCATAAATTTCCTGCAAAATATCGAAAAATTTGCTTGTAATTTACCTTGGGCAAATATGTGAAAACATTCCATAACATTTAAAAAGTGCTATTGAAGTTTTTTTTATTTTCATTATTGACATTTTTTTTACTTATCAAACCATGTGCATCATTGACGGATTATACTAAAGTGCTTCTGAGTTATAATTGCAAACAAGGATTTATTGTACAAACTTTTTATAGAATATTTGTGTATTAATAAGTGTTGGGTTCTTTTCCGTTTCGTCGGCGCAAGTAAATCCAATTATTCTATTTATTTAGTTAGATACCTCATTTAATATTCAAATAGAAGTCACCAAAAGAATTTAAAAACAGTTCAATTTGTATGCACCTATTGACTCTTTATCTGCAAATTTATCAAGAAATAAACAAAGTAATAAACAATATCAGGGATATCATCTTTCATTCTAGCAAACATTTTCATTATTTCATTACATGGTTCAGTACACGACATATTTCATTACATGATTTAGAACACACATCCTAATGTCATCTTAAATCCTCTCTTTATCAAAATGGGGCCTTTTTGGAATAAACACCGACCCACACACTTATATGAAAATTTCAGGGGCAATAGGATACATTGTCAATGCACTTAATTGCTTCTAACTGACGATTAAGTCTTGAAATATTTATATCCTGACTCGCATCGCCAAATAGTTCATCTAACAGTATGTGCATTGATAAAAACCTCTCTTTGAAATTCCAGCTTTTTAAGCCACAATCTAAAATATGTAGTCGATCAATATTTTGGACAGAAAGGTCAATATTTTGCACGGGAGATCAATATTTTGTACAGAAATGAGAAGGATCAAGCTTGCAAGGAACTATTACTTGAATATTGCATTTAAGTAATCATGTTTTGCATGCTTATGTGGTACAGTGAGAAAAAGGAAAAAGTATACAATATAGAAACAAGGGAATTAAAATTAATGAGTTGTAATGTATACTATAAAACAGGCATTATTGCAATAAAATGAAATTCCATCTCTTCTGTTACTTTACTACCCATAAAAATATTCCAACCTAGCCTCAAAATCTACTGAATAGAGTCTCAGAAAAAAGAATTTTTCTCCAAACTAAAGCTTCCTTCTATTCCATTGAATTTTGAAATCTGACTCTGTTATCATCCTCCACACGTTTTATTTATTTTTTGCTGTTGGAAAGGAAGACAAAAAATAAAATTTTGGCTTGAATCGTGTCCATGCAGGGATATATAGAAGAGAAAGATGCTCCATGAAAAACAAAACCAGGATAAACAATTTGTGAAAAAAAGAAAAATGAGTTGGCCACTCAAGGGACCCTCTGCAAGAAATACCCAGGATTCTTTGCTCTTTTCTTGGATCCTATTTCTTCCTCCAAAGACTTTACTTTCTATCACGTATAATAAAATGGGAAAACATCATTTTCGTCCATGGTATTTATTATACAATTCTTAAACGAGGTCTATGATAACAGGCTGATAAGATTCTAGAATTTCATCGAAAGTTTCCAAAACTTTTTTCGTGTAGTAAATAAGAAACAATTCAGCAGATATTTTGGTTAAAGTAATAAAAATATTAAAATTTATTCGGATAAAAACGAAAGTTTTAGCTACTTCTACATCTCGAAGATGCAGACTTAATATTTATTTAAACTTTTAATTTTCGAAAAGAACAATTCAGAATTTTATTAGAAAATTGGCGATTTTTAGAATAATATGTATCTCGTGCTGGTTGTATTATAGTATTTCATGTATTTCAGTGCTTTCATAATTTTTTTCTTGATGTCAAAGAAGCCATAAACAGATTAAAAAAAAATGAAGTATGAGGAGATTTACATTTTCATTGATAAGAATTACTTTATCAATGAAATTGTTATGTTGATGTCAATGATGTTGTTGTCTTAGAAAGTTTGTTGTAATTTCTAATTCGGCTTTTACTAAACTAAAATAACTGAAGCAAAATTGAATCAGAATTATATTAGTTTTTGTTTGTACAATAATATCTATATCGGACAAGATAATTTTCTGTTTTAATAAAGTGTTAAGTATTAATCTTATTTTCTATTAAATTAAAGGAATTATAAGAAATTTACCATACTCAATTTAAATCATTCATTCATTTAATTTCTGGGATATATATATATATATATATATATA